>NW_021703775.1:76521679-76649739 GCF_005190385.1 Monodon monoceros | reverse complement strand
GAGAGAGACAGAGACAGGGAGATTGAGAGAGACAGAGACAGGGAGACTGAGAGACAGAGACAGGGAGATTGAGAGAGACAGAGATAGGGAGACTGAGAGAGACAGAGACAGAGAGATTGAGAGAGACAGAGACCTTGGAGGAAGGAAAAAAGCCATTTCTCTTCGAGGGACAGAGTTCAGCGGGAAGGGAGCCTGGGCTTCAGAACCGAGGCGCCCCGGGAGCGCGGGGAGGTCTCTGTGGAGACCCCCCGGGGCGTGTGTTCCGCTGGTTCCTGCTACTGGCCATCCAGAACCTCAGACGCGCAGGAAGCAAGGAGACAGCGGCCCCGGGGGCAGAAGCGGCGCTTTAAAATTGTGCAGGCAGGTTGCAGCTGTTTGGAAACAAACAACAACAAAACCCCCATGCCCAAAAATAAAATTTAAAAATCCCTGTAATAAAAAATAAACTCTAAAGGTTAAGCTGGCAGAACCGTCTCTAAAGCAAGTCCTCGAGTCCCTAAAGGTGCCACTGGGGCCCAGGCTTTGCTGTCTTTCTTCGTTTGGAAACGGCCTGTGGGGTGAGCGGCCGCCCCCGGGGACACAGGGACACGGCAGCGCTGGGCGTCCCAGTCGCGGCAGGTGCTGGCCGGCGACTGGGCGCGCTCTGTTTAGCAACCCGTCGGCGGCTTTCGCTCCGTGTTTGCTAATACCCCTCGCCCTCGCCCTCCTCACGGCTCCCCTCCCTACCTCCTCGGTGAATGACCCACAGGGCTGAAGAAAGAAAGGCGTCATTGAACTCCTGTTGCCTCTCTTGTCCAAACTAAATGAAAGGGAAACAGAAAAGCAACAGAGAACGGCCATTTCTCATGTTCTTCACTGGACATTTTAAACCGGCTTCTCCCCTGTGTCACCTCTGCCTGAGAAACCTGGGAGTCAGCCATGATACCCCCAGGACCCAAGCAGGCACCTAGACCTTCATTTCTGCACCCCTTAAAGCTACTAATCCCCCCACCAACCCATCTTCCCCAACTGCAGCCACAGTGCTGTTTCTAAAACACAATTCCAGTTTTCTCTCTCTTTTCCTTAAAACCGCTCATTGACCCAGGATCGTCCTCTCGAGAATAAAGACCAGCTCTTTCATTTGGTGTGGAAGCCCGGGGTTCCTGCTCTCGTTCCAGCCCTCACCCCTCCCTGCCGCTGCCCTGAGCATGAAGGTTCCATTCTAGTCCAGGCCATTTCCCACCCCCGCCTCTTTGCTCAATTGGCTTCACTTCTTGATAAGCCCTCTTCTATCCTGATGAACAGGATGGAGGCTCCTTCCTTCCTCCCACCCACTTCCCTTCCTTCTTCCACCCCGCCAACAAACAAGTTATCGGTGCCAACACTACACCTAACATCAGGTGCTGAGGATAAAGGGTTGGAGAGAAACGCTTCTGTCTTCCTTCCATCCTTTCCCTGGGTTCCATAAGGCATCTAGAGGAGGTCACAGAAGTACAAACTCTCCCCATCCCAAGCTGAGACTGTAGTTTCTAGCCACGTGTTTCCAGACGATGCCTGTTCTTTCCTTTTTAAAAAATTAATTAATTAATTAATTAATTTGGCTGCATGGGTCTTCGTTGATGCGCGTGGGGTTTTCTCTAGTTGCGGCGAGCGGGAGCTACTCTTCCTTGCGGTGCGTGGGCTGCTTATTGCGGCGGCTTCTCTTGTTGTGGAGCACGGGCTCTAAGTGTGCGGGCTTCGGTACTTGTGGCACGCGAGCTCAGCAGTTGTGGCTCGCGGGCTTAGTTGCTCTGTGGCATGTGGGATCTTCCCGGACCAGGGCTCGAACCCATGTCCCCTGCACTGGCAGGCAGATTCTTAACCACTGCGCCACCAGGGAAGTCCCACGATGCCTGTTTTTATATCAGAGACAGATACCGATGAACTCAAGACTATCACATCGCTGAACTGAAGGCTCCTCTTCAATGTTTTTATCTTGTTTTTATGTCTGAAACGATGCCAGGAACTCAGGGGAAGTCGTTCACAGAGGATCAATTCTATAAAAGGGAAATTATTGGCAATTTGAGCCAGACATGAACATAGCTTTTATGATCTCTCTTTTCCTTTCACCACTTGAAAAGTCAGAGCAAAATGTACTTTAGATGCTGTATTTTATTCTTTCAACAAGTATTTAGGTTGAATGAATGAGATTGTAAGTGAGGTATTTGGGTGATTTTTTTAAAATGAAATTAGCTCTGAAATGTTAATATTTTCATGCTTGGAAACATATCTCTTCTTTTTTTTTTTTTTTTTTTTTTTTTTTTTTTGTGTTACGCGGGCCTCTCACTGTTGCGGCCTCTCCCATTGCAGAACACAGGCTCCGGACGCGCAAGCTCAGCGGCCATGGCTCACGGGCCCAGCCGCTCCGCGGCATGTGGGATCTTCCTGGACCGGGGCACGAACCCGCGTCCCCTGCATCGGCAGGTGGACTCTCAACCACTGCGCCACCAGGGAAGCCCCATATCTCTTCTTGATGACTCTGAATGATGCTGTGCCTATTCTTTTCACTCTCTGCGAGTTTCTTTTTTCTTTTTATTGAAGTATAGTTGACTTACAACATCATGTTAGTTTCAGGTGTACAGCACCGTGATTCAGTTATGCATATATATATATATATTCCTATTCAGATTCTTTTCCCTTATAGATTATTACAAAACATTGCGTAGAGTTCCCTGTGCTCTACACTCAGTAAGCCCTGTTGGTTATCTACTTTATACCGATAGTGTGTATATCCCAACCTCCTAATTTATCCCTGCCTGCAAGTCTTGCATGCATAGGTCGGTCTCACCAGAAATGGAAAGGTGTGCTGTAGCTGAATAAGCATCACGGGGAACAGACCACAAAGTGAAATGGTTTCTCTTAGAGTTGAATCTGGTGCCTTTTGGTAATGATCACCCTTCTGTGGGCTTCAGCTTATTCCTCCGTAACCTAGCAATTGGCACATCTATTTCAAGGGTGGGGAGAGTGGAGTGGAGAATGAAAAATCATAAATACGAGAAAACAACCTAAATGGTGTAGTGACTTCAAAGCATTCACAGCAGACTACCTGGTCTCATTTTCAAACTAACTTTGCATCACTACCGGAAAGATAACTGTGGTAAAAACGAAGAGGAGAGGCAAAGTCAGAGGAACTCTGGACACCCTGTTACTAGGGCTGTGGTTTAGGGCCAGGCACTTAGGCCTGCTGAGCATCATTTTCCATAGTTCCAAAGATGCTAACATCTACTTTCTAGGCTTTTTGTAAGGATTAAGGGACATAATGTATATCTGATGCTGTATCTGGCAAATAACAGCTGTTAAAAAAAAAAGAGAGAGGGCTTCCCTGGTGGTGCAGTGGTTGAGAGTCCGCCTGCCGATGCAGGGGACACGGGTTCGTGCACCGGTCCGGGAGGATCCCACATGCCGCGGAGCGGCTGGGCCCGTGAGCCATGGCCGCTGAGCCTGCGCGTCTGGAGCCTGTGCTCCGCAGCGGGAGAGGCCACAACAGTGAGAGGCCCGCATATCGCAAAAAAAAAGAGAGAAAGCCATTATTATTATTAATTTATTATTGCTAAGAGTAAAATTTTAAAAGGTAAACTAAATCTATGCACAGATTGGCTCTTTTACCCACAAGAAATTAGAAAACAGAAACAAATCATCATATTGCCTTAGCTGCCCTGTTTATAACTGTACTTCCATTTGTAGCATTTTCTCTGTAGCAATTTCAGAGGCATAAAGTTGTACTAACTTTATTCAGAGTGTGAAACACTGTGTTCCTATTTCCCAGTCACTTCAGGAGGCAATAAGCTATTGAAATATAATGTATTAGAAAGCATCGTTCAGTTCAATTCAATTTCATTCTATTCTGCAGATGTTTCTAGAACACAACAGACATTTCTAGAATAGCAAGGTACTACGATGTGGGGAACTTAGAGATGAAGAGCATAAGTGATACGTTTAAGAGATGTAAGCAGATTACTATAGGAACAGAGTTGGGTATCCAATGCGCCTGACTCTGAATCCTGCTCTGTAACTTCCTGTGACCTTGAACATCTATGTAGCTTCTTCAGGCTTTTCTTTCCTCAGCTGTAAAAGGGAGAAGAAGAACACATCTTATCTCATAGGGTTGTTGTAAAGAGGAGAGGAAAGGTGTATACGCAGGATGGCTAGCGTTGAGGGCACAAGGTCATTGCAGCCTACTTTAAAGTGTGGAGCGATGGCTGAGACTCTAAGAAGACTGGATGACGGACAGTGAAGCCCTGGTGGTGACAGCGTCCATCACCAATGGGTGTGGCAAGGTGTCCTCTCTCTAGGACGTGCTCCATCACCTCTTCCTTCTGCTCCAGGCCGGAGGACACCAGAGCAGTGGTGATGACAAGCCTAGGAGAGGTGAGTTCAGTGCCACACAGACTTGAGCTGCTTGGAGAATGAAGACCTCCCCGAGCCTCACTTTCTTCCTTTGACACATGGGGAGAAAATGCTTCCTTGAACTACCTCACATCATGGGTGGAAGAGAACTGACAAGACAGACAGGAAATGGCTCTGTAAACAGTAAGTTGCTGTACCAGTGCTAGAGATTGCTATCAGCTCCCCGAAAAGGAAGACCCAGAGGAAATCCCATCAATTACTGAGCTAACTGAGTTTTGTGTTACTCTTGCAAGGAGATTTCACGATAATGAGCTGGGGAGCAATTGCCATCCAGTCTGTAGCCTCTCAAAGTGTGGACCACGGATGGACCGGCAGCTTGTTAGACATGCAAGACATCCCCATCCCACATCTACCCAATCAGAACCTGCATTGTAACAAAATACCTGTGAGTCACAGAGATGTCAAAGTTGGCAAAGCCTTGGTCTGCAAGCCTTGGTGTTAAGAGAAAAAGTTGAGAGTGAGGAAATTAACCAGCACTGGATCAGAAGTTCTGTGATCCTGGGGGAGAAAGGATGTGTGACCTGCACACACCTTCGGTGCTTTGGGGTTGCTTGGGACAATGTCAGAATTACAGACGGTAAGAGAAGGGGAGAAAAAGGAAATGCCGTTACTCAGGAAAGGCTGGAATATGTCAGGCCTCCACAAAAGATGGGAGTGGTAGGCAGCCGTGCCTTCAGTCGCTGGGTGGTTCAGCTCCTGTGGTCCCGTCACTCCTGGAACCAGCTGTTCAGGTGTTCATTGGGGAAAATCCAGGCAGAAGAGCTGTCTCACCTGAGCCCAACTCCTTTCAAAGACCCTAATGAGCTCAATCAACATCACAAAGGCTTCTAATGAGGAGACAGCACTTAGGAACTCTTTGTTATCAATTAGTTAATCATTAGGTCAACCCGAACTTATTGATGGCTGGACTCACTACACTTAGAGGCACCCTGACATTTTTACTGTTACAGATAAATCAGAGGTGGAGCCCATTGTCTGCCCAGGCATTTTCAGGCTTTCTTACCTTTCATCTAGGGGTTCCTATTGCTGGGAAACCATTCTCTTCTCAATTTAATGCTCAATGGGCTCCTTATCCTTTAAGACTTAGGTCAGTGGCCACCTTCTCAGTGTAACCCTGATCTCAGTGGAACTCTCAATCAGTTTGGGGTAAGAGTACACATGGATTCTGAGGGCTGGAATGGGAATTTTTCCCCTTACAGTGCTCAGGGACTCGCATTCTCCATGGGACCCCATGGAAAGTCTTGGTGTAGCAGGGAAAGGTGTTCAGCATACCCAGAGGGTGCCTCCTCTGTGGCTGCCACTTTCTAGGTGTTTTATAGTGATCGATTTATGTCATCTTCACAAGGACCTTCCTAGGTATATATTGTCATTTCCATTTTACCCACAAAGAAAACCGAGGCTCAGTGGAGCTAGGATTTATACACAACATTCTCCAACTCCCAAACTCTGCTCCTTGGACCTCTGCAGGTTAGGGGAGGGGGAGGAAGGGGGAGAAGAGGGAGGGAGACCTTGTTTATGATGGGAGTCCCCTGGGTAGTGTCTCCAGGCTCCTGGATCGACCTGGAAGTTCAGCTGGAGGGAGTGTGTATGGCTTTTTCTAATACGGGCCACTGAGACCATTGGCCATCTCTCACTGTTTGGTGGATTGCTGTTGGGTGGAAATCAAGATCCTGTAACTTCAAACATCTGGATGGACTGACAGGGGAGGTCCCTTCCAGCTACAACGCTTCACAGTACCATGAGACTAAAGGGAAAACATAGCTCCTTTTTTTTTCTTTCTTGACTAGATATTCTCTCTTTCCTTTCTTTCTTTCTTCCCCCTCCCATCTCTCTTTCTTTTTAAAGTGGGTGTATTTAGCCATTATAACTGGTTAGAAGCCAGAGATAGTTAGACGTCTTCTGGTTGGAACAGAAATAGCCCTGTTAGCCATGGCCTGCATCCAAGCTCCTGAACAGCGCCCCCCCCGGCCCACACCGCCCCCCAGAAGATCTCCATATAAATGGTTCCTTCAGGACTCCCTTTGAATGCTTTCTTGGTCCTGGGGGTCTGAAATGGAGCCAATTTGAGAGAGTTCCAGGCATTTCCCACAGGGCCTCCTTCCCAAAAGCCTTTCAAAGCATCCTCTCTAACTAGGGGCTCCAGCCACCGTAAGGAGTTTGGAAAACTTGCTTTCAGGCTCCTGACACCTTTGCCCCTGACCCTTGAAAGTGTTCAGAACTGTCTGGCTTATCCTCCTGCGCAGAGACAGTGCCCAGGACGGTAATTGGCACACAGCAGTTTTGCAATAAAATGTTTGTTAGTTTTAACTGTGAAATACATTGGAACTGTGCTGGTATCTTCTGGAGCTGAGGCCTGTGCAGGATTCCCAAGTACCCTGACTGTAGAAGGATCTCTTGGTGTCTCTCCAGTTACTAACAATGAATGGATGAAATAAACGAGTGACTTATACATGCTCCTAAATGTATAGGAGAACATTTCAGTCAACTCGCTCATATTCCCAGTATCCACAGCAAGGATGTGAGATGTGGGGATATTGTGTGTCTGTTAAAATAACAACAACAGAACGAAAGTCACTTCTGCAAAGCACAGTAGGGAGAGGGATGGACTCGGCAGAAGTGAGTTTGAATTCATGCTTTCTTTCCGTCAGGATGTCTTCAGATAAGTCGTTTGGTCTCTTTGGACCTCAGTTGCCTCACCACTATTAGTTTTCTTAAAAGGCCTTTGCTCAAATGAGATAATAAATATGAAAATACTTTGCAGAGTATAAGGTTAACCATATTTTCATTTACTTAGGCTAATTTTTAGAGGCTGACAAACTGGGCGTTAAAAAAAAACAAGTTCTAAATGAGCCCAACCTGAATTAGTAATATTTTACGAATGCCTATTAAAAGGTGGGGTAGACAGCTGAGGCCCAGGGAGGGTTAGTAACCATCCAGGTCCTTACAGCCATGGTAGCTGGCCCAAAGAATAGTTCTCCAGAATCTCAAACCCTGTGTTCCTGTTTTCTTCTTCCCGTGGGCCGGAAGAGCAGTCAGTGTACACCAGCTTGCTTTCTTCCCAATGAGGTCACCATAGTGCTGTGTGGCCTTGGACAAGTCTCCTGCCTCCTCTGGGTCTCTGCTTCCCCATCTATAAACCTGAAGATCTCGAGGTCCCTGCCTATTCCAATCATTCAGAATTCTAGTTTATATTCACCAGAAGACCTTTTTAGAAAGAGTATGCTCATTTTCAAAATCCAAATCGCCCCTTGGATTGAATTGATTTCTTCTTGCCCTGGGCTAGTAAGGACTTTTAAGTTCAGTTATAGCACATATCCTACCGTGCTGTGGTTTTCTCAAGGGTGAAGTTAGGAAATATACCTGACAAGTATTTCTTTGTATCTTCTGAAGACCCTAACACAGCACTGACACAGAGCAAGTGTGCAGGAAATGTTTGTTGCATTGAAAACCCATCACCCAGTGGGTCACCACCTTGATAACCTATTCTATCACTGTGAAAATGGTAATTAAGAAAACTCTAGAGAAAAAAAAAAAATGGAAAAATGACTTAAGATATAAGACTGCTGAAAACAGCGGACACTGAGATGGTCTCCACAGTCTAATTAAGCCATAAAGTGCACACAAGGGTAAGAGTGGAATAATAACATAATAATAATATCACCAGCAGCTAATACCTATTGAGTTTATATATGTCTACTGATTTTCTATGCTTTTCAAATATATCATTTCACTTTATTGTCATAAAATCCTCATGAGGAATGTAACATTATTATTCCCATTTTACAGATGAGGACACTGAGGCCCAGGGAGGTTAAATTACTTGCTGTGGGTCATACAGATAGTAGGTGGCAGAGCTGGGTTGCACGTCTCAGCGCCTCCTGTGTGACAGGCATGTTAGCTACCCTATGGTGATTAATTCACTAGTCTTCACTACAACCTTCTTGGGAGTTATTTTTATCCCTATTTTATACTTAAGAAACCTGAGACTTGGAGACGGATTTGGTGGAGCTGGGATTTGCTCTCTGTCAAACTGATGGTAACAGAATATCAATGATAGAGGCTGGGTGATACCCAGGCAAGGGTTTGGCCTTGCAAGGTCATTCTCCCTGGATTCTAAACCCAGTTCTGCTATCAGAAGCCCTGCGAACTTGGGTAAGTTGCTCAATCCTTCTGTACCTCAGTTTCTTCATCTGTAAAATGAGGATAATTTCAGGCAGCGACTATACCTTCTAGAAAATTCAACAGGATAATGGGCTAGAATCATAAAACCACGGGAGGCAGGTGGAGAATGGCATCCCAGCTGCGGCTCCCGCGTTCAAGGGGTAGGAAAGCTGGGTTTACGGAAGATGGAGAGAGGGGAAAGGTGAGGAGAGTGTTCTCTAAATAGAGAGCCTGGTGCTCACTGTTACACAACATAGCCCCGGAGACTGAAGTAACGCGGATTGTGCGTGATGTTTGGTTTCTAAAGTCGTCCTTATGTTATTCGATCGGTAAACATTTTAGATAGAATTTAAATATGGAATGAAAGAAGAAAGGAAATCAAATTCTGAAATTGGCTCACTCACTGTGGAATCTGAAAGTCATGGTTTTCTCACTGGTCAGGGAACAGCTCTATCGTAGTGTTCTTGTTATCCTTTTGATGATGATCATATTAATGAAATTATTAAAATCATTATTATCATTGATTATCGATTTGCAAAAATACTTTACCAACTGCAAGGCTCTCATTTATATATAAAGGAGGAAAGTCCATTAAGTAGCAGAGAGGTGGGTACTGTCAGCTGGTGCTTGGCGGTGTTAATTGCAGCTCATTCTAACCTTATCATTAAAGAACGACCTCTGCTCTGCACACAGTAAGCTGCTATGTGAAAGTCACGCATCCTTGAAGTTGATCTGACTCCATTTCTTAGAACACTCCTACAATTTCCAAAAAACTGTTTATTAAGCATCTACTCTACCCTCAGCACAACGGCCAGCTTCTTGGGAGAATAAGAAACAGTAAACTATGGGGTCCCTGATCTCAAAGCTCTTAGAGTCTAAATGAGGGTAGTAGATGCACTGAATGAAAAATATAGGGATTTGAAATTGGATGATATGACATACACCTTTCTTTTCTTTTTTGAAATAGACTTTTTTTATTTTTACAGAAGTTTTGGGTTCACAGCAAAACTGAGAGGAAGGTACAGAGATTTCCCACCAACCCCCCTATTTCCTAACATGCATAGTCTCTCCTGTGATCAACAGTGTATTTGTTACAACTGATGAATCTACACCGATACATCATTATTGCCGGAAGTCCACAGTTTACATTAGGGTTCACTCCTGGTGTTGGACATTCCACTGGTTTGGACAAATAGATAATGACATGTGCCCAGGATTACAGCATCATACAGAGTATTTCCACTGCCCTATAGTACTTTGTACGCCACCCATTCATCCCTCCCTCCCCCGGCCCCTGCCCACCACTCACCTTTTAATGCCTCCGTAGTTTGCCTTTTCCAGAATGTCATATAGTTGGAACCGTACAGCGTGCAGCCTTTTTAGATTGGTTCCTTTCACTTAGTAATACACATTTAAGTTTCCTCCCTGTCTCTCCATGGCTTGATAGTTCAGCACTGGGTAATATTCCATTGTCTGGACGTACCACATGTTATTTATCCGGTCACCTACTGGAAGATGTCTTAGTTGCTTCCAAGTTTTGGCAGTTATGAATGAAGCTGCTATAAATATCTCCGTGTGACATCGAGAAAGTTCTTTTATGTCTTTGGGCGGCAAGTGGTTTATCGAATACAGATAGTAATAGAGGTGGGATAACATAAAGTTATGCACTTGGACTGGAAACAGGCTGGGCTCTGATGGTGGCGCTGACACTTACTAGACCTTGTGGCCACATCACTGGACTTCTAATGAGGGTGAATAGTTCCTGCTTCATGAGTTTGCTATGAAGATTAAATTAGTTAATAGTGTAAAGCGATTAGAACAGTGTCTGAAAAACGGTAAATACTAAGGGTTTGTGAAATAAATGAAATAAATAATGCCCATCTCACAGTATTGCTTTCAGTGTTCAATGAAAGAGCATATACATTACCCAGTATAGGACGTTGCATATGAAAGACATTCGATTAATGTTCTTTCTTTGCTCCTGTCCTTCCTTTCAAAGTACAGCACCAAGAGCACTTTCTGCCCGCTGCTGCACAAGTGGTGCAGACCACGGCTCCCAAACTGGACAGAACATCAGAATCATTGGGGAAACTTACATATTCCCAATCCAAGCACACCCTAGACGAATTAAATCAGAGGGGCTGCAGATGGAATCCAGCCATTAGTGTTTTTCCAAATGCTTCTTGTAATTCCAACGTGCTGTCAAGTTGGAGAACCAGTAGTACACAGATCATCAGGATTCTGGCAGGGTCCTGGAAGTGGCGAGGGGAGGTTTCTTGAAGTTGATGTCCTTTTTTTTGGCTCCTAGAGGCTGTTCCCTCGGCTCAGCCCACCTCAGAAGCTGAGTTCATACCTTCAACAAATTGTTATTGGCACCTGGGGTGTGCAAGGCACAGAGCATGCATCCCTGAGCAAGCTGAGCCAGTCCTGTCCTGTTGGGGCTTACCCTAGAAAGTGGAGATGGACATATATGTAAACGAATGAGTATTGGGACATCCCTGGGGGGTCCAGTGGTTAAGAATCCACCTTCCAGGGCTTCCGTGGTGGCGCAGTGGTTGAGAGTCTGCCTGCCGATACGGGGGACACGGGTTCGTGCCCTGGTCCGGGAAAATCCCACATGCCGCGGAGCGGCTGGGCCCGTGAGCCATGGCCGCTGAGCCTGCGCGTCTGGAGCCTGTGCTCTGCAACGGGAGACGCCACAACAGTGAGAGGCCCGCGTACCGCAAAAAAAAAAAAAAAAAAAAAAAGAATCCACCTTCCAACGCAGGGGATGCGGGTTTGATCCCTGGTCGAAGAACTAAGATCCCACATGCCGCGGAGCGGCCGGGCCCGTGATCCATGGCGGCTGAGCCTGCGCGTCTGAAGCCTGTGCTCTGCACGATCCCTGGTCAAAGAACTAAGATCCCACATGCCGCGAGGCAACTAAGCCTGCGCACCGCAACTACTGAGCCCGCGCACCGCAACAAAAGATCCTGCATGCTGCAACTAAGACCCGGTGCAGACAAATAAATTAAAAAAAAGAATGAGTATTATGTTGAGAAGAATAGAGATAAGTGCCGCAAACCAAAGAGCAACAGTATAGGGTGACTGGTGAGTTCAGAGGGCTTTTCTGCTACGTTGATATTGGGTTGAGCCCAGAGAGATGACATGGTAGGGTGGGTACTATGAAGAGCGTTCCAGGTGGAGACCACAGCTTTGTGTGTCGAGGGGTGGAAAGGCCGTGAAGCTGGTGTACAGTAGCTAGAGCAGCAGCCCGGACAGGAGCCTGGAGAGGCAGGGGCCTGGGCTAACAGGGCCTTTTGGAGATGCTGAGGATTTTCTTTGGGTTTTATTTGAGGTGCCATAGGAAGCGTCTGGAGGCTTCGATGCAGGGCAGTGATGTGATCTGATGTCCGTATTTCAAAGATGATCCCTGCTGGGTGAAGTGTGGAGGGTTAAGTGTGAAGAGTGAATGTAGGGAGAACAGTTAGGAGGCTACAGGTGCAGCCCGAGCAGGAGATGCCTGTGGTTTGGGTGAGGGGACAGCAGTGAAGAAAGATGTCAGTCATCAGATTCTGGATGTGCGTTTATTTTATTTTTTTAATTATTTAAAAAATTTTTAATTTTTATACAATTTTTAAAGGTTAATTTCCATTTACAGTTATTACAAAATATTGGCTCTATTCCCCGTGTTGTACAGGACATCCTTGCGCCTACCTTACACCCAACAGTTTGTACCTCCCCTCCCCCGCCCCTATATTGCCCTTCCCCGGATGTGCTTTTGTGGAAGAGACAATGGGACTTGCTGATGGATGGGACAGAGAGGATACAGCAAAAACACGATCAAAATGACTCCCAGATGGTGGACCTGAGCATCTGAGTGGATGGTGCCCGTCCTAGATGGGGAAGACTGTGGGAAGAATATTTAGGGAGAGTGTGGTCTGGATGTCTTGGGGTTGGTACCTGTGGCTGGGCTGGGAGGAGGGGTAGGATTATTAGCTCCTGTGCTGATATATGGGGATACCAGGCCCACTCAGAGTCTGTCCCGTGGTCCTTTGGTCCAGGAACATTTGGGAGAAAGTGTGATCCCACCTCCAAACATCCATGAAATGTCCACAAATGACATTCCAAATGCTGTGCAGAAGAGTAGGTGGGAACATGTATCCTCCAGAGAGGTTTAAACAATTCCTTTTTTTTTTTCCCTCCTTTTCTTCAGAAGCAGAGCTGAGCTCGGTTGCCTCAGCAAATCCATCTCAGGAATCTTAAAGCTGAGCTTTGAATTTCTTTTCCAGAGACTTCCTTGAAGCAGCACAGTGAAAAAAGCCCTGGGCTGGAGCCTAGCTGCCTGGCTTTGTGATCTTGGGCGAGTCACTTAACCTCCGCTAGCCCCAGTTCCTTCATCTGCAGACGAGGCGTTGGATGGGGTGTTCTCAAGGGTCTCTTTGAGCTCTAATGATCTGGTTTCTTAAAGCAGATTCCTTCCTCGGCTCCTATTAAAGCGAGGCAGAGAGAGGAGGGGAGGGTCCCTGCCTGCATCAAAGTGTGCCCTCCTGGAGCCCCCTCGCCTTCTGCGGTGGGACTTTCTCATCCTGCCTTTGACAAAGTCAAAGGCGGAAGAATGTGATAATGAAAGACTTTTGTGGATTCTGACATGGGAATTGATCTGTCCTCCTTGTGCACCTACTAAGAGCCTGAACCTAAGCTGGTAATGGACAACTAGAGATAATTAATCAAAAGAAGGGAGGAAGGAATTTAAAAAGAAAATGATGATTCATTTTCTCCTCTCAGGAAACATATTCTCATCATCCCGTAAAACATCACATCATTGAGCCCTTACTGTGCACTAATAAATTCATATGAGATAAAGGTGTTATATCATTTAATTCTCTTTTAAGATGCTAGATTCCTCCTTTTTATCAGTTTTCGGAATGACTTTGTGCCCAAACAACATCTAAGGTGAACAACGACATTTTTAAAGTGTTTATGAACTCATAGATTTTTGTATAGGTATTGATTTCAAATTTCATTCCTTTTGCTTATTTTTGCTTTTATTCCTCAAATTGTGTCTTTTTTAGTTAGGGGCAATCCTTCACATTGGCTTCTGTAACCCTTTGGACACAACCCCAGCAATCTTTGAGAGCTTCCTTGCTATCTGGTACAGCATTATTTCATCCTTACAAAAATCCCGAAGAGATAGATACTGTTATTATTGGCATTTTATAGATGATAAAACTGAGAATTGTTGAAGGCCATAAGGCGGAGTTGGGATTTGATCTTCACTTGGATTCCAAAACTCTTAACCATTACACCGCATAATCAATTTGAAGAGATAAGATGAACACAAAGGAAATAATTAGTAAATAGCAAAGAGTGTGTTAAATTAATTTAACAAGGATGCCATTTGAATGAGTTGGTTCTAACGTCTTAAGTAGCCTAGGAAGCAACGCAAACCTGATCCTATATTGCCTCAAGGTTAAGAAATCCAAACCCAAAGACAACCAAGCGTAAATAGCCAACTAGGCTCTCCTGAATAAGGCAACTGGGTGAGTTAGAGACAATCAAATAATTTTCTTGCTTGGCTTCCTTGTCTTCTTTATAAAAGTCTAGCCCCGGCTCCTATCAGTGGACTGCTCTCCGCTTCTTGTTTGGTGCTCCCTGACGGGAATCAGTTTTTGCTCAAATAAACACTAAAAAATTGTCATATGCCTCAGTTTATTGTTTAACAAGTGGCATATGTCTTTTGATTGATTCGTTAAGCATCTATGAAGTTCCAGTGATATGCCAAGTACCATGAGATGAATAAGACAGGGTTCCTGGCCTCAAGGAGCTCATGTTTCATTAAAGGCTGACCTTTGTGGTCATGACAATGGGGAGGAAAGGAATTCAGTGTGGACTGGGGAGGCCCAGGAGACTTCTGGGATGGGATTAGATCTGGCCTTAATCTGCCTGATTAAAGACTTTTCGGGGGAAGAGGCATTCCAGGCAGGGGATGACATGAGCAAAGGCCCAGAGGCAGGACCCAGCCTGGCAGAGGGGTTGGCAGGGCCCATGTGGTCTCAAGTCACTCATCTTCCATAGGCTTGACTCCAAGAAGAGTGGGGATCATAGATCAAGAATGCTATGAAAATGAGTCTTTCTTTTTTTTTTTTTTTGGCCGTGCCGTGTGGCTTGCGGGCTCTTAGTTCCCCAACCGGGGATTGAACCCTGGCCCCTGGCAGTGAGAGCGCCGCGTCCTATCCATTGGAGTGCCAGGGAATCCCCGAAAATGACTCTTAAATGGCAAAAAAACTTTCAGTTCTGCGTTATAGGGAAGGCCAAGGATTATGGGAAGATTCTGCCCCACCACCCCAAGCTCTTCAATGTTTTTGTTTTGTATTTTTTTATTAAACTCTTCCCATGCACAATGAGAACGGCAGCCCATGTTGCGTGGGAACTGGAGTGGTGCATGCGCTCGTGCTATGTGATCTCTCAGAGGGTGGAGGCTGCATCTCACCGGCCTCTGTGTCTTCAGTGAACGCCATATGGGTTGGCTTTTAATCATTTAAAAAAACTGAAATAAATTTTCTTTCAAAACATTTATACCATTTGATTGGATAATTCCATTATGTGTCCCTGAGAATCTACGGCAAAGAAATCATCAGGGGTATGGATGCAGCTTTCTGCCAATGATGTTCATCATAGAAGTATTCGTATCAATAAAGCATAAGAACCAACTTAGACGTGAATGTTTAATCACACCATGGTCCATTCTGTGCTATTCTAGGTATGATTGCCTTTAAACCTATTGTAGGAATTCCGTGGTGGCGGAGCGGTTAAGAATCCACCTGCCAGTGCAGTGGACACGGGTTCGAGCCCTGGTCCGGGAAGATCCCACATGCCGCAGAGCAACTGAGCCTGTGCGCCACAACTACTGAAGCCCGTACGCCTACTGAAGCCCGTGCACCTAAAGCCCGTGCTCCGCAACAAGAGAAGCCACCGCAATGAGAAACCCGCGCACCGCAACCAAGAGCAGCCCCCTGCTCGCAGCAACTAGAGAAAGCCCACGCGCAGCAACGAAGACCCAACGCAGCCAAAAATAAATAATAAATAAATAAATTTATAAACCTATTGTAGATGTTAAGCATCATGGTTGTGGGGAGTTCTTAATCACATGAGAATATTGTTAGGCTATACTGTTGAAACATTCAGGGTATGAAATTGTGAACACAAAATGACCCTAACTGTGTAAAAACAAAGGCATAGGAAGAAGCCTGGCAAGAAATACACCAAGAAATACACCAATCCCCTCTCTGGGATGGTTGCCATCTTCTCCTTTTTGCTTTTCTCCATTTTGTAAAATGGGTGAGCCTTTCTTTTATAGTACACAAAACAAAAGCGATATAAAGGACAATCATTGTTCTTCTTTACCTACTGACTCAATGTTGTGACAAGTTAAAAGCTGAGTGTTATTTTTGTTACCTAAAACAGAACAGGGAAGTCAGGAGGGGTGATGGATGCCTTTGGGAAGGGTGGGTGGGTTGGAGGTGGGATGGCCCAGCAGAAATTCAGGAAAAGGGGTGAGGTCACCAAGTGGGTGAGGTGATGGCCCCACCTCGGTGGCTCCTAACCCCTGTTCTACGGCTACCTGAAGAGGTAGCTAGGCCGGTGCTGGTGGAAACTCCGATTTTCCAGTCATTAGGGGCACAGTGGGCTGGGCCACCAGTGGCGGAGGCTTTGATCTGGTTAACCTCGCTGGGGGTCAGGCGGCTCTGACCCCGGCAGAGTTCTTACTCTAAAGCCTCAGCCGGGTCACCACTCCCATTGTTCCAGCGGCCGACATTAACTCCCGGGCCAGAGAACAGGGCCGGCTCCTCACCGCCAGCCTCCCACCCAAGTGGGCCAGCTTTGTTCCCTCCCCATAGGCCCCCATTGTGCGTCCTCAGGGGGAGAAAGCCCGCGTTCATTTCCGTACTCTAATGGCTCCATCCTCTTCCAGCCCATAAGCATTTTGTCACTGTGACCCCAGAGGTTATTCAGGCCTTTTGATCTTGCCTACCTAGAGCCCGGCTTCTCAGCTGCCATCAGGGGCCTGACCCCCGACCCAGAGGGTGTGCCCATCGTGTGACTGGGCCCCGGGCACGGAGGCAGTTAGCTAGCGGGAAGAGGGGGCAGGAGTTGGACACCAGCGTGGAATGGGTTCTCGTGGGAGGTACTTCAGTCTTTCTCTTCACCAAAGCCTCTCTTCTCAGACTGCAAAGGCCTGAGGGCCTGGGGGCTTCTTTCTTCTGGGAAGGGGTGAGAGGGGCTTTTTCTAAAGCCTTTAGGCCTCCACAGTCCCACCCCTGCTGCTTGGCTGTCCTACCTTCCACCCTTGGTCCCAGCACACTCCCCAGAATTCTCTATTTGCTTCCTATCCCCTGGAATGTTCTGGCCTCCCGGACCCTCCACAAGTTGTCTGCAGCCTCCACACTACTGTAGCCCTTCCCACCTCCGGAGCACAGGCAGTGGCAACTCCTTCCCCTCCCACTGGGCCCCCCATGACTGAGCTCCTTGAAGGCGGGCGCACGTTTTCTTCCTTTTTAGATCCCTCTTCCCGCAGCATGCCTCCAGCAGGGGCCTGGGACCATGACCCGGTAGCATTTAGGCACTTCAAGCCAGGTGTGGAGTGACTTCTGATAATTTCAGAAGGAGCTTTATAGAAGAGACAGGAATAAATATGGCTTAGGGACCAAAGTCTTCTGAATCAGGTGCTAGGGGGTTGAGAGGTGGTAAATGTATTTCAGAAGGGTTTTGGTGAGCTTTTTTAAAACATCACAAGGATCAAATCGTATGCTCACTTATTCCTACAAACAGGAATTGAACACCTTCTCTGGATAATTATTAAATTGCTGCTAGCACTGGGAACACAGAAAGGAAAACAATTGCAGTCCCTGTCCTGGATGGGCTCCCAGTCTGGTGGTGGTAGCAGGTACAAGGTAGTGCCTGGTAGGGAGGACAGCATGAACCATCAGAGGTGTGGTGACACGTGGACTCATATGCACGTTGAATTCTGCATGGAGACAGGAGGAGGTGACCTTTAAAGGGAGGGTAAAACCTATTGAGACAGATGTGAAATGTTCACAATAAATTTATTAGGCAATACTGTACAGTCTGGGAAAATTAATCCGTTTCCTCCAAAGTGAATAATCTCAATTCAAATTCCAGTTAATGGCTTTGAGGAAACTACACTGAAGCATCAGAGAGCAAGTTAAATACAGTCTTTTCTGTCTGCCTCTGGACAGCCGGACGCCCTTTATTGACATTTGTCCCTGTGCCTCTTCAGGAAATCTGGGCTTGCCCATAGGCAGCTGGCCACACTGCCCTTCCTCTGGGTAGGAATCTACCTATAGTTTCCTCCACGGCCGGGTGGAGTCTGTTCTTATTCTATCAGCTACTCCTTTTCAGCCCAGATTTTAAACTGTCCGGAAGGTAAACTTAGGTTCTTTCATTAATGCACCCATTCATTCATTCCTATCCAATCAATAATCTCTTCTTTGTCAGTCAAGTCATTTTCATTTATTCATTCCACAAATACTTTACTATGTGCTTGGAACTGTATTAGGTTCAGGAGATATAAAATGAATACACAGTGATGTCTGCCCTCCAGAACATTCTTTTAGTGAGGGTCTCTTACAATGCCACCCAGGAAGTGCTGTGATGAGGGAAACACAGTGTATTAGGGGAACCTTATCTGGGAGTATTCAAGGGAAGCAAAGCTTTGCTAGATGAGATTATACTTGAACAATTCTCGAAGGCCAAGGAAATATCCAGGTGTGGAAAAGGGGTGGGATGGAGGATTGTGTTTGAGGCCAGAAGGAAGTTGGGTTAATGAGGGAGACCCTGGAAACAGTGGGGAGCTTGGAGCAGGAACCCAGGGCAGCCGGGAGTGGGCTCTGGCCCTTGTTTCTGAAAGGCCCTGAGGGCAGGAGGTATGCACTCCCTCTGCTGGAATCTCCCACTGTGTCCTGGGGGTGGATCCCGCTCTGCCCACAGCCTCCTGACAGAGGTTGCCTGCCGCGCTCTGGGTACCACCTCTGTGTATACCGCTTTCACATAGAACTTAACCTCTGTCACTGGTAAAACACCCCAGCAACAAGCAAAAGCCTCACCGTCCTCCAAAACGTTGCATTGTTTATACAGGTGATTTCTGAGAACATTTACTGGCTTCACACTGTTCTGTATTCTGTTGGGTGGCATCCTCCACCACTCCCCTACTGCCCACCGGATACGCGATAGATGCCTCTGAACGTGCTGTCTGGATCTGAGGAAGAAAGATAATTATTTGCCTTTCTCATAAGGAAAAGCTAATTACTAGAAGGAATCCCAGCATAATTACACAGTTAGGCTTCGTGTCTTTGTATACATCACTTCCTGACAAAGACATCCCAGTTAGCCTGTAGCCATTTGAAGGAGGAGAGGGGGTGATCATTTCTGGTTCTCTCTATCTTTCCCACCCTGTCGCCTGCCCCTGACGGATGGCCCTTTAAGGCAAGTGAACTGAGCTAGGAGCCTGGGTGATAGGAAGTGGAGAGTGGAAACTTACAGATGTTTGGTCCTCACGGTAACCCTCTAAGGGAGTCATAGATGGTTCCACAGGCGAGAGCGCAGCACTCAGGGAGGCATGTCACTTGCTCGGGGTCTCTGCCCATGCATTAGAGTTGAGATTTGAAGTCAGGTCTCTGGTTGGAAAGCTTGCCCTTTTCCCCAGGATGGCCTCACTGTTGGACGTTGACTTGGCTGTTGGGAGGGACCCCGTGCAGTGGGGCAGTGTGGCCAGGAAGGAGAGGAGGAACTTGCTTCTCAGTGTGGCCTGGCCCAGCTGGCTGTGAGCTGGAGTTGAGGGCTGGGCTGGGGCTAGGCCACGAAAGGAGGGAAATTGGGAATTCCCTGGTGGTCCAGTGGTTAGGACTCCACACTTGCACTGCAGGGGGCGTGGGTTCGATCCCTGGTCAGGGAACTGAGATCCTGCAGGCTGTGCGGTACAGCCAAAAAAAAAAAAAAAAAGAAAAGAAAAGAAAAGGGAAAGGAGGAAAATGTTCAGTGTGATTGAACACTTATTGTGTGTACATGGTTAAGTGTAGGGGTAGAGGTAGTCACACCTCTGGCAGGCAGGGCGGGACCAGAGATGTTTTCCTCAGCGTAAGGGGGTCTCACTGGTGGACCTTCCTTTCCCCTACTCCCAGTACAATGGTGACCAGCTGACAGGGAGGGAAACCTCCATAGAGGAGGGCCCACGGCCTTGAAGTCTGCATGGTTTTCTCCACAAGGAGAAACAGGCCAGGAGGCAACGTGAGGATATTCCAAGGAAAGAGCAAAGAATTGAGCAAAGGCCAGTGCACAGTGCTGCTGGAAGTGAGCAAAATAAAGGGTAGGCACCATTTTGCTGAGTGAGGGGTGACTGCCGACCACGATCCCATAGACCCACTGTCATCTCTCACCTGGGAGGGGAAGGGATTGAATCAGGTGATTCTGAAGTTTCTTTCCTACTTTGACACTTTGCGAGTCAATGTTTAAATATATTTAAATATTTTAAGTGCTGTTTGGACACATCTATTGAGGATCTTAACTTCTTCATACCCTTTGGTCTAGTGATATCACTTCATGACATCTTTCTAAAGGCAACCTACAAACAAGCATGTTCATTACAGCGTTGTTTATAATGGAGAAAAATTGGGAATAACCTAGAGATCCAACAATAGGGGATTCACTACATAAACAATTCTTTTATACTTCTTAAAAATTTTATATTGTTTTTATACTAAAAACAATAGGCTTTTCTACAGTTATTGAAGGGATATTTATGAAGACTATAAAAACAGAGGGAAATGGTTATGTCATAACACTGAGGACTGTACAATTGTGCATTTAGCCATGATTATGAGAAAACACAATCTCACAGAGCCGCAGACACACAATTACGCATAGAAAAAAATTAGAAAGCAGCATTCATGGTGGCCTTCTTTGACTGATGGAACTCTAGGGGCTTAAAAAATTAATTTCACTTTTCTAATAGGAAAGATAAACATTATAAATATGTTTTTAATATGAAAACACAAATAATGGCAATAAAAATAACAACAAAAACTCTAGTGCCAGGGCCAGACTAGTTGCATCCGTGACTTGGAAGAAGGCATCTTCAGGCATCAGAAGAGTGGTGGGCCGGGTGGTAGTGGGGAAGCGCTTGAGACAGTGGTGGTTGGCGGGTGTTAGATCCCAGCCCCCAAAGCAGGTTTCTCAGTGAAATCAACTCCTCAGAGGCTCTGAAGGAGGCACCCGGGGGTAACAGCGAGTCACGAAAAGAGTCGTGAAAGTCTGTCTCCCCAGGGTTTTATGAAATGTTAACACGGCCTACCTTCTGTCTTTAAACTTCTTGGGAAACAGCGGAGGCTGACAGTTTTCACAGCAGAGCCTAGACTTTGGGTCAGAGATTCAGGCTCAAATCCTGCTTCTACTTTTTTTGTTTTTTTTCTTTTAGGTCACTCTGTGTGTCATATGGGATCTTAGTTCCCCAACCAGGGATTGAACCTGTGCCCCCTGCAGTGGAAATGAGGAGTCTTAACCACTGGACCACCCGGGAAGCCCCCTGCTTTTACGTACTTCTAATTCCTTCTGGGATCTTGGCTTTCATCCATCAAAGAGGGAATTACAACAGAGACCCCAAAGAGGTAGGCAGGGAGATTTCAGTGAGGTACTGTCCGCCAAGTGTCCCACTCAGAGAAGGGACTCAGCCCAAAGTAGCTCACGTTCGTAAGTTTCTTCTTAGCTGACTTGCACTGCTTCCTCTTTGTGGGTGAGAAATGTGTGTCTGGTGGTGAGCTCTTGCTGTGATGATCCCAGTTTTAAATTGGCCAGTTTGGTTAATGACATCGCCTAGCAGGCAGGCCTCATTGTGTGAGCAAGCACTAAATTAGTCCCACAAAGGAAATTGCTTTACTGGTGTCCAGCACTGACACCAATGAGAAGGTCCCCCTCCCCCCAAGACAGAGCTGACGGCCAATCACTTCACTCAACTGGCCAAGTGTTTCACGAGATCTGAGGACTGGAAGGAAAACCAGCTTTTACGGTGGCCGGCTAGGCTCCTGGGAAGGCGAACTGCTGTGCACTTCTGCTCTGGTCTTCTACCTGCCTGGTACCAGTTCAGTGAAGAGTTTTCTATTCCTTGGATATAAGCAAGACCTCCCCATTATTGCCGAATGGGGGTTTCAGAAAGGTCGATGATACATATTTTCTGACCAGATGGCTCTGAGAAGCTCTGGCAGCCCTAAGATGACCCAATAATCTGGAGGCTTAGATGGTGAGGATTTGTGAGGCTATGAGGGAGGCTGCTGTGTCTAGAAAGAACAAGCTAATTAATACCTGCCATTCCATCACGATAGCTCCAACTTCTCAGAGCCTAGAAGGATGCTCAGTCTTCATGCTTCCCTTTTTCAAAGGTAGACTGTCTTGGGAAGGTCAGATCCTATGCCGTTATTAGTTACCGCTTATAGGTCAGGTTAATAGGGACACATCAGGATAGGGTGCTGCCTAGGTTCTGAGAAGTAGGGCTGGGCAAAAGTGAAACCAGATAGCAGAAGAGTAGTGGAGGCACTGTAGACCAGCCTTCTCTGATCCCCTGGGCTTTAGGTTTCACCCACTTTTAAATTTAGTGTAAGTTAAGGCGTAAAGCAAGATTATGGTTAAGGTGAGAGAGAATCGAGGAAGACATCTCGAATGAGAGATGGGGGGTATGGGATGGGGTTAGGGAGATAGAAGGCACGAAGGCATGAAGCATGGAGGGCAGGGCACCAGCTGTTCATCCAGGAAGTGGTGTGTGTGTGTGTGTGTGTGTGTGTGTGTGTGTGGCTGAGATGACATCCAGAGCCACTTTCAGCCCCAAATAGTTTGCCTTCTTAGGGTCCAACTCCTGGGAAGGAATCCAGGGATGACTCTTCTTGGAGTGACAGCTGTGGTCCAGGTCCTGAGCCTTCCGTCTGCCCACCAGCAAAGGCAGGCTTCGCCCTCTGCCATGGAGTGGCTGCTTCTGAGAGGCTGATCTCTTGTGGACGCCAAAGCCTCGGTTGTCACAGAGTCAGGAGGGACAGAGGAGAGAGAATTGGGAATTGCTGCAAAGTCAAATTCATTACCCCACGAATAGTCAGACGTTCACATGCGATGCTGTGATATGAAGGCTTCTCATCTCTCTGTCTCCCCAGTCACCCTCTCACGAGTCTGAGCCATAATTCTAAGATGGGGAAACTGACAGGGGAAGTGACTGGTCCACCGCTAGCCCCAGGAAGAATTAGACTGAGTCCCTAAGTCTTTGTTTCCTTGACCTCCAGACCTGTGCTCCCCTCACTGTGTCACCCAGCCTCTGATCAGCCCCCCAGCAGGCAGAGCTCCTTGGCGTTTCCTGTCCCATGTGGACAATTGAGAGGATTTATTGTAGCTGGGATTTTGTTTCAAGCCTTTAATATGATTAGCAAACATCAAATATCAAAAGCTTATCTAGTAAACACCTCCCATCCGTGCTGTCGATGTTATGGTCAGCTTCGGATTGAAGTCGAGTCACATTTCAAAACAGATGCAGTTTCAAGAGGCCAGAGCCAGGCCGCACACATCTGCTGGCTGTGATCTTTCGTGTGCAGTAAATGGCATTGTTGGAGAGCTTGCCTGTAGAACGTCAGCCTGGTCAGCAGGACCTGCTTACAATGCCCGGAGCTTTCCGGGGGATTTGAAAAATGCAGTCGAGCACTCCGAGTCTGGCGTGCAGTCTGCCGGGGCGAGGATCAGTCGACTGGGATGTTCAAATCAAATAGTTATTATCTTTGACCCCAATTCAAGCGATACTATTAGGAGCATTAGGGTTTCCAGGAATGAGGTTGCTGAGGGTGGAGGGAGACGGTGAGCATCTGTGAAATAAGACGATGCTGCCCTCCGTATCTTTCCATTGAAGCCAAAGGAAGCACACTTCCGTCCTTACCTTAGACGTGAAATTAAAAAAATAAAAAATTATTTTTCCCATTTATGAGTAAGCGAGGCATGAACCTACGTCAGGCTCAGCGTGTGTTTTCCCTCCGGTCCACGGGTATCGTGGCTAAATGCAGTGCCTTTTCTTGGACGTATCAGGACGAGAGGTTGGGCTCTACCTGGGGCCCACTGAGCCCTCCAGGTCGTCTTCAGGGAGGCAGGCTGTGTGTATCTGTGTGGGAGCGCATGTGTATGTGAGAATGTGAGTGTGCGTGAGTGCCTAGTGGTTCCAATCACTGCAACACAACCACCGACATCACCTGAGTGGCTTTCTCTGTCTGCTGTTCACATGGGAAGAAGGAGGTACTCTATCTGGGGGACGAATGTTTCTCGGGGCGCCACAACCCGTGGATTTGAGTGACCCATTCCAGCTGTCCCGGGGGCAGCTCCGAAGTTGGCTGTAGCCCGCCGGGTGGCAGGGTTGTTTGCACCGTGGAAAATGTGTTCCTAATGGGGCAGCAGCTGCCACCCGCCAGAGCTCGAGGAGTTGGTGTCATGAGAGAAATTGTTCTCTGCTGTTGGGTCTGGCCGATTTCACCCATAAATGAAGATTCGCTGCTTCCAACAGCGGGGGCATCTCTTGTTTGGAGTCCTGGAAGCTGATCAGGAGGTGGGACTGATCTACTGAGAAGGTCAGCAAGTACTCCATGGAGAAACGTTGCAAGAGCGCGCTCAGGGTTTGAGTGGGGTCTGAACTGGGCTGACCCGGGTCCCACCTGTGGTCTGCAATGTTCCTGAAGATGCAAGTTACCTGGGTATCTCAGGATGAACCCCACTGTAGGTGCTGCAGAATCCTGGAGGGGCGCGTGAGCAGAGGGGGAGGGGTGGGCTCACTGGAATGGGACGATGGAGCCGTGGGGCAGGAAGGGATTGTCAAAACTACAGTTTCATCCTCAGATACCGCCATGGCCAATGGTTCAGATTATTGGCATCAGTATATGGGCTGTTATCCTCGAGTTCAGTGAGGATTTCATTTTCTTTAATTCAGTTTTCAATTTTTT
Source organism: Monodon monoceros (assembly GCF_005190385.1). NCBI lineage: Eukaryota > Metazoa > Chordata > Mammalia > Artiodactyla > Monodontidae > Monodon > Monodon monoceros. Next base: position 76,625,149 of record NW_021703775.1, on the reverse strand, counting down.
ATCAAAGTTATACATGCATGTAATTTGAGAAATTCCACAAGGTTTCTTAGGAAAAGCAAGTTTACCCCAACCTCTCTCTCCCTGTTTCCTTTCCCCAGAGGTGATGACTTTTAACTATCTTGGTTGACTCACATTGTCTTGTTCCTCGTCTTTCAGTGACATATTGTTTCTTGCTGCGACAGTTTTAAGAATCCTCTATTGGCTTCCCACGAGAGAAGATGGACATTTAACTTCTTTTGTGATCATCCCCCTACCCAATGTCTGTTGACAGAAACGTTGCATTCCTCCCTTACATCACAACTTTGGATACGGATGAGGAAAAGGGGGCAAGAGACAGAATATGGAGCCCAGACACCCCAAGCCAAAGGAAGATAAAACGACTTCTCAGTTTATTGTGGCAAATGTGGAGTTTGGGGCTGAAAGGATCCAGGTAAAGGATGCTTGGGGCTTGCAGACCCCAAAACTATATGATGTCTTCCACCAGGCTGGGAAGCTCTAGAAAAGCTGAGCGTTGGGAAGGTGTGTCATTATCCAGCTTTCTATCCCTGGTGATGCTGTGTGAAAGGGAACCTAGCTGAGATTAGAAACACACTTTCTTCAGAGCTCAGGAGACCCGGGAGAGGTATGCGGGGTGGGGGGGGGGTACATAAATCATGGACGAGCTACGGCAAATGCATTCGAAGTGAGCCATCTGTTTCTGCTGCAGAACAGACCCACAAAAATGTGATTCTGACCACAAGGTCCTAGAAAAGGAAAGGAATTATTTACATTTATGACAGGCACCACACAGAGCATTGTGCTTGTCATCAAAATAGGTGCTCAAACCATATTTGTCTTCAATAAATGAAAGAGCTCCTTTGGCAGATAGGTAAACTGAGACTCAAAGAATTAGAATGACCCGCTCCAGGTCTTATAGTAGATTAATGGCAGGGCAGGTGGAGGCACCCATGGGCTCTGCCTGCCTCCCTCCTTCCCTCATATTGATATACTGAGGACCACTCAGGCCACGTGCTGTGTTAGGCACTATGGAATAAAAAAACAGAAAACCAGACCCTTAGCCAGAGGAGCTAAGAGTCTTTTCAGGAGACAAGTAAACAAACAATTCAGGAGAGTATGGAGCGCACTGTGACAGGGGCAAACTTATGCAAGGTACTTTGAGAAGAGAGAGGAGGGAGGGGAGAGCTGGTTTGGAGGATGTGAAGCCCCCAGGTACTGGTGTCAGGATTCGTGATGGGGTGTATGGGACTTTTCTTATTCACCTGTTTCATTTCACATATGGGGACATTGAGGCCAAAGAGGTGAGTACATTTGCTCAGTTCTTCCTCAGAGGAACGGAGGAAGGCTTCCTAGAAAAAGGGATGATTGAGCTTGATCATAAAGGAAGAATACACTTCAGCTAAGAAGACTATGGTCAGCCTTCCATTACGTGATCACTTGACAGAATGTGCAAGGATCACAGGACAGAGCCTGGCAGGAGGCCAGGAGGAGACTTACACATCTATTCACATGAGAGATGACGTGGGCTTCAACAAGCGGGACAGTAGCCGGGGAATGAGAGGGGGAAGGTGTAAGAAACACTTTGGTACAAGAACTGACATGACTCGGTGATTGGCTGGAGGCGAGTGGAAAAGGGAGGACGTGGACTGACTCCAGGATCCCTGACTCAGCCCTCCCGGACAGTGACACCATTCACAAGCAGAGGGAACACAAGAGATGAGGGAGGTTTGTGGGTAAAGAGGAGGAGTTCAGGTTTGAACTTGTGGATTTGACAGGTAAGCCATCTAAGCGGAAACGTTCAGTTGGCAGCTGGGGTTGAAGGGCTGCAAATACAGAGACAGGGCTGAAGAGGGGTCAGAAGTTACGTTGATTGCTGATGCTGCAGAAAGAAATATCAGCCAGGGGCAGGCGCAGTGAGAGAAGAGGCTTGAGGACAGACCCTGAGGAGCATCAACACGTAAGGGATGGTGAGAAGGGAAATGCGTGAAGATGTCTGCAAAGGAGAATCCAGAGATAAGAGGAATTTCTCCCAATGAGAGAAAATCGTTTTCAGGAAGGAGATGATAGTCAGGGTGGCTAATATAGCAGGAAGGTCTGGAAAGGAAATGCCTGAGAAAGTCCACTGGGTTAGGCAATATGGTGGCAGGTGAGCTGGATGAAGGCGGTGTCAATGGGATGGTGGATGGTAGAGGCCAGAATTTAGTAGAGTGATGAGCCCTTGGGCAGCGGACTTCCATGCCACTTAGGAGCTCTGGCTGGCCTTGGGATGGGCAAGATTGGTGTGCTTGAGGATAGTAGTCTGCAGTCCTAGCTCGTTGAGAGCCGCTGAAGAGCTGCCCTAGAAGACCAGAGGATGGTAAATCCTTTCCACGTGATTCCAGCCCAGACTAAAGCCAAGCCAGTTTGGTGAAAGAATAGGGCCCATTTCTGCTTTCTGGTGACACTACGCCCTGGTCAGTGTTTTTTCTTTTTACTCTGACTGGTATATACATTTATGAACATCCAGTGGGTAATGTTTGCTGCTGCTTCCAGGTGGAGTTCACCCAGCGTGAGACATTGCAGAACCAGAATCCAAGGATCACATACTTGGATCCTTAAAGTAAATTAATTTACTTTAATTTCTTTACTTTACTTTAAAGAATTTACTTTAATAAAGTAAATTCTTTAAAGAATTTACTTTAACTCAGGAGGTCTCCTTCTTGCTAATGTGAAGACAGGTAACCAGTTTTATCTCTATTCTTTAGTAAATCGATGAGCAAATCCTCTTGTATGTAGAGTCTCTAAATCTTGGAAGAGGAGCTTGCATTTATTCTTGGTTGAGAAAAAGAAATGACATAGACCTAAGTGCAGGGTGGCTATGTTATAAGGATTTCTGCTTGTTTACCTCATAAGACATTTAGACACCAAGTAAATGAAAGATTCCTGTTTTCCACAGATTGTTTCCAGATTTCTGCTCACTTAATAGCTTCCATGATGGGATGGTTGGAGAGTCAGTTCTGAATTGGGCCCAAATGACACTTAAACCTTTTCATGAAAACTCTGCATCTTCCAGAGATATTGGAGAGTGCTTATACTATTCATGTCAATGAACCAAAACCATTAACAAATAAAAAAGCAAAGGAGGGCTTCCTTGGTGGCGCAGTGGTTGAGAGTCCGCCTGCCGATGCAGGGGACACGGGTTTGTGCCCCGGTCCGGGAGGATCCCACATGCCGCGGAGCAGCTGGGACCGTGAGCCATGGCTGCTGAACCTGCGCATTCGGAGCCTGTGCTCCACAACAAGAGAGGCCACAGCAGGGAGAGGCCCGCGTATCGCAAAAAAAAAAAAAAGCAAAGGAAAGAGGTGAATCTCTCAGACGGGGGAGAAAGAAAAACATAACAGGTAATTGGGATAATGTAGTAACTTCAGGCGAGCAACACCTTTGGCCTTGAGCATCTTGATCCCAAGGCAAGAAACCTTGGCCGAATTGCATGATTGTCCATGTCAAAATCACATAAAAACATGATCAGTAGTGACTTTAGAGATCATGTAACTATATATTTAGATGAAAGGGTAAAGCTGGTTTGGAGGATGTGAAGCCCCCAGGTACTGGCGTCAGGCTTCATGATGGGGTGTTTGTGACTTTTCTTATTCAACTTCATTTCACATATGGGAACACTGAGGCCAAAGAGGTGAGCACATTTGCTCAGCTGTCCAGTTGATTGGTTGATGAACCAGGACTAAATTCCATATCTTTTACCTGCGTTTTTGTCTACAGTAATTTCATAATTCTTTGCTATTTAAATGGCATTTGATTTTCACAAAATTCACTAAAAATTGGTCAGTTTCACCATCCAGCGATAGGTACTGTTAACATACAAAACGCACACACATATATGTATACAATTTGTAGATTACATATCAGTTTTTTCTGCTTTTTTAACATTATATTATAAATATTTTACCATGACACTAGGAATATCTCTGTAAATGTGATTGTTAATATTTGTATAAATTATCATATGGATATATCACATGATGAACTTACCTGAAAGATTGGCTTTTTTTTTTTTCCAGGTAAAATCTGTTTAAAGACACGCTTATCAGCCCAACCTTTTGAGGGCAGGCAAAACAACCTCAGAGAAATTTCTAGCTCAGAGAGCTTGGCGATACTTCCCACGTGGCGATATGTGGGCACGATGGACCCTTCATTTCCGGACTCCCAGAGTGGCTTCTGTTAATTTGATTCTCTCTACCTCTGAGGACACGAGGATGTCACCTCTCAGCCTGATTTCCGTGTCTTGGTTTGCACAACTTGGCTCTCTGACTGCACCAGAAGCCCTCAGCTCTTCCGTCTGCTGAGGAGCAAAGGGAAAGCCGTGGACATTTCCAGCATCATGAGTAGAGCCCCCAAAGGGGGGTTGCATTTACCAAAGAGAAAGATTCTTTGAGATTTTAAAATGGACAACATGAAATCAATTTCTACAAGACTAACAAATTAGGAAAGAATGAGGAAGGATGTTCAGAGAAATGACCTCAGGTCATTGCCAGGTCCTTAGAGTGCTTTCTGAATCATCAAAGAAAGATTGCATTACCACCAGGATGGTTATAATGTCAGGTTCAATTTATTATGTCTGGATGCCTTGAAAATTAATCATTTAAATATAGGAATTTTGTTATTTATTTATGATCTATACCCTGCTTACTTCAAACATGAATCAGAAATAGCATACTATATATATATATATTTATATTTTATTTGTATTTTTGTTAAAGTAAAATGTACATTGTTTTGGTAACAACAACAAAAATCCCCTGCTCTACCCTATTCACCTTCTTTTTTTTTTTTTTTTTTAAATTAAGGATACTTTAATTAATTTATTTATTTATTTTTGGCTGTGTTGGGTCTTCGTTTCTGTGCAAGGGCTTTCTCTAGTTGTGGCAAGCAGGGGCCACTCTTCATCGCGGTGCGCGGTCCTCTCACTGTCGTGGCCTCTCTCGTTGCAGAGCACCGGCTCCAGACGCGCAGGCTCAGTAGTTGTGGCTCACGGGCCTAGTTGCTCCGCGGCATGCGGGATCTTCCCAGACCAGGGCTCGAACGCGTGTCCCCTGCATTAGCAGGCAGATTCTCAACCACTGCGCCACCAGGGAAGCCCCTACCCTATTCACCTTCTGATTTTTGCTCTTTAAAGGCAACCAGTTCCAGCACTTTAAGTTGGTTTTTACATGATTTATTTTCATTTTCTGTGTGCTTGTACTAGTATTTTAAAATTTATTAATGCTGGGCATTATCCATATTGACTGCTGGTGCACCACTGGTTGCTTACCATGTGCTACTGTCTAGGTGGAGCACAAGATATTACAGAACCAGAATCCAGGAAAGAATATCTCTAACCTTCAGGTTACTTTAGTCGTCTTAATGATTTAAATCTCTTATAACTACATCCTTCACGTTCTCTCTTCCTATCCTCCCGATTTAGTTATTGACACTTCACAATTTGTACTTAAATCAATAGTCAGTATTTACATTTTTACTATGAAAATATCCTTCTCTTACAAGTGCTGTATTAAGAATACTTTCCTTTTTTAATATAATATTTTTGTTTCTTCTGGAGTTCATAACTCTTTACATAGGAGGCTATACATATTCCTAATTTTTTTTTATCTTTAAGTTGTATCAAGAGTGTTTTTGCAAGTGCATTCATCCATCAGTTGCATTTTCCCACCTGTAGAACCCTTTCCCATGGCTCTCGTCTTCTGCTTCAATCTGGACTGCTTTTTAAGCCTGATACATAGCTGTCATCCTGGGATGTAGTCAACTTCATGTTAAAACATATTCACTGTCCCTTCCTGGAGGAGGATTATATTTCTGAGTCCCACTGATATCAGGCTTAGTCTTGTAACTTGCTTTGGCCAATGAAATGTGAGTAGAAGTGGCATGTGTCTGTATCACTTCTGAGAAGAAATTTTAGAGCCAGAGTATGGTTTGCCATGATTTCTTTTATCCTCTGCCATGATGGCTGTCAACATTTCAGATAAAAGATGCTCCATCAAGTTAGATCTGGAGTAAAGACAACATGAGACAGAGCCATAGCCAACCCACAATGGTCGTGTAGCAAGAAATAAACCTTTGTAATTGTAAGCCCCAGCATGTAACCTAGCCTATTTTGTCTGGGACATGTGACTTATCATTGCTGCTTTTCTATGTTGGTTGTTCTGTTCTTAGTTTGCTTGTTCGTTTGATCTGTCTATCTACCCACCCACTCTATCTATCTATCTATCTATCTATTTTTAATTGTTTAACCTCTCATTTTGTTGGAGCATAACCCATGCTAGCTTCCTAAGAAACGGTGTATAAGATGTAAAATTTTCGAGTTCTTGCATAAAAAATATTTTCTTTATTATATTCCCACATTATTTAGCTAGTTTGGCTGGGTATAGAGATTGAAGTTGAAAATCACTTTCTTCCTGAAATTGAAAGCACCGTCCTTTGTTTTCTAATACTCTGTGTTGCTATTGAAAAGGCTGATGCCATTCCTTTAGATACAATTTAAATTTTCTTCCTTGGAAGCTTTTAAATCTTTCCTTATCTCAATGTTTTGGAACTTTACACTGATGTAACTTACTTTGGATCTATTTTCATTCTTTTTTTTTCTTTTTTGAATCCTGGAGCTTATATCTTTTCCTCCTAGGAATTTTTTTTTTAAAGGAAATAATTTTTAAGTTCCCTTAATAATTTTCTCCCCTCTCTTTTTTCTTTCTGTAAATAGTGTTAGTCAGATGTTAAATATCCTGGATTGGGCCTGACGTTTCTCCTTTTCTGTTCTATTTTCCAACTTTTTCCTATTAAAGAAAATTTAGAAGATTCCTTATTTTTATTTTCTCAGCTTTCTATTGAATTTTCTATTTTTGCTGAGCTAAAATTATTCAAAGGACTATTTTATGGGAGAATATAGAGAAGATGACTTTGGGGATCTAAATCCACAATATTATCTTTCCTTCTATTTACAATGTTGTGTTTGTTAGTTTCTGGTGTACAGCAAAGTGATTTATATATATACATACATATATTCATTTTCAGATTCTTTTCCATTATAATTTTTTTCCCCATTATAGTTTATTACAAGATATTGAATATAGTTTTCTGTGCTACACAGTAGGACCCTGTTGTTTATTTTATTTTATTTATGGTAGTGCGTATCTGTTAATCCCTACCTCCTAATTTATCCCTCCCTCCAAATCCACAATACTTAGCTTTCAAATTTGTATGAACCCTGAAGTCACAGAGTTTAGTGTCTCCCATCATCAGTCCCACCCCCAGTTCGACAGAGGAAGATGCTGGTTCCCAGAAAGGAAAAACGCGTGTCCAAGAAAATGTAGCAGCACCACCTCTTACTTCCAGTCAGCGGCCTTTCCACTGCCATGTGGAAAGGCAGCTGACCGCTTCCTCAGATCATGGCTAAAATGTTGTTTCAATTCTACCAGAGGGAACGTTTTAAATCAGTTTCTGAATGGAAGTGAACAATGAAGATTGGCTGGGGCACCATTAAAAACTGGGCACTTAATGTAATGGTTAGCAAGCATCACTCAGGGATGTGAAAGTTTAGTTCCTCTTCTGTCTCTGACTTACACTCTGATTTTGGCAAGTCATTTTATCTTTCTAGACTTTGGGGTCCTAATCTACAAACTGAAGACCTTGGAGTCACTCATTGCTTTTCAGATTATATTCTTCTGAGTCCTAGGAGTTCCATGGGGTCTTGGGCCTTGGAGGCTTGGGGAGGGGGCTGAAACAGGGAAGGCGAGGCAGGGCTCTGGGCCCTCACTCTACTTCAACGTGAGCAGTTCCCCTTGGATTTGTTTTCTGTATTTGGTTTCATGTAAGCTTTTACTGCAAAAACAAGATTCTGTGGCGAAATGTTTGAGAACCACTAGGCCAAACCTCTGTAGGTTTTCTTGTGGCTTTTCCGCCTCTCTGATTAGTGATGTTCTCTCAGGGACTCCCTTAGACAGGCTCAAATTTATATGCTGCCGAGCTCGCTGGAGTTCCTATAAATTAGGGTGCACATCGAGATAATTACCATTCGGGAATTCTAAGCCCTTAAGTACAAGTCAATCCTTATAACCCCCTTTTAAACCAATTGCCTCACTGCAGACATGGTCACTCAATAGATATTATCGAATGCCAATAAAACAGGAAACTCCATCCTGCCATTTCCCCAATTAGATAGTACAGACGGGTGAAAGCCAGAATCGCAGCCGTCATTCTTCACAGAGTTGAACTCTGCTGGTCAGGGCGGGCACAGAGGCACCCAACGCCTTCCATCCCCTCAGCTCTGGAGGGTCACAGTCCCTCACCTTTGGGAAGGAAATATTTTCTGCTCTTTTCAATAATGTTTACTAACCATGAAAGGAAACAGTAGATCTAGGCCAAACACTACCGTCAAATGGCAGGGCCGGGAGTGATCAGACCTGTGTCATAGCCGGGGCTTAAGGGAGTCAAGGTCAGCGGTGGATCCCAGAGGACCAGAGGGGCGGCTTCTCCAGGGCACACCTGCTCTGCAAAAGAGCCTGGGGTACCTGTGGAACTGAGCCAGAGAATGGTTTTAGGACTCTGAGACATCAGAATGGTCTTCCTAGAAAGCCCTTCAAGATTACGTGATAGAACCTTCGCATTGGATACATGGGAAAACTAAAGCCCAGAGAAGGGACACCCCTTGCCCAGGGTCACACACAGATCAATACTTCATCTCTCCCAGTCTACATCTGCAAGTCCTCAGGCATCTCTGAACAGCAACAAGGCACTCAACGGAGGTAACTGACGAGGAACGTGTTCTTGAGGGGTGACCTTGAGGAGGGATGGTGAAGGGACCGGACTTTTCCACTGTGGGCCATTGCCGGTAAGCAGAAGCCAGTGCCCCATTAGTCAAACCCAGACCAAGTTCATCACCATGTGAGACTCTGGACCTCACACAGGACCAGGGACTTCAGAGGGTATCCAACATATGTGGGAATTTCTTCCTGTCTCCCCTGGCTCTCAGCCCACTGCAGTCTGTGCCTATCATTGTTTATCTTAGTTTAAAATATCACCAAACACTCAGTTCTTGGGCCACCTTTGGTATGTGTATTCCTGATAAGGCCTCCTACCCTTTCTGAGGTTGACAGTCTGCGGCACTTCTAATAAGGACGGGGAACTCACACGTATGGTTTTCTTCTGAAAATAGTCATTCAATTAATGAAAATCTACGAAAGAAGAAGGCTCATTTCCAGCCTCAGGCCACGGGCTTTTGGTTTCAGGAAAATGCAGATGAAATAGAGCCATCACCATCCCCTAGGACAGTCTCAAGAGGGGTAACTGTCCTCTACAATTGCTGCTGGGGAGCAATCTGCCCTGGAATCCAGCATACCATCCCTAAACTGACAATTTCATTTCCCTCCCAGCCCGCCCCCTGCCCCAAAGATCTGCTGAAGCCACGAGTTCCATTCGAGAAGGCGGCAGGATAATAGGTGAGTTCCATCCATCAGTCAGCGATAATAGTCACAGACCCTCACGGTGCCTTTTGTCTGCTGGTTTCCCTGAGGACGCAGGCTGGGGACCTGGGGTATTTACACGGCCTTTGTGTTTGTGTGCTTTTAAAATCAGTCCTCTTGTTTACTTTCCTGCCTTCACCCAGGCTGTTTACTACCTTTGGAGGGGCCCAGCGACTTAAGTCAACACCTATGAAGACCCAGCGTCAAAATGGCATAATACGAATGAACAGGATTCGGAAAGGCCAGGGACATTGGCTGCTCTGTTGGGTCCTGTTTAGTCTGAGGGTAATGAAGAGCTCACAGATGACCTGATTTCATTAAACTAGGTCAGATTCCGCTGAAAAGCGGCTATGATTCTCACCCAGTTATCCAGCGAGCCCTCCCCCTCGCCCCACCTCGGGGCTCGAATGCTTTCTGGGAATTAACGCTGAGTTTTGTCAATACAGTAGCTAAATCTCCATGGAATCATTGGACCTTTCCCTCTGGCTTCTGTTTGTGCAGTGGTGAGGCCAGCCCTGGGGGGGAGGGGTGTGGCAGGCTGGGGAGCTTTAATGCTGCCTTTTGGAGGACGTTCCCTACAGGACGTATGATTCAGCTGTAGCAGATTGCTCTGGAGCCAAACATTCTGAGTTCCAGCATCTTATCTGAGGGCTGTATTGACGGAAGCAGCTGAACCGACTCAAAGAGGAGCTACCATGCACACAAGGCTTTCAGTGTGTGCAGTCTCCCCAGGAACAGCCTCAGAAATCTCGCAGTGGGGAGCAGGGAGGGGACTTGTCTGAGGGTGGAGGCGGGAAGCAGTGGGGTCTGCAGGGAGGGAAGCAGTGCGGTCCGAGAGCCTGTCCTTCTCTGGGCTCTGGAGGGAAAGACTGTGTCAGTGGTAGGCACTCTGGGCAGGCAGAATTCAGCTCATCCACATGGAAGAAGGTGTTTCTAACCATTCGAAATGAACAGAGAGGGACGGGCTGTCAGATGAGATCATTTGTTAGACTTTATTAAGCATCCAGTCTGTTTTCAGGCCTATGTTGGGCACTTCATCTACTATTTCTCTGAGCTCCATCTCCATGGAAGGTGAGAGACAAGAAAACGGAGGGTTAGAAATCTTAAGTGACTTATTTGGGGACCAAAGCGAATACGTGGCAGAATCAGGATTTGAACCCAGATCATTTTTTATGCTTGCTCTTTCCACTGCCCCTACTGCCCTCCCCGCCCCACCCCACCTTGAGCATTGCTGCGATTCTGCAGAGGGGGTTCATGCACGGAGGATGAGTCATGCATCCATGGTGGCTGGACTAGATGCTTTCTTCAGCAAACTTTCTCCAGGAGAATTGTGAGAATTGAGGATTGGAAAGGTCAGATTTCTTGTTCCCAAAGAATCTGAGGGGAAGATCCTTGGAAGCAATTTGAGAGCACCCTCTCCCTCACCTCGTGCTTGTCCAAATCTCAACTTTTCTGCTCCATCTCTTTTGGGCAGCTTTTCCTGCCATCTCAGGCCTGCAGAGCCTCTTGTCTGGAGCATACATAGTACTGACCGGGCAAGTTTCTCCCAAGGGACTGAGCTCTCTGGGTGCTGGGCACTCTCCTTCCTTGGCCAAAGGTCTGGTCTCCCTGAGGACTGGCCTGAATCCTGGACATCCGAGTCCCACCCAGCAACAGGCAAAGGCCATGAACACATAATAGGTTTTTGAGGACAAACTGGGTATCACCTCTCCACTTCTACAGAACAGGAGGAAATGTCTCCCAAACAGAGCTTGGCATTTGGAGACATAGGACGGTTCTAGTTCAAGTTCTAGTTTAGCCTCTGCTTCTTCCAGTGAACCCTTGACCGTGTCACTTTCCCTGGACCTCCATATTTTCTTCCTTATAAGGGGGGTAATAACATACATCTTACAGGGTTATGGTCAGGATCATATGAGACCACACATGTAAACAGGCCCAGTGGGCTGTAAAGTGCTGGGTAGATGTGAACCATCCCCCTAGGGTTGCAAAAGCCAACTCGAGCTAGCTTAAGCAAAATGGGGAAATTAAAGAGAGGGCTCTCTTAAGCGTCAGGAAGAATTGGAATCTAGAACTGCAAGGCCTTGTGAAACCCGGGCAGTCTTCTCGTTCCTTTACCTCTGCTCTTCCCTGGGTATCTGCTTCTTTCAAGAGAAAGATCTGTTTGCCAGTCTCCATGGCATAGAAGAGGGCTGCCCCAAAGCTCCTGGATTTACATGTCACAGGACCCAGTCACAGCAGGAGAATCCATCTCTCTCTGTTTTTCTCCCTCAATTCCAAATTCCTCAGATGGGACCTGGATTGGTCCAACTTGGTCAGGTTATTACTCCTAATCCAGTTATTATCTGTGGCCAGAGGGGTGGAGTTACCTTGTACAAGCAAGATGTGGGGGACCTTCTCCCTGTGGTTATGTAGAGGGAGTTCAGGTGGAGAGGTGGAGAAACTGATAGCTCCTGGGCTGGATAGGCACCTCATAAGCATCCATCACACTTGCTCTGGTTATCTAAAGCATGCGTAGCAAAATACCCCATAAGTCAGAGGTTTAAAACAACCATTTATTGTGCTCACTGATTCTCTGGGTAAAGAGTTCTAACAGGGCACAGAGGGGATGACTTATTTTTGCTCCACAATGTCTGGGGTCTTGGCTGTCAGACTCAAAGGTTGGGGCTGGAATCATCTGAAGGCTTGTTTTATCATATGATGGGCAGTTGATACTGGCTGTTGGCTAGGGGTGGGGGCTCGGTTCCACTCCACATGGGTTTCCCCACGTGGACTCTCCATGTGGGCTGCTTGGGCTCCCTCGCAGCATGGTGGCTGGGTTCCAAGGATGAGCATTTCAAGAGTCAGGGTGAAGTTGCATCACCTTTTTGACCTGGTCTTGAGCGTCACACAGCATCTCTTGTACACGCTGTATCCCATAGCATTTGTTAGAAGGAAGTCACTGAGCCTGATTCATGGTCAAAGAGAAGGAAAATTAAACTCGACCTTTTGATGAGAAGAAAGGCAAGGTTCTAGAAAAACACGTGGGATCAGAAATATTGCTGTGGTTTTTTTGAGGGGAATACCATTGGCCACAATGTTCATAATAATTACCACTGTGTTCTAATATAATTTTATTAGTAAGAAGCTGACAGATCACCTGATGGGGTTGTAGAATTAAACCAGAAGTTTCCCAAACCGATTTGGTTCATGGTGCCCCTAGGCCAGAAGAAATACCTAACAGTTCTGTTTATTAAGTAGTTATATCCAACGACTTAATAATTATTTATCTCCTCACAAATTAGTTGCCCTTTAAATAATTCCCATCAAGTGAAAGAAAAGTATTATTTTAATTTCATTCTTAGATAATGACAGCTAACAGGATGTGGGAGGTACCAACACAACTTCTCAGATCTTGGGCTCTGATTGGACACCATCACCTTTACCTTCCTGTTCCACATTGATCTTCTCACTGCATGTGCTTGTTATCACTGAAGCCACCCCAATCCCAGCTTCGCAAGGATTTGGCGCCCTCGAAAGGAATGGAGCACGACCTAATGCTGAGACACCAAACCCCTCGAACTCATGGTTTGTGTGGACTGATGAATGTCAAAACGTAAAGTGCTCCCCTGTGCTCCTAAGACTTTGCTGTGGGCCTCTGGGTACCTCAGTCCACGGTTTGGAAATCATGGGCTTCAACATAGTAGATCCAGAATTAGGGCCTGATTAATATGCCAAAGGTATAGTTTCTTAGTAGATATTCATCTTCCTGAGAAGGGCATTCAGACTTCTGATTTTTAGGATACACTGAATTTGGGTAATTCTGAGTCCTGGGTGGTTTAGCTGATCTGTCCAAACTGATGAATTTTAGGGAACCGCTTTGGCTTTCTTTCATGTGTAACAGGTGAGAAACAATCTCTTCCCCTTCTCTCAAGGATGGTGAGCTGAGTTACATATTACATTTAAGACATTGACAATTGCCCTGGAAATGTCATATATAGAGACTGAGGGGATGGCATAATATGGGAAGGGGTGCATAGCTATGTGACAAGACTTGCCCGAGCCAGGCCATGCTGGTGGAGAAAGGCCCAGCATCGCTTCTCTCCAAGCTTAAAGCAGTGTTGTTTCCACTACCTTGTAGGGCTGCCCAATATAAGGTGAAATCTTATATGAATTGTTAAAAATTAAGACGAACCCACCCCATCTCCAAACCAAAATTTTCTGAGGCTACTGAGGCTAAACGAACCTAGGACACCAACATATTCTCCAAGGCCACTTCTTATTTAGCTCAGAACTTTCTATGTGACCCCAGTGAGGTCATTTTATAGCTCTTTGTTTCTCCTTAGCAACGAGGTAGTAAGAAGTCATTTTTCTCTAAAGCTACTTAACCAATTTCAAATGAAATAGAAAATATGTGTGCATCTAAAGAGTTCATTCCTGATCTAGAAAATATGGCCCGATTTCTTTCTCTCTCCCCTCCCTTCTCTCTCTCTCTCTCTCTTTCTCGGCTTCTCATAGTTCTCAGCCAAGACAATACGAGTCATGTGATGTGACCGAGAAATTGGGCCAGTTAAAAATAGAAAGCGCACGCCACCGAGTTCATTAGAAAGTTGAAGTTTCTTTGTTGATTGCCGTTAATTTATCTCTGCCTGCCGCGTGGGTTGGGGAGCAGAGCAGCAGACAATCATGGATTGTGAAAGCCAGAGCCCCGCACCTGCCCCTCCGAGCCCCATTCTCTGTTCTGTTACCTCTCCTGGCTGAGCAGCGGCACTGATCCTCGCTCACCTGGCCCCGATAACATCCTCTCTGGCCCCAGCAAACTCTCTCCTCTGGGAGAAGTTGTAGGGTGCTCCGGACGCGCAGGCTCAGCGGCCATGGCTCACGGGCCCAGCCGCTCCGCGGCATGTGGGATCCTCCCGGACTGGGGCACGAACCCGTGTCCCCTGCATCGGCAGGCGGACTCTCAACCACTGCGCCACCAGGGAAGCCCGAAGTTGTAGCTTTGAAGAAGCTTGGTTGGCTTCTCTCTTCCCAACATCAACTCTTCTAAGTGGGAAATGAGGGTCCCCTGCCTCATAGGTTAGACATCTCACCTGTACCTTGGCACCTGCTGAATTCTAAGACATCTCAGCCAGCCTTGTCCAGCTGAAAGGTATTAGAGGTATGTGGCCACAGTGAGACCCACTGGTTCATAGATGGAATCAAGTCCTCTCCGCACTCGGCCTTCACAAATGCACGAGCCCCCCCATGGGTGTCAGGCAATGCCTCCGCCCCGTCCTGCAGGGTTCACAGCGGAGGGTCCAAGGAAGGCCCGGCCAGGCCCAGGGCTCTCAGGTCCGGCTCCCTCTGATGGTGGGGGAATATTCTTCACAGTATGATTTGCAAAGTGTTTCATCAAACCTGCTATTTTCACCCTTGTTTTCCGGATAAGCAGACTGAGGTGCTGAGAGGGGAAGTGGAAAGGCTGGATCTGGAACCCTCTCTTTCTAGGTTGGGTGATCTGTCTGTTGTCTGGGTCCCTCCTCCTGATGTAGGAGCAGGGCGTGCCTTCTAAGCCTGGGCTCTCCTGGGCAGAGAGAGCACTAGAGTTTGGGGGGTAGGGTGTAAATTCAGGCCGGGTCATTCTTCCCGATGCTGAAATAGTAGCAGACGTGTTTGAAGGCTGGTCCCCGCACACCTGTGTCTCCCTGAGTTGGGGCCGGTTGGGAAGCAGATGCAGCAGGGACTGATGGAGAGTTCAGCCTTGGCCTTCCTACCGAGGAGGTCGGCCTGTGGAGCACGGCCTAGCCTCACGGCCGCAGTCTGGCATCCTCACAGCCCTGCCCCGAGTTTACACCTCAGGACCCACCTGAGAACGAGTGGGGGCCGCTGAGCCGTGGCATTTTCCCCTTTGCTGCCTCATCCCATCAGACCCACAGAATGGCTGGCGCTCCAGTTCTGCATGTGGCAGGCTGGTCGGCCTGAGCTTGAGCGTTCAAGGTCACCTTTGGGAACATGGTGGATTGTACCAGCTGACCAGGCTGGCCCAGGGAAGGGCTGAAAGGTAATCTTCCTCCTTCTTTAGGGAGGTGAGGGCCCCAGTGTCTCCCCTGCTCACTCCTTCCAGTCGGGGAGGGTGCATGCCTTCCCCTAATGCGCAATGAGTAAGGGTTGCCTCTTGTTTTAGCTTTAGTTTGCCCGAAGCAGTGGGGCTTAATGTCACGTGCCTCCTGGCCCTGGTCTCCCCGGGGCTGCTGCACACAGGGGGTCGCGACAACTTGCAGTGAACCAGCAGTGGTGCTGAGGTGAGCTGTGCAAAATGCCCAAACCACAGGTGACTCCAAGCAGGTCCCCTAGTTGGTGTCGAGGCCGCAGAAGGCTGGGCCTCAGCACCCACACCAGGTGAGGCTGACCCCACCTGCTCTCCAGGTGAGTTTCAAGCCTCCACTAACCACAGGGCCGTGTGTCAGTGGGACTCACCCCCTTCACCCCCACCTGGTGTTCTTTGGACAACTTCTCTGAAAGGAGCATTGAGCGGGGAGGCTGGGAAGTGGGGACCAGCATCCATCACTTGTGAAGTTTTGAGATCCTGATGTCCACCACCTCCGCTGATGTCCAGTTCCCTCCGCTGCTGGAAGTTAAGCTAGAGCTGCTCGTGTTAGAGTGTCTGGGAAGAGGTGTTCTGAATAACATGTCTTGCCCGCTGGAATCGAGAACAGAATCTTGGGGGGTGATTCTGATAGGTTAGAATCACTTAGGAGATTCTGATAGGTTCTCCTGTTTTTTCTTTTACTGCTCTTTTCTCCTCTGCCCATTTCTAAAATATGGGGATTTGGCAGCCAAATGCTTCCTGTAATTCTACCAACTACATCCCCTCCCGGCCCTTTCTCCCTGTCTTCCCTTCTCTTCTTCCTTAGGCCTCAGCTAAAAATAGGACCCTCTGCTAGAGCAGGAGAGGGTCTCAGAGTTCTGCTGTGGTCTCCAGAGAGGAAAAGAGACTCCTTGGACATTCTCGGTGTATATCATCAGGTCCCAAATGAATCTGTTGAAACGGCATTTCTGTATAGTGAGAAAGAAGCACTTTCTGAGCCACGGTCTCTGTGTGTATAAGGCAGCATCTTCAGTGTGGTCCTAGCCAAGTTATGGTGCCTGTGGCACTTACCCTATGGAAGGGGTGGCATGGTGCTTCACCTGTCAAATGGGGACCTTCACTTGTGTATGTCACAGGATGGTCCATGTTGGTGGGTGAGCTAACGTCTGGGAAAGGGCGAATAGAATCCCTGGTACCCTGGGCATCATAAACGTCATCCACTCATTTCTACTGGGTGGTAGAGTGTGGTAGTCAGGATGTGGGTTCTGAAGCAAGATTGCCTGGGTTCTGATCCCAGCTCTGCAGTTGACTCGCTCTGTGACCTTGGGCAAATTATTTCACTTCTCTGGGCCTCAAATTTCCTGTCCATAAAGTGAAGAAAATAATCATGCCACTTTATTGGGTTGATGTGAGGATAAAATGAGGCATTTCAGTGCTCAATAAACATTGGCTGCTATAATGAACATTGTTATCAGCAAGCCATGATTGCTACTGTTATTCCACCATCTAGAATCTCAGGGTCCTGGATGACGAAGGCAGAGAGCCTACAGAAAGTTAGGATGATTTCCCCCTGCTTACCATCACTGGGGATGCCTGGGGCAATATTGAACAACTATTTTTTTCTGAGATATTGAAAAAAGGATTCTTTTACTTTGGGAGAAGTTAGAGCTAATGTCCCCTTCAAAGACTCCATGTTTAAAGACAACACTGAATTTTTAAGGTACAGTCATACCTTGGAGACATCGTGGGTTCAGTTCCAGACTACCACAAAAAAATCAAATATCGCAATAAAGCAAGTCACACAAATTTTTTGTTTCCCAATGCATACGAAAGTTACGTTTACACTATACTGTAGTCTATTAAGTGTGCAATAATATTAAGTCAAAAAAACAATGTACAGACTTTAATTAAAAAATGCTTTATTGCTGAGACGACCCAGCACTGGAGGCTACAGGCTCTTTAGTGGGGCTAATGGTGGACGCCAGGAGGGCTCATGCCAAGGAGTGCTTCCCAGAACTTCTGCTGCCAGTGTCCTTGTCCCCATGGTGAGCCACATCTGCCCCCCACCTATACAGGAGACCCTCCAGCACTGGCAGTCGTGTGGCTGACAGTGTCTTGGTGCTCCAACCAGCTGTCAGGCCTGAGCCTCTGAGGTGGGAGAGCCAAAGTCAGGACATAGGTCCACCAGAGACCTCCCGGCCCCTCATAATACCAATCGGTGAGAGCTCTTCCAGAGATCTCCATCTCAACACTAAGACCCAGCTCCACTCAACGACCAGCAAGCTCCAGTGCTGGACACCCTATGCCAAACAACTAGCAAGACAGGAACACAATCCCACCCATTAGCAGAGAGGCTGCCTAAAATCATAATAAGTCCACAGACACCCCAAAACACACCACCAGAGGTGGGTCTGCCCACCAGAAAGACAAGATCCAGCCTCATTCACCAGAACATAGGCATTAGTCCCCTCCACCAGGAAGCCTACACAACCCACTGAACCAACTTTAGCCACTGGGGACAGACACCCAAAACAACGGGAGCTACGAATCTGCAGCCTGCAGAAAGGAGACCCCAAACACAGTAAGATAAGCAAAATGAGAAGACAGAAAAACACACAGCAGATGAAGGAGCAAGATAAAAACCCACCAGACCTAACAAATGAGGAGGAAATAGGCAGTCTACCTGGAAAAGAATTCAGAGTAATGATAATAAAGATGATCCAAAATCTTGGAAATAGAATGGAGAAAATAAAAGAAATGTTTAACAAGGACCTAGAAGAACTAAAGAGCAAACAAACAATGATGAACAACACAATAAATGAAATTTAAAATTTTCTAGAAGGAGTCAAGAGCAGAATAACTGAGGCAGAAGAACGGATAAGTGACCTGGAAGATAAAATAGTGGAAATAACTACCGCAGAGCAGAAAAAAGAAAAAAGAATGAAAAGAATTGAGGACAGTCTCAGAGACCTCTGGGACAAGATTAAATGCACCAACATTCAAATTATAGGGGTCCCAGAAGAAGAAGAGAAAAAGAAAGGGACTGAGAAAATATTTGAGGAGATTATAGTTGAAAAATTCCCTAATATGGGAAAGGAAATAATCAAGTCCAGGAAGCACAGAGAGTCCCATACAAGATAAGTCCAAGGAGAAACATGCCAAGACACATATTAATCAAACTATCAAAAATTAAATACAAAGAAAAAATATTAAAAGCAGCAAGGGAAAAGAAACAACATACAAGGGAATCCCCATAAGGTTAAAAGCTGATCTTTCAGCAGAAACTCTGCAAGCCAGAAGGATGCCACAGGACATATTTAAAATGGTGAAAGGGAAAAACCTACAACCCAGATTACTCTACCCAGCAAGGATCTCATTCAGATTCAATGGAGAAATTAAAACTTTTACAGACAAGCAAAAGCTAAGAGAATTCAGAACCACCAAACCAGCTTTACAACAAATGTTAAAGGAACTTCTCTAGGCAGGAAACACAAGAGAAGGAAAAGATCTACAATAACAAACCCAAAACCATTAAGAAAATGGTAATAGGAACATACATATCGATAACTACCTTAAATGTAAATGGATTAAATGCTCCAACCAAAAGACATAGACTGGCTAAATGGATATAAAAACAAGACCTGTATATATGCTGCCTACAAGAGACCCACTTCAGACCTAGGGACATGTACAGACTGAAAGTGAGGAGATGGAAAAAGCTATTCCATGCAAATGGAAATCAAAAGAAAGATGGAGTAGCAATTCTTATATCAGACAGAATAGACTTTAAAATAAAGACTATTCCCAGAGACAAAGAAGGACACTACATAATGATCAAGGGACCAATCCAAGAAGAAGATATAACGATTGTAAATATTTATGCACCCAACATAGGAGCACCTCAATACATAAGGCAAATGCTAACAGCCATAAAAGGGGAAATCGACAGTAACACAATCATAGCAGGGGACTTTAACACCCCACTTTCACCAATGGACAGATCATCCAAAATGAATATAAATAAGGAAACACAAGTTTTAAATGGCATATTAAAAAAGATGGACTCAATTGATATTTATAGGGCATTCCATCCAAAGACAACAGAATACACTTTCTTCTCAAGTGCTCATGGAACATTCTCCAGGATAGATCATATCTTGGGTCACAAATCAAGCCTTGGTAAACTTAAGAAAATTGAAATCATATCAAGTATCTTTTCCGACCACAACACTATGAGACTAGATATCAATTACAGGAAAAAAAGTGTAAAAAATACAAACACATGGAGGCTATACAATACACTAATAAATAACCAAGAGATCACTGAGGAAATCAAAGAAGAAATCAAAAAATATCTAGAAACAAATGACAATGAAAACACGACAACCCAAAACCTAAGGGATGCAGCAAAAGTAGTTCTAAGAGGGAATTTTATAGCAATACAATCCTACCTCAAGAGACAAGAAGCATCTCAAATAAACAACCTAACCTTACACCTAAAGCAATTAGAGAAAGAAGAACAAAACAACCCCAAAGTTAGCAGAAGGAAAGTAATCATAAAGATCAAATCAGAAATACATGAAAAAGAAATGAAGGAAACAATAGCAAAGATCAATAAAACTAAAAGCTGGTCCTTAAAGAAAATAAACAAAAATGATAAACCATTAGCCAGAATCATCAAGAAAAAAAGGGAGAAATCTCAAATCAATAGAATTAGAAATGAAAAAGGAGAAGTAACAACTGACACTGCAGAAATACAAAGGATCATGAGAGATTACTACAATCAAATATGTGCCAATAAAATGGACAACCTGGAAGAAATTGACAAATTCTTAGAAAACCATAACCTTCCGAGACTGAACCAGGAAGAAATAGCAAACATAAACAGACCAATCACAAGCACTGAAATTGAAACTGTGATTTAAAATCTTCCAACAAACTAAAGCCCAGGACCAGATGGCTTCACAGGCAAATTCTATGAAACATTTAGAGAAGAGCTAACGCCTATCCTTCTCACTCTTCCAAAATATAGCAGAGGGAGGAACACTTCCACACTCATTCTAAAAGGCCACCATCACCCTGATACCAAAACCAGACAAAGATGTCACAAAAAAAGAAAACTACAGGCCAATATCACTGATGAACATATATGCAAAAATCCTCAGCAAAATACTAGCAAAGAGAATCCAACAGCACATTAAAAGGATCATAGAGCATGATCAAGTGGGGTTTATCCCAGGAATGCAAGGATTCTTCAATATATGTAAATCAATGTGATACACCATATTAACAAATTGAAGGATAAAAACCATATGATCATCTCAATAGATGCAGAAAAACCTTTCAACAAAATTCAACACCGATTTATGATTAAAAACCCTCCAGAAAGTAGGCATAGAAGGAACTTACCTCAACATAATAAAGGCCATATATGACAAACCCACAGCCAACATCGTTCTCAATGGTGAAAAACTGAAAGCATTTCTTCTAAGATCAGGAATGAGACAAGGATGTCCACTCTCACCACTATTATTCAACATAGTTTTGGAAGTCCTAGCCACGGCAATCAGAGAAGAAAAAGAAATAAAAAATACAAGTTGGAAAAGAAGAAGTAAAACTGTCACTGTTTGCAGATGACATGATACTATACATAGATAATCCTAAAAATGCCACCAGAAAACTACTAGAGCTAATCAATGGATTTGGTAAAGTAGCAGGATACAAAATTAATTCACAGAAATCCCTTGCATTCCTATACACTAATGATGAAATATCTGAAAGAGAAATTAAGGAAACACTCCCATTTACCATTGCAACAAAATAAAATAAAATACCTAGGAATAAAACTACCTAAGGAGACAAAAGACCTCTATGCAGAAAGCTATGACATTGATGAAAGAGACTAAAGATGATACAAACAGATGGAGAGTTATACTATGTTCCTGGACTGGAAGAATCAACATTGAGAAAATGACTATACTACCCAAAGCAATCTACAGATTCAACGCAATCCCTATCAAACTACCAATGGATTTTTTTCACAGAACTAGGACAAAAAATTTCATAGTTTGTATGGAAACACAAAAGGACCCGAATAGCCAAAGCAATCTTGAGAAAGAAAAATGGAGCTGGAGGAATCAGGCTCTCTGACCTCAGACTATACTACAAAGCTACAGTGATCGAGACAGTATTGTACTGGCACAAAAAAACAAAAATATAGATCAATGGAACAGGATAGAAAGCCCAAAGATAAACCCACACACATATGGTCACCTTGTCTTTGATAAAGGAGACAAGAATATACAATGGAGAAAAGACAGCCTCTTCAATAAGTGCTGCTGGGAAAGCTGGGCAGCTACATGTAAAAGAATGAAATTAGAACACTCCCTAACACCATACACAAAAATAAACTCAAAATGGATTAAAGACCTAAATGTAAGGCCAGGCACTATCAAACTCTTAGAGGAAAACATAGGCAGAACACTCTATGACATAAATCACAGCAAGATCCTTTCTGACCCACCTCCTAGAGAAATGGAAATAAAAACAAAAATAAACAAATGGGACCTAATGAAATGTAAAAGTTTTTACACAGCAAAGGAAACCATAAACAAGATGAAATGACAACCCTCAGAATGGGAGAAAATATTTGCAAATGAAGCAACTGACAAAGGATTAATCTCCAAAATATACAAGCAGCTCATGCAGCTCAATATCAAAAAAACAAACAACCCAATCCAAAAATGGGCAGAAGACCTAAATAGACATTTCTCCAAAGAAGACATACAGATTGTCAACAAATACATGAAAGGATGCTCAACATCACTAATCATTAGAGAAATGCAAATCAAAACTACAATGAGGTATCACCTCACACCAGTCAGAACGGCCATCATCAAAAAATCTACAAACAATAAATGCTGCAGAGGGTGTGGAGAGAAGGGAACCCGCTTGCACTGTTGGTGGGAATGTAAATTGATACAGCCTCTATGGAGAACAATATGGAGGTTCCTTAAAAAACTAAAAACAGAACTACCATATGACCCAGCAATCCCACTACTGGGCATATGCCCTGAGAAAACCATAATTCAAAAAGACACATGTACCCCATTGTTCACTGCAGCACTATTTACAATAGCCAGGAGATGGAAGCAACCTAAATGCCCATTGACAGACGAATGGATAAAGATGTGGCACATATATACAATGGAATATTACTCAGCCATAAGAAGAAGTGAAATTGAATAATTTGTAGTGAGGTGGATGGACCTAGAGTCAGTCATACAGAGTGAAGTAAGTCAGAAAGAGAAAAACAAATACCTTATGCTAACACATATATATGGAATCTAAAAAAAAAAAAAAAGGTTCCGAAGAACCTAAGGGCAGGACAGGAATAAAGACGCAGACGTAGAGAATAGACTTGAGGACATGGGGAATGGGAAGGGCAAGCTGGGACGAAGTGAGAGAGTGGCATGGACATATATACACTACCAAATGTAAAATAGATAGCTAGTGGGAGGCAGCCGCATAGCACAGGGAGATCAGCTCGGTGCTTTGTGACCACCTAGAGGGGTGGGATAGGGAGGGTGGGAAGAAGATGCAAGAGGGAGGGGATATGGGGATATATGTATACGTATAGTTGATTCACTTTGTGATACAGCAGAAACTAACACAACATCTTAAAGCAATTATAGTCCAATAAAGATGTTAAAAAAATACTTTGTTGCTAAAAAACGCTAACCATGGGACTTCCCTGGTGGCGCAGTGGTTAAGAATCCGCCTGCCAATGCAGGGGACACGGGTTCGAGCCCTGGTCCGGGAAGATCCCACATGCCGTGGAGCAACTAAGCCTGTGGGCCACAACTACTGAGCCTGTGCTCTACAGCCCGCGAGCCACAACTACTGAGCCCATGTGCCACAACTACTGAAGCCCGTGTGCCTAGAGCCCATGGTCCACAGCAAGAGAAGCCACCACAGTGAGAAGCCCACGCACCGCAACGAAGAGTAGGCCCCGCTCGCGGCAACTAGAGAAAGCCCACGTGCAGCAACGAAGACCCAATGCAGCCAAAAATAAAAATAAATCAATTAATTAAAAAAAGAATTTAGAGAAAAATTTTCCAGCCGTCAACTGAGCCTTCAGTGAGTTGTAGTAGTTACATCAACGATTACGGATTACAGATCACGAGAACAAATATCATAATAATGAAAGAGTTTGAAATATTACCTGATTTACCAAAATGTGACATAAAGACATGAAGTGAGCCAGTGCTGTGTGCAAAATTGCGCCAACAGACTTGCTACACATATGGTTGCCCGAAACCTTCAATTTGTAAAAATACATTATCTGTGAAGCCTAATAAAACAAGGTATGCTTGTGCCTAAATAAATGTGGAAGAAAAATTTGCAACTTCTTTTTAAGAAGCTGATGTCCGTCTTCTCTCACTTATTCATTCGGTGCTTCCAGAACCCTTTCTACGCGGAAGGTACTGCACTAGTTCTGAGGACCCAGAGATGGGTAAGGCATGGCCTTTGCCCACAGGAGAGACAGGCATAATAAGTCCACGTTTCAGGACAGTGTGTTGGTTACAATGAGCTCACACGGTGCGGCGTATGGCAAAGGGGACGCTGGGACCACCTTGGGGGAGTTCTGTCGGAGAAGTCTTCAGAGAAGGAAAACCATTTGCCCTGGGTCTTGCGGGATGGTTGAGTGCAGGCGCCCCAGACCGGTGAGCGGGAAAGGCCGTTCTCAGAGGAGGGAACACCTTCTCTATTCCTTCCTGATGGTATCATGAGACAGACAGCATATGGCTATATAATCGCTTTGTACAATAGCAAATGAGGAAGGTTACTGACAAGCTAATCAGGGTGCCTCTGAATTTGCAAGAAGCCTCCTACCCCTGCTTTGGGACTCACCACCATATCTGAGCTATTCTATTATCAATACCAACCCGAGGGTTATGCCTGGTACCAGACAGCCTTCCCTGGCTGGGAGATACCAGTCAAGGGGATCTCTCTGTATTTTGTTCGATTGTTTAGCTTATTGTTTTAAATTGACGTATAGTTGATTTACAATGTTGTGTTAGTTTCTGGTGTATAGCAAAGTGATTCAGTTTTATGTATTTTATATATACATTTTTTCATATTCTTTTCCATTGTGTTTGATTACAGGATGTTTTCCCCCTGTTTTTGAAACGCAGATCAAATGTAGCAAACTTTATTTCCATCTTCACCTCCTCTTTCATAAATGTCAGGAAAAGGCCCAATACCCTCCTCACCATCCCCCCAAATAAAAAGAGGAGATCAAGACCCCCACCTTGAAAAGCTCCGGAACCCTGCAGCCTCTACCCCGTGTGCTTCGCCACGTCCATTCTCACAGCACGGTCAAGTCAGCTGTGGGTTTCAGTTTACCTGGGATCAGGTTTGAAGCCTGAGTGCCCGCCAATTACCTCTATAAAGGCAGGGCCCAGACCGGAAAATGGAAGCAGCCATCACATCAGGCACGTGTGATTATAGCTGAAAGGGGAATTCAGGTGGGAGAATTGTGGGGAGGGGAGGAGAAAGCAGAGCCCGAGGGATTATGTGACCCTGTGGGCCCTGCAGGATGCTGACTGATCCTGTTCACCCTGATCTGGTGACAGCAAGAGGCTGTGCCCGCAGGGCTCAGCACACACCGAGGGCTTCGGCCTGGGGTGGCAGAAAGAGCAGGGCACTGGGTGTAACCGAGACCTGGGTTAGAAGCAGGACGGTGGCTCCAGTCAGCTGTGTGACTTTGCACATGTTGCTTATTTAAGTCCCAGTTTCCTTACTGGTAAAGTGAGGCTAATAGAACTGACCTCCGAAGGTAATGCGAAGTTAACAATACAATGAAAATAAAGATGCAGGCCTGGGGTTAGCTACATAGCACATAGCAGGTGGTTAGCAGATTTTTTTTTTAAATTGAAGTATAACTGATTTACAATGTTGTTAGTTTCAGGTGTACAGCAAAGTGATTCAGTTATACATATATTATATATGTAATATCATAGGTTATTATAAGATATTGAATTTAGTTCCCTGTGCTTGACAGTAAGTCCTTGTTTATCTATTTTATATATAGAAGTGTATATCTGTTAATCCCAAACTCCTAATTTATCCCTCCCTCTGTTTTCCCCTTTGGTAACCATAAGTCTGTTTTCTGTATTTGTGAGTCTGTTTCTGTTTTATAAAGAAGCTCATTTGTATCATTTTTTAAGATTCTACATATAAGCGATATCATATGATATTTGTCTTTCTCTGTCTGACTTATTTCACTCTTAGATGATAATTTCTAGGTCCATCCATGTTGCTGCAAATGGCATTATTTCTTTTTTATGGCTGAGTAGTATTCCATTGTATATATGTACCACATCTTCTTTATCCATTCATCTGTTGATGAACATTTAGGTTGCTTCCATGTCTTGGCTGTTGTAATAGTGTTGCTATGAACATTGCAGTGCATGCATCTTTTTGAATTATAGCTTTTGTCTTTTCCAGATATATGCTCAAGAATGGAATTGCTGGATCATATGGTAACTCTATTTTTAGATTTTTAAGGAAATTCCATCCTGTTCTCCACAGTGGCTGCAGCAATTTACATTCCCACCAACAGTGTAGGAGGATTAACAGTAACATGTTAAGTGTCAAACAACAGGTATTTATTGAACGCCTGCTAAGAGCCTTCCATGTTGGACTGATGTCCCTGACCATCACTGAGTCATTCATTCACTCAACAAACATTTGAGATGAACTATATGTCAAGCCCTGAGATCTGTCCCGAGAACGCAGAGAAGATGGCAAGTGTCCTCAGGGAGCTCACACACCATATACTGTCTGCAGCTTCTTCTATAAGGTTGAAATATTGGAAACAACCTGAAGGCCCAGCAATAAGGGATAGTTAAGAGGACGATGGTTTGTCCACACAAAGGGACATTATTATATAATGATATTGACAAGTGTTTATGATATAATAGTAACTGAAAGAAGCTGGAAATGAAATCATGAGTACAGATGATTTTCGATATTTGCAGTCGTTACGTTTACTATAAAGTCACTGTGGACATTGAATTAGTGAACAGGAACCATGGCTCCTAAGGGAAAAACGTGGTTAGGTTCCGTGGAGCCTCCGGTTACAACATTTTCATCAACTGATAAATTCATAACCTTATTTTTTGTGTGCTTCTGTTTAAAGACACTTTATTTACATATATTATTGGTTCTTTAATATGGAACTCATGGGCAATAGCTCTAGAGCTCATGACCAAAGAGAGCTTTTCTAACACATATTTTTTCTGTAAAGCACGTCACAGCCTTCCCGTGCTTAGGAACACTAGGCAGTGCTACAGCTGGGGACCATTTTAGACAGTGAAATCATCAACAGAAAGCACACAAAAATGAAAACCATGGCACTAAAAAGACAGACACTCGGGTACAGTACGAGAGCTGAAACAAGAAGGCAGGGCATCACCGCATTTGTCCCTGGCTTGGGAGGTGAATGTGGGCGACGCAACCTTTCCGCCACTTTATGCAAGTCTGTGAAAGACCAAGAAAGCCTGGCAAGCACTGGTTTTGGGGTTACAAATACATTTCAGTGAGGAAGCAAGTTCACAAATAAGGGATCTGCAGATAATGAGCATGTGCACGTGGATGACGATTGGAGATAATGGAGAAGAAAATAAAATAGGATTACTATCGGTGCTTTCCTGTTTTAAAATTTTCATCAATGTCATCAAGGTTTTTTTTTCTTCTTCTTCTTCATCTTATAATAAATACATCTCCAGGGAAACAATACAAGCCTGCGTGTGGTCTCCTACACCCTCTTTCCCACCCACCTGGCTCCCACAGCCTGGTCAGTGGGCTCAGAGGTGGTGGGAGTGACACTTAGGTGTCAGTGGTTCCCAGCCTGGGCTCTTCCACGACAACAGAGGTTTCTGGAATGGCAGTAACAGGAGCCGAGAACACTTAAAGTCTTTCTTAGTGTGGAGGCAACCACGCCGTGACTCGGGACCCCTCCCCGGAGCACACAGCATCGACCAGTTTCCCTCTGGTTGTCATCATGTCCTTTCTGTGTGGCAGCTCTAGGCAGCAATATCAATTTTCCTGTGCTTTGATGACTGGGAAAACAAATTCATTAAAATGGTGCAGTTTTTTTAAAAGAAAAAATTTTCCCCAAACTTGGGTTCTTTGGAGGAAAGATTGAAAAAAAAAAAAAAAAAAAGGAGTGCCTGTAATGGAAGTATTTAGAATTATTGCTCAAAATTATGTAAAAGGCACACTTTACGTTCCTTTTAAAAAGTATTTGGCAGGAAGCCAGCTCACCCATTGGTGGGACCTAGCATGTGCCATTGGATTATTCTAAGCAGTTATTTGAAGGGAAGATCCAGAAACTCCTTCATCAGCCCTTGCAGAGGTTAGGACAAGTATTATTCTCATTCCTGCCTATGGAGACAGGAAATTCCAGGCCACAGAGGTTGCTAACATTTCTACCTGATTTGCCTCTGGATTCGGAGTTATGTGAATGGCTTGTTTGTCTAACTCAGCTCTGCTCAAATCAATCTTTCATGGATCCCCCCCAAGTAAAGATCACCTTGGGTCAAAGGTCACAGGTCATCATGGTTCTCAAATACCTACCCACTTTGTACGAGTTCCAAAGTGGACAATTACCCAGAAATTAGTGAGGAACAAAAGCAAGTATTTCAAAAGACTAATTGGGAAAAAATGAGTGCCGCATGTGCCGTGATGTGTCAAAAGTTGTCTTTATGGCTATCCCAATTAATTCCCAGTTTTTCTCCAACCAGACTTGTAATAACATAAAATGTGATAGAAAGCCCCTGCTGTTGACATAGAGAGTTCCTTTGTGTTATACCTGCTGCACAATGTCCTGGCCGTTATGATATTCGTCTACGCTGGACCTGTGTTGTGCTTATACACATGACACATTCTTAATGTGTCCTAACAAAAAGATTCCCCTCAAGCAATTAATTCAGAAAAAAATCTTAGAAGGACTTTCCAAAGGTATCGTAGTTTTGCATCTCATTCCTGATTTCTTAGGGTGCAAAGTTATTAACTTTGATTTAATTAAAAGTCAAAGGTGTTCACAGAAGCAAGCCAGAAATAAATAGGGACATTCAAATTATACAGAGAGGAAGAAGCTGAAAGGTGAGCTAAGGATTGTCCAAAGACAGATTAAGGCAGTGTGGGCAATGTGAATGGAGCAGGTTGGTTAAATACATGCATTTTTAAAGGGTAGGTGGTCGTGCATACAATGACGCACAGCCTTGGCCTCCAGGAGAGCCAGGGAACTGCTTCTGGATGAAAGGAAATTATTATTATTATTTTTTACACGGGCAACGAGAGGGCTTTTACACTATCGCTTCTTACCAGTGTGACCTGCAAATGTTAACATCAAGATGCCTCGTATTTGCCTTCAAGCCAGGCTTTAAAATCAATTTTTGGCAAACTTTAGCATTTTATTGTGAATTTTGGGGCAAGGATGATAAAGAAACCCATCTGTTCATATTTATTTTTATTGTCCTTCGTTAACCAAAGATTCTTCGGAACGTTCCAATTTAAATTAACGACTTCCATCCATCTTCGTTTGGGGCCAGTTTCTGCAACTCGGCCCTCCTTCTAGAGAAAAGGACATTTAGAAGGGGCAAAATTTGGCAACCCCTGCCCAGTGACCTGTCCCTTCTCAAGTCAGCAGAGTGAGATTCCAAGGAGTACAGGCCTGGCTCCAAGATCCTAAATGGATTCACTCCAAATGGCTGTTTATTCTCTTTGTGTTGAAAGCGAGAGCAGTAGCTTCTGGAGCAGCTACTGTACACTAGACACCGAGCTGGGTGCCTTGTCGATCTCCTATCATCTTTATAATCATGTAGCCAAGTGGACATTATAAATTTCCCTGTTGAAATGAGGCTGCACAGAGAGGTTAAGTAACTTACCTGAAAGCACCCAGCTAAATGGCTGAGCTGGGATTCAAGCCAGATGTGTCTGTCTTTGTGGCTTCTATGGGGGTCGCACTTCCCAGAAGCTCTGAAATCACCATCCAGGAGAGATGGCGTCCCCTAAAGCCCACCATAGGGGGTGGGGGATTTCAGCTCGTTTGGCCCAGACGGGGAGGAGGTGGGACGGACGAGCAGCCAGATGCCACAGCCATCTCAGGTCAAATGAAGCCTGCTCCTTTCTCAGCTTGATTTGACCTAGAACTGGGAAACAGATGGGTCCAAGCTGCCCGAGGGTCTGAGGGAAGCTGAGCTGACAAATGGGGCCAGGCTGCAATTGCTCCGGTTCTGAGGGCCTGGGGCTGGGGGCTGCTTTGGGAACCAAAGCTCCAGCGTGGACCTTTTGACTTATAAAACCTTAGATAAGAATTCAACGGTGAGGCTAGAGGGCTCATCCTTTCGGAGGGAGGCAGACCCAGGGAGACCCAGGGCAAATCCGGGAGATAAGGCAGATGTCAACAGATGCATTATAAACAATGAGGCTACTTGCCGGAAGAGATAGCCAGGAAGATAAACAAGGGCCAAGGGAAGGTGCCTGATGGACTTGATGCTCATTCAACAGCAACGACTCATCCCTTTGCGATGCTGAGCAGTGGGGCTGTTTGGAAGGGATGCTGGGTTGTTTAGAAATGCCCTGCAATGGAATGAGCACGGGGCCCAGTTCACAGAGTCTTACTATACGAATGAATGAATGAGTGAATGAATGGTGACTTGGGCATTTGTTCATCCACTACTACACTAACAGGGGGACAAGTAGTCCTGCTTTGCCCAGGACTGGGTTGTTTTCTGGGACGTGGGACTTGCAGTGCTAAAATGAGGACGGTCCTGGCACACCAGGGCTAGCTGGTCCCCTGCTTCTGGAGAACCCATGATGGAGCAGGCCCTGGGCCCCAACTCGGCATATGAGGCTAAATCAGACTGAGTCTCCGCTCTCAAGGAGTCCGTGTATATACGGTTGGGACCGATAAATATAACATTACGGGGCTTCCCTGGTGGCGCAGTGGTTGAGAGTCCGCCTGCCGATTCAGGGGACGCGGGTTTGTGCCCCGGTCTGGGAAGATCCCACATGCCATGGAGCGGCTGGACCCGTGAGCCATGGCCGCTGGGCCTGAGCATCCGGAGCCTGTGCTCCGCAACGGGAGAGGCCACAGCAGTGAGAGGCCCGCGTACCGCAAAAAAATAAATAAATAACATTACGGTAAATGTCACAATAGGGCCACGTACAGAAACAAGGCCATGGAGTCAGAAGCATCATGATGGCTTTTAAGAGGAGGAACAAACACTGGAGGTGAGTCCGGAGGGCAGGAGCTCTCCAGATCTCTACACGAAGCTGGGGAAGGGCCTCGGGACAGCAGGGACAAAGGCCTAGGGGCTCACACAGTGCTTTGGTTCAGGAAACAGTAGTAGAGTGTATGTATGTGTGCACGTGTGTGTGTGTGTGTGTGTGTGTGTGTGTGTGTGTTGGTGGGGCATGTGGGGGAGAAGAGGGGGGATGGTGAGATTGGAGAGATATTTGAGGGGCCAGATGACAAGTTGTAGGTGATGTTAAGAAAAATGAAATTTATACTGTAGGCAGTAGGGAGCTATTGAAGGTTTTTTAAGCAGGGAGAGAGAATCAGATACTATGAAACTTTTCATTCATTCAGCAAATGGTTCCTAAGCACCTACTATGTGTCAGGCATTGTGCTAGCCGAGTGAATGAATGAATGCTTGTCTATTTGCCCAAAAAAGTTTAATTTTCCAATGGCAGTGAAGGGCCTTGGAATCCAGAGACCAGCTGACATGACGTTCAGGCCTGTGGCCTCTGTCAGAAAAATCGTTCTGCAGTGAGCAAATCTAAAGAGAAGGCTGCCAGCACCGGCTCCAACCTCCGCCCCCTTATCTGTTTTCCTTTTTCCAAAAGACCTTGAGGACTGTAGTCGATTCCACTACAAAACGGTTACACAATTTCCCCCTGGAGAAAGCGAGTTTCCACCTTAGGGGGATGAATACGCCCTTTCTTTTCTGGAGAGCTGGCTGATGGAGGCCCAGGCTGGGTACTGCAGGAGGGGCGGTGTGGGGAGCCGCAGGCTGCGGTCTGATTTGGGGGTGACTGTTTGTTTTTTCATTAAACAAAGCCCGCAGGGCAGGGGCTGTGGCTGCAGGAGCCTCCGGAGGCTGATAAAGCAGGTAATGGGAGCTGGCCGGCAGCAGTGGCCAGCTAAGGACCCTCTGATTCCCGCCGCTGCCAAAGCATCCATTTCTCTGGGGCTGCGCGTCCTATAAATGGTGCCTTTGAAGAGGCTGCCCTGGTGACAGCAGGACCCTCCCTGCAGCACCCACTCGGCCACTGGATTCTGAAAGCTGATTGTCCCTTCTCAAGCCCTTCCCTCCTGCGACATTCCTCACGCTGACCATTGTCTGCAGAAAGAGGCCATTGTCTGAGGCTGGCATATCAGCTGACGGAGGCACAGGAGACAAGCAGAGCTTTGGGAAGAAAGAAATCCACCCCAAACAACAGAGCAGCGGAGCCTCGCCGGAGGGCAGGGCTTAGCCTGGGCTTGTTGAATTGCCCGATGGGCTGGTGTTCTTCCCAAGAGGAAATGCCCCCCATTATGGGAGGATCAGAGTTTTATCTCTGGGCTGGAATGACACCATTTGTGCCTTTGTGTCAACAGCACTGAGAGGCCTTGTTTAGGGTTATGTGGCCAGCGCTGGGAAGGGCTTGTTTGAAGAGAAAAAAGAAAAAACGCGGAACAATGTTTACCCAGAAGGCAGCTCCCACCAAGGAAGCAGCCGCCACCCTCTGCGCTGGGATGTCAGCTGGCTCGCCAGTCCCCCTTGTCTGCTCCTTGGCCTTGAGTGCGGCCGGGTGGACGGGCAGCTGGTGGGGACAGGTATGCCATGCCAGCTCTTAAAACGTGGGTAGACGGCTAAGTTCCCATCCTCCCTTCCCCTCCCCCATGCGCCCCCCGTGGCCCCGACTGCCCAGCCCTGCCGCCACCGCCCTCCCAATCCAGAACTAAAGGTTAGTGCCTGGGAGAGCAGAGTCTGCACCCATTGCCCCTGGGTGCAGGCAAGATGCTGAGACTTATTGACTTGTTCCGGGGCTTCAGCCTCGGAGACTCTTGCTACTCAAAGTGTGGTCTCAGGACCAGCAGCACTGGACGTACCGGGAACTTGTTAGAAATGCAGAATCTCAGGCCCTGCCCCAGACCTGCTGCATCTGAAGCTGCATTTCAACAAGATCTCCTGGATAGATTTACACACTGAGAAACATTGTTTAAGTCAGAGGTTCTCAAACATAGCTGCGCGTTGGCATCACCTGGAGAGGTTTTAAAAGTGCCAATGACTAGACAGCATCTCAGCCAATGGCATCAGGATCTCTGGGGATGGGACAGAGCATTGGTATTTTCCAAGACTCCCAAGCGATTACGATTGGTCTCCAGGTTTGAGGCAGAGGAGTAAGAATGACACCTTTTGGCCCCTTTCCTAGAACTGAGTCTGCATCTCATATGATGCAATTGTTTCTTAGCATCTTCTCGGTGCCAGGCATCACCACAGTCTCTAAGACTGCATCAGTGAAGATGGAACATGTTCATGACTGCAATGCCTTTCCGGCCCAAAGAACTCCTATTCATCCTTCAAAACCCAATTGAAAAGCCTCCTCCTCTGTGATGCATTCCTGGATCTCCTGAAACAGGGGAAAATGTTTTCTCCTCTAAACTTTCACTTCCCTCCGCATTTTTTTATTCTCACAGTTGGAGCCCTGAGGACAGGGCCTGTGTCTTATTTATCTTTATATCCTTGGGAACTAGGTGCTCAGTAAATGCTGTTGACTGAATAATACATGGGTGAATACCTGAATGATGACAAGGATAAGTGAAGATATATTTCCTGCCCTTAAAAATCTAAACTAGCAGAGGAGGCCACTTTGTACAAAATTATCAAAAGGTTAACCTCTGATGATGGGGGGCCTGCTGGGGTCAGAGGGTGGTCCACACTCTTTGCTCATTGTTGCATCTCCTCTTGGGCTCCTTTCCTCGTTGAATTTGGAGACAAGAAGATCCTCCAGTTGACGGAAGGTAAAGATTCTGTTTGCCTTCCTAGCTGATGCTGTTACCGTTACCTGTAGGACAGGTGACTGTCTTTGTGTTGTCAGGCCCCAGGACTCAAGCCTGGAGAGGAGAGGGAAGAGTCTAACGAGCCCGGGGGCCTTCTGGACAGGTGGCGCGGTCACGTCGGCTGCTGTGGCTCTGCGGCAGCTTGGGCTGTGGGCTGGCTGGTCGTGGCTAAGGTCAGGGCCCTGGTTGGCTGAAGGGCTTCCTGGTCAGAGGCAGGGCAGGCTGCCCAGTCTGCATGGTGCTGGAAGCTGGCATGCAGAGGCCAGGGGTCAGAGGGCCCAAGGTTTGAGCCAAGGGGCAGCAGGCAGAAATATGCCATGTGGAGGGGGTCTGAGATGACACCTAGGAGAGGTGATTTTTAAGCTCTCTTATAAATCAGGGTGGCATCATAAGGAAGGGAAGTGCTCAGGGAAGGGAGGGGAGGGAGAGAGCTGTGTGGTCTGTTTGCTGGGCAGAGGGAAGGAGAGTCTGGGCAGGCTGACCAGCAGCATTATTGATTGACAGTTTGGCTGGAATCCTCCCAGGAGGATCCTCCGGAGTTCTCTCCAGCAGCCCAGTGGAGACACAATTCCAGGGCCTTACCTGCTCTGCTGCTGGCAGATACTCTGGGACCCTGGGACATTCGGGAGAGAAGTTTCCATCTCCGTCTTTTCTCATTTTCCTGCACAGGCTTGAGGTTCAATTTCTGTGTCAAGGAAATCAGTTCTATTCTTTATCAATGTAGCTCTCTATTCCCTGGGCACCGTGCACAGACATCTCCCATGTCAGGAAGTCAAGAAGATTTGCTCAAGTGAAAATCACCCAGGAGTCATCGGTTCTCACAAGCACTATCCCCAAAGATTCCTTTGGGAAATTAGCCTCAAGAACTGAAGTGTGAGGACTTAGACGACCGGCAAGCGGGAAGCCCAGGGGTGTCTGGGGCACATTCTGGCCTTCAGTTCTGTCCTTTCCAATCCCTCCACGGCTGGGGTCGGCTCCCAGGACTGGGAGGGAAGAGTCAGTGAATTCCAGTGGGGTCCCCGTGTGGTCAAATTCGGGGGGCCTAGTTCAGAGAGGTCTTGGGGCTGGAAAAGGGACAGAGCTGTCGTGGAGAAATTCTGTGTAGACTCTGGGTCGAGCTGAGAATGGGAGTCAAGGCTGAATCAGAGACAGGGGGCTGGGTAGAGGGCCTCCTTCAACGGGCCAAGGAGGCTCAAGACACCCTTTTATTGGCTCCCGGGTGGGAGGTGTGGGAACGCGGGGCTCAGCTAGGAAAGTGGCAGGTGCATTCTGCTCGAGGGAGACTCCCTGATGACCCCAGAAGGAAATGACCACACCCAGGATTTACTCTGCATCTTTCCTTCCCCCTGGTTACAGATAGGAGTCTCCAGACCCAACCTCCACCCTGCCGGCCCAGCACCTTCTGCAGAGCTGGCCCAGTCTTGTCCCTTCTTGGTCTCCTGGGTGCCTAGCCCAGGACTTAGCCTGGCCTCATGCAGCACCAGTGTTTCCTGAATGGAATAACTTGCCTCTTGGCAAGGATGCACTGTTCCAAGGTTTGGGGTGAGAGGCCGGGGAGGAGTGCAGAATGCTGCCCAGAACGGCTGGCTTCTTCCATTCCCCACCTGCAAGATGGGCGGAAGAATCCTCTCCCTGTCTGCCCCTCTACAGGGCGCTACAAGGAGCCCGTGAGAACCGGAATGCCAAATGTGAAGTTCCAACACCAGTATGAGGCGGGAGGCAGTGTAGAGTAATGGTCAGGGCCTCAACTCTGTCACCAGGCTGCCAGGAAGTGAGTCTGGCTCTGCTGCTCTCAAGATGTACAGCCCAGGGCCGAGGACTTGATTCCTCTGTCTCTCACATTCTGCATCTGTAAAAGGGGTTCTTGTGAGGATCCCATGAATGAATTTCTGTAAAGCCCTTGGAACAGTGCCTAGAGGCTGGGGATGGGTGAAGGCGGAGGTATCTGTGCTCCAAAGTTGGGGAGTTTTTCCCGATTTCAAATGTCTCACATTCCCAGTCTTTAGGACGGTAAGATTGACTTCTGTGGGTGGTCTTGGTTAAGTGAGGAACAAAGATGGGAACGAGGCTGCACAGTCTCCAGAAGGGAGTTGGTTTGGCCTGACTCTTGCTACTAGTTGATCTAGTTGATTTGAAGACCGATCATCACCTAAGGCTTGATCATTATTAATCACCCATCAAAGTAAGCTGAGCCTCACTGCGAGAATCATAACAGCCAGCCACAGAGGGCTTTCGTGTAGGCCTCCCAGAGCAGAGAGCGCCAGAAGGTGGTTCAGAGGGGATGGGGATCTATCATACGATCCCTGTTATTTTTCTTAAACTTATGGAACATCTGTTACTGTGTCCCTGGCACTTGATAAACTGCTTTCAATTTTTTTTTTTTTTTTGCGGTACGCGGGCCTCTCACTGTTGTGGCCTCTCCCCCGTTGCGGAGCACAGGCCCCGGACGCACAGGCCCAGCGGCCACGGCTCACGGGCCCAGCCGCTCCGCGGCATGTGGGATCCTCCCGGACCGGGGCACGAACCCACGTCCCCCGCATCGGCAGGCGGACTCTCAACCACGGCGCCACCAGGGAAGCCCTGCTTTTAATTTTCACAACAATCCTGCAAGAGTGGCCCTGTCAGTCCCGTGTTATAGATGAAGAAAAGCGGTCTGGAGATGCTGAGTCGCTGTCTGGAGTACCTGGCGGTGGGTAGCGGAGCTGGATTCGAGCTCTGGTTTGCGATGTGAAGCGAAAACCTGTGTCATCCCACGGTGCCCTGGCTGAGTTCCATTCATTCATTCATTCATCTTCCTTGGTGCCAGGGTATATTCTAGGTGTGGACGAACCTAGAGTAAGACATTTCCTTTTTCTTCAAGAGACTCAGAGACCCAGAGCAATAATGGGATGGCGAGACAGTCCTGTGCAAAGAAAACACGGAAGCGCAAGAAACTATTCTCCCTGCGGTTGCGCGTTGGGGGAGGGTCGGTGGCTTCAGTAAGAGAGTGTGTGGCAGAGCTCCGGGCCCTGTGCCATGAAGGGGACCGTTGGTGGCACTAGAGGAGGAGCTGACCAGGTGGAGCGGGGATCCCAGAGGGCACAAGGACGTTGCAGGGGGAGGAACAGCACGTGCAAAGGCCAGCAGGTCACTGAGGGGGCGGGCAGGGGGCGCGGAGCCCGTGCCTGTGGCGAGGCTGCTGGGAATGTGAAGAGTCGAGGGGGTAAGGCAGGAAATGCAGGCGAGAGCTTGGAAGGTGAGCTGAGCAGCTTGGACCCAGCCTGCATCCCAGGGACCACCTGGGGCTTTGGTTCGGGCAGGATGAAGGTGAGGAGAGGTACTCACCTCGGATGCAAAATTTAAGCGGAGGCCGAAAAACTCAGTCACCACGACACGTCATATCAGAAATCAGGGCAAAAATACCCATGCTGGGCAACAGGACCAGCTTGAAATAAAGACGACCCTCTTCCCAGCCCCGCTTTTGTTAAAAACCCAGATTTCTGGTGTTCCTCCCTGGATCTACTGACCCAGTCTTTCCATGGAAGGGGCTCTATAATTTCCCAGTGTCCTGGGTGATTTTTATGGCTGTGTTTACTTTTTTTTTTTTTAAAGATTTTTTTGATGTGGATCATTTTTTAAAGTCTTTGTTGAATTTGTTACAATATTGCTTCTGTTTTATATTTTGGTTTTTTGGCCACAAGGCATGTGGGATCTGAGCTCCCCGACCAGGGATCGAACCCGCTCCCCCTGCACTGGAAGGCGAAGTCTTAACCAC
Source organism: Monodon monoceros (assembly GCF_005190385.1). NCBI lineage: Eukaryota > Metazoa > Chordata > Mammalia > Artiodactyla > Monodontidae > Monodon > Monodon monoceros. Next base: position 76,587,725 of record NW_021703775.1, on the reverse strand, counting down.
TGGAGCACCAGGGAAGTCCCTGTTGTGTTTATTCTTTTTAAACTTGTCTATGATTAATAACCACCTGAGGGCACCTGGTAAAAATCTAGATTCTCACGTCCCTTCTGGACCTTCTGCATCCAAACGGGCAGGAGAGGGGCCTGGGAGGTTGGAGGCTTAGCAAGAGCCTCAGGAGCTTCATGTCATCAGACAAGATGGCAAATAGCAGTGAACGGCAGGGTGTGTTTTATGCCCATGGGTTCCAGCTTTGGGAAGACCCTCCAGCAAGCCCAGGCAACAGGCCCTGCTTGGGCTGAGGTTTTTTATTCTACTGTTCAGTTTCCAAATGGGAAAGTGTCTCAGTTGTTAAAAGCTGCACACATATTATCTCCCTACAGTAGGTACTCTGGGAGATTCTGGAAGAAAGCCTGAACTCCTAGCCAGACATCAAAGCCCTACACAATTGGCCCCTCGACCTCTCTCCAGGCTCCTCCCCCATTAAGGGCTGCCAGTCTGCCAGCATCCATGGACCAAACTTGCCACTGTTTCCGAGCAGACTTCCCACTCCGAGCCTCTCCCCAGGCAGATCCCTCTGCTGAAGGACCTTTCCTGTTTCCCACTACCTGTCTCTTCATGCTGCTCCGTCCTTGAGGCTCCGATGAGGCCCTTTCGCTCCAAGGAAGCCCCCATGCCCCTGAAATGCTGCAGCCACCGTTCCTCCTCCCTCCTCTCAAGTCCGACCTCTATCACTCCCTCTGGCCCCCGCAGCTCTGTCGGTGCTTTTATGTTTTCTTGGGTGTTTATCAAACCTTGGAGGCCTCCTTCTTCCTTTTGCATACTAGGAGAGCTCCTCCTGAAGCAAGCAGATGCTCCAGAAGGTTCATGTGCTGCCGAGTCTGAAAGCTTGGCTCCAGGTCTCAGTTCTATCACTTCCAAGCTTGGGTGACCTTGGACGAGTCATTTGCCCTTTGGTTTCTTGGGACAAAATACAGTTACCTTGGTGGGGGTGTGAAGGGCAGAGGAGACAGTATAAATTGCAAGGGGGAGCATCACACAAACGAGGATGTTATTATGCATAATACGACACAGAGAGCCTTCATTGAGGGCGGGAGGGCATCTCCTAAGGCTTCCCGTGCACCGCAGTCCCCAGTGAGCCCCGAGTGACCACCTGGCCATGGACTTGCCTCTCCATCCAGCACCCTGCTTCTTCAGCAGTTGACCGTAGGCGTGATTCTGGCCATCTGCTCCTCCCAGGAGGAGGGCAAACCTAGGGTGGAAGAGCTTTGAAGGGGCTTATTGGTCACCTACTTTATTCTAAAATAAGAAATTTTACTAAGATGCAAGATGACCTGGAGAGAGTTTCTTTTAAATTCTCTCACATTCAGTTTTTAGTATTTAAAGAAAGTGTGGGAAACATGCTTTTGCAGAAGGGCACCTCCTAAGGTGCTGCTCAGGCTGAACGACTTTTGGGGAGCCTGGCCCTCCCCCTCAGCGCTGTGTTAGGAGGAACAAATGCTTCTGCAGCCGAACGGCCCCCTAGGGACGTGGGAGGCGCCGGGAGGCCCCGGATGGAATCGGGGAGCCGGGCTCCCAGATATGATGCCTCTCGTGTGTGTTCTGGTGCCGGATGCTGGCGTGAGCTGAACAGATTCGGCTCGTGGTTTCATCTGGGCAAAGACAGAGTCAGGAGGGGCTTGTTCCTTTGTGTTCAGAGCCTGCTGGTGAGCACGGATGGAAAACTCATTTATCAGTGAGGTTAGGGCCAGGGCGGGAGGTCAGGGCCGCCCTGCCTGCTCTTCCTCTGGGCGCTGAGAGAGCCGCTCTCCTCTCTGAGGCTCCGGGAGGAGGATGCATTGATCAGGGTCAAAGGTCATGTGTCATCAAAGGCAGAACAGGAATAAAGGGAGCCCTTCCCCAGGATTCTAGAATGGGCCCCGAAAACCCAAGACGGTTCACTCCCTTGGGAAGCTCAGATTGCCTTATACGCAAGAGGTCCCGAATTCTGATTACAAAATTGACAAGGAAACGTTGCTTTATCTTGGGATAGCTTTCAAAGACTTAGGATTTGAAGGGGGAGAGGGGTTGGAAGCATTCTGTTTCTATCCTCCTCAGCCAAGAATTCAGAACCCTCTGGAGCAGACACTACACATGTCTTCCTTTTTTGAAGAAAAAACAATTCATTAAAAAGTTCTTTGTATGAGTCTGGACACCTCAAAGATAGGACCCTAGCCACCCTTGTTTCACACTTATCTTTTCCCATGGGAATATTTCCTTTCTAGATGGAGGCGGGGGGGGGGGGGGAAGCAATCCACACACAGTAATTTGAAAGTTGGAAGTTAAATTTGAATGATCACGTGGCCAATGGATGACGTAGAAAAACCATAAAGATGGAAAGAAAAAAAAGAAAGACAGTCTACCAAAAAGACAGACAGAAATGTAAAAAGACAGATGGAAAGAAATTCAGAGAGACAGAGAGAAAGTTCATGCCCAAAACTAGAGGAGAGAAAGAATTCCATATAGACAGACACAGCCCTAGCCAATCATCGTCAGCTGATTTAAAATATAACAAACATCCCCAAATGCATGATTTGGAATTGGAGGGGAAGAGGGAGTTTCTCAGCAGATATACCTATATATTTTCAGCAACAATTTCTTCTTCTTTACAGTAAGTGTGGAAAATGAACAAAGGGCCCAATTGTGATCTGCCTCACTTTCCAGTTGTCAAAGCAAATTGAACTCAGAGAGGACAGAGTTGACAACACAGGAAAACAAGTTTGCATTTCAAGAGCAGATCTGAGGCCCAGCTGAAGAATGGGGCTGCCAAGGCAGAGGCATCACTTAAACAAGCGACGGGGTCCCCCCTGCATAGATGCTACTGTGTATAAATAGATATACAAATGCACCGAGGTGTTAACAGGAATCTAGCCAGAGAGAGGTGGCCTGTATCCCATAAATGAGCCCAGAACCTACGTCTAGATTCCTGAAAAACTGAGCACCAGGGTGACGTGTATAAGGCACTGTGTTCCTGGACCTCTCTCAATTTCTCTTAATGTAGGTTGACTTTAACAACCCTGGTGCAAATGCCACCTCCTCTAGAAAGCCCTCCCCATCTGCCCTGTTCCAGTGAACTTTCTCTCCGTGGCTCCTTTACAGATGGGCTCTGTCTAAGACTGCTTGGTGCCAATCCCTCGGCGATGGGGCTGGTCAGCTCTCGATAAGTCCCTTGCTGGTGTGTTATCGCTCCATCCAACAACCAGCTGTTTGATGCATTTTCTAATTAAAAGTATGAACTTGGGATACTTGCCCATTAAAAATGTAACACCACCCATGAAATCTCATGTTTTTCATTTTCACTTTTTAAGAACACAAATTAGTCCAACTGAATCATTTAAATGACTTTTTTTTAAGCAAAATAAGCCATATGTGGGAACCAATAGGTCCCTTACAAAGATTTGCTTTTTCTCCGGGACAGACACGTCAAAATAAGCCTCTTTGCAGTTTTTACAACCGAGGTTTGGCCACACAGAAACCTCTCACTGCGTGCCATGAACCTGTGAGTACGTTCTTTCTGCTCCAACTTCCCGCCTAAGTGCTAGTGCCCAGGGTGCCTGGGGTGGGGTCTGTGACCTTGGGGTCTTCCTGATGCCCATGGCTGACCCTTGAGACCTAGTTAGTCATAATGAGTTGAGCTGACATGGTTGACAGGCCTGCATTTTCTTTCCTTTTTTCCCCAGGAGACCTGAGGACTCCTAAGGAATGACGCCTGGATTTTCTGGAAGGACACTTAGCTGAGTACTGTCCATTGAGAAGGATGGGGAAAGTCTGTGCTTTCTGAACCTGCTAATTTCTCGGATTTAAGTGCCCAACAAATACGACCTCTCTAAAAGCAAGTCTTTTACATCCAGTTTGGACTGTAGCTGAGAGCTGAGAATTCCACAGTGGAGAATCCTTACTCCAATTTTTACAGTGCTTTGCAAATTCAACTCACAGATCCTCAAAAAGATTTCATGGTCCACTGCTTCCGGGATGAAGACAAAACTCCCTGGGCTGGCCTGGGTGGGGCAGAAGAGGCGGCTGGAACTTGGCCCAGAGTTGACTAGTTGCCTCCTTCTTGAGCCTATTTTGTCATCTCTTGAGAAGAGATTCACGAGAACATCTAAACTCTTAGGGTTACGTGAAGATTCAGGGAGATGAAGGAGAGAGCATCTGACTGCCTCAGCCCTGAAGACTTCATTCTTCTTGTCCTTCCCCCACCCCACTTGTTTTTAGTTATTATTTTTTAATTGAGGTATAAAGTTCCTTCTCCTTTTTATTCCCTTTTCTATCCTTTTTCTTTCCTCTTAATTTGGTGACGGCATACTCAGGGGCCAGCCCTGTTGTAAACACTGAGATTCAGTGTTGGAATCTGTGGGGTCCCTGTCCTCAAGGGCTCACACCTGCTGGGACACACAGACAAGGGAATTAATGATGACAGGACACACGGTGTGTGATTGGCTCAGAGAGGGAATGTGTAACTCAGGCGGTTTGCCCTGTCCCTCCAGGTCTAGGTGACACCTTGCCCAGCTTCAGGCCTGTCTACTGCTTTATTTAGACCCACTGGCCCTTTTGCAAGGAGTGCCCTTCAGCTGTTTGAGGGAAGGGGTGTAAACACATAGAAGAGAGAGACACTCTGTCCCCTGGGCACCCTGGGGTTCGTGGTCTCCAAGGAGAATGAGAACAGGAAACAGGCAGCAGCTCCTGGTCTGCTCCTGGACCACATCCTCGAGGAAGAGCTAAGAGTAAGCACATGGTGGCTGTCCAGAGAAAGTGACAAGGAGGCCCTGGGGGTGACGACATGCAGCTCCCGAGCAGGGAAGAGAGGCAGGCAGGAGAGCCATCACCATACGTGGGTCACTTCACTGCGAACTTGTCAGAAGGGAAGAGGATTGAACTGCGTTTGTCTGGGGGAAGAAGATTCCAATAGGCCAGGGCTGTCTGAAGACTCGAGCCCTCCTTGGGTCCTAAGAAGGCTGTTTGTTGTTGGACAGGCAGGGGTCCGCAGCGGTGGAGGCAGTGGCTGAGAATCGGAGGCCCTCTGTCTACCCAGTTCATGGAGGCTTCGAGTGCGGGAGTGTGAGCCCGGCATGCCACTCCACCCCCCAGTGGATACAGGTTATCAAGTGTCCCCAGCCCCCCATCTCTCTCCTGAGCACAAAAGCCTGTTGTTTGGGAGCTCAGAGAGCGGACACAGACCATCCTGTCTTCTCTGTGTCATTAACGTAATCTGTTTGATCTTGAGGGTGGTTTTGTTTCAGTCTCTCAAGGGGTGTGGGGAAGGGAAGGGGGTGTTTCTTCTGATTTTGAGGAGTAGAGAGTGAAAGGGTTAAATATGAAAATTAAGCTCAGGAGGAAATCTCTCTCGGGCCCTCTTCTCCTTGTTGGAAAAGAGCTGGTGCTTATTTTATATCTATGGGAGATTCACCTATTCTGTGGAATGAAAGTGTTTTCGTTATCATCGTTGCTGACAATATTACACTTGTTTACACTTATATATGTACACCTTACCTCATTTTCAGAAGGATCTTGGCACACCAGTAAAACAGGTTTGCAACGAATAAAAGAATCATGGCTAAGACAAAATAAAGGTAGAAGAAATAAGATGTTAACAGAGAAAATGTTAGAAGACAAAATTTGCCCTCGGAGGGCCTGGGCAATAGCTGCATGTGGGCCAGGACTCAATTCTGAGCTTCCTAGTGGCCACGGTAATGAGGGAAAGACTCACATACATGGTTCCCAGGATGAGCAAGAAACAACGCTGCCTCAATAGAAGAAGACACTGTATGATACATTGAAAAATACCCATAAAATCCCCCCAAAGATGTAGATATTTATTAAGACACATAGCCCTCTGGGGACTGTCAAATTTCTAAATACTCCTAGGGCAGCATTTCCAAATTGTGTCCTATGAAACACTGATTTTGGGCAACATCAAGAGGTGTTCCTCAAGAATAGACCCCGTGGTTAATATTCACGCTCATTCCCGTCTTGAAAATTTGTGATGCATCCATTCTCCCGAGAGCTCGGAGGAGTCTGCAGAAAAGAAACCTGGTCACTTTGGTTCAAACAGTCATTTCCCAAAGGCTCTGCTCAGCAAGAGCACCCAAAGGTCACCCAGGATCTGACCCCAGTGCCTGGTCTCCCCTGGGAGAGACCACACAGGGCCTTCAGAGCTGAGTATCTCCAAGACAGACAAAGCTTCCATTGCCAATGCTGACCACTCTTGTTGGGTAACGTATCTGCCAGCAAACCACGGTTTCTGTTTTACCAAAGATGCCCCAGTGCACCTGGGTGGGTGGTGGGAGATAGAAGGGGGGAAGGTGGGAAAACGCTGTTGGCCACCTGGGTCCCGGCACTTACAATACAGCGTGATGGATACATGATGCGGTCTGTGGGGTCTCAGGAGGGACAGAAGGCTGGCAGTTCCAGGCGGCCTTCTTGGAGGAAGTGACACTTCAACAGAGATGTAAAGGATGGTCAGGAGTTACGTGAAGGAGGAGGTATGGGGTCCCATTTGGGGTCTGGCTGGCTGGAGCAAATGGTCAGAATTGGCTTTGAGTGGGACAAATGGCCGGGGAGGGAGGCAGCTGGTGAGAAGCAGGAGATAGCGGGCCTGGCTAGTCGATTCATGGTTTCTTGTCGAGAGACCCTAAGGGAGTCATGGCAGGACACCCAGGGGGGATGGCAGGACTTTCCTGTTACAAAGAGCCCCCTGGTGATGATGTGCTGTGGCGTGGGGGGACTCTTATGGGCTGGGAGGCTGGGGCCAGGATCCTGAGTGACCCACCCAGGGCAGCGGCTGCGGAAAAAGGGCAAAGCTCTGGCCCTCGGTTTCAGTGGATGATGGGGGGACATGACAAACTCTCCCTGCGCCCTGGAGGGCTGGTGCTTCCTCTGGCTGGACGTCAGAACAAATTAAGGGCACTGGTCTCACAAGCCCCACCTGGCTGGCGGCACGGTCAGGCTGGCCTGGCCGCAGGGATGTGTCCCCAGCAGCATACTGGACCATGGCCATTGGCCTCGGAGCAAGAAAGGCTCTCTCTGCCCTGGTTTTTAGTGAACAGTACACAGGAGTACAAGAGACTATGCAAACAAAGACCTATGCTGGGGTCACGGTTCGAGGTTTTCTGTGCTCACCAATGTGGAAAACAGAAGCCTCACGCCCGATCAGAATCACGGCCGGTGTACAGAGCAGCCAGAGGCCATGGGGGAAGGGGACGGGCCACCACGTCTTACATTTCCATTCTGCTAAGTGTGCTCACAAGGATGAGCTTGCTTGATTTCTTAGTCCATCTCGGTTGCTATAATAAAAATATCATAGACCTGGGGAACTTAAACAAGCATTTATTTTTCTCAGTTCTGGAGACTGGGACAATAAAAATGAAGGCACTGGCAGATCTGGTATCTGGAGAGAGCCAGCTTCCTTGTTCATAGACGGCCCAGCCTGCTGTCTTCTTGTTGTGTCCCTACATGGCGGGAAAAAGGAAGGGACCTCTTTGGGGTCTCTTTTTCAAGGGCACTAATTCCATTCATGAGGGCTCCGCCTTCGTGACCTCATCAGCTCCCAAAGGCCCGACCTCCTGGTACCATCACACTGGGGGTGGGGGTTAGGATTTCAACATAAGACATTCGGGAGGACATAAATATTCAGTCTATATCACACCTCACAATACCTTGTGATGTTGGGATTCCTTATTTTCCCATTATTATCTCCACACCTGGGCCACGTGCACCCTCTCTGTTTCTGCCTCTGGGGCAACCCCCCTCACAGCACGTATGCCACATTCAGATCACTTGCTTCATTTGTATTTTTCGCTGCATAAAGACAGAAACCTTGCGTCAGCTCACAGATGTATCCCTAGTACCCAGCCCTGTGCTTGGCACACGTAGGGCTTAATCAATATTTGATGAATGAATTTCATCTTGCCGTAGTAAAGGCAATAACAACGACGACAAGAAAACCCAAAACAGGTACTCAGGCCTTAGGAAAGCTTGCTCCACGCCTGAGGCAGCCGGGCTGGTGGATCTAACTACAGTAAACACGTACATTGGATCCACTTGTCTAGAAGGAAGTGCGTGGTGGTTTCTGGCATCTGGTCACCAGTCTAAGCCTGTCGGGATTCTGGGCAAGCAGTTATTTTGTTAACTTGTGCAAAGAGTCAGTGGTTGGAATTCAGTGTAGGTATTAGCTGAGGCCTGGTGATGCTTTGAGAAGGTGGGGATATGAGTGGAATTTTTAAAAAACTAACTTATTTCGAAAAAAGTGATCTATGTTTGCTATAGAAATTTTTTAAATGCAGATAAGCAAAAAGGATAAAATAAATGAATAACATTATTATTCTACCGCTTAGAGGTATTGAGCAGCAGCAGGTGGGGCTCGTTGGGCATCCTCTCTCTCCTCTGGGTCCTCCCAGCACTGTGACTGCAGGGTAGCTGGCCGCTTACACAGCAGCTCAGGACCCCAAAGGTCCAAGTCCCAGGAGACAGTCAGGTGGAAACTCTATTCTCTCTTGCGACCTCACCTTGGAAGTCACTTGGCTTCATTTCTGCCAGATTCCATTGCTGGAGGCAGTTACAGAGCTCCACCTGGATTTGAGTGGTGGAAAGCATGGATCCCACCTCTCAATGGAGGAAGGTTGTCATCCCATGGCAGGAAGAGTACATGGGGTGGGAGATGCACTGATGTGGCCATCTTTAGAAAATATCACTGCTCGCAATGATATCTCAGTATCTACTGTTAAAATGTTAAGTGAGGCAACAGTTATTTCAGTTGGGAGTCTTTATCGTCACATTAAAGCAAAAAAAAAAAAAAATCCTTGGCCAAATGATGCATAACCACATCACATCATACCGTGTTTCTCAGGTTTCTAAAATCTTAGCAGAACCCGTTTCGTTGGTTGCTCACAATTTCCTGGTGGAGATCATCTCCCCGTGGAAACTGAAGTCTACAAGGGAATAAAAAAGCACTTCTGCAATGTCAGTACCTGATGGATTGGAGTAGCTAGATGGATCTAAGTATCCGTCTTCCATCTTGGAGGTCTGGCCTCTCCTCCAGGTAACACCACTTGTGATCAAAATCCTCTCCCAGAAAACTGTAACACTGACCCAGGAGGTCAGACCAGCTTTTTAATGTTTTAACTTTAGTGTGGCCTTCAGCCTTTCACTCTAGAACGGTTTATACTGAGTAAATATTAACCCAGTGCTGGGTGACCAGTGTTTTATTAGCTGGAGGAATGCTTGGCAGAAGGGGCTGGAGAAAAGGGTGGGTTGGCCGGCCCACCATTTGGAAATGGTACCCAATTCTTGGGTGAACAAAGATCTGATAGTCCTTGAAACTTGCTGGGTATTCTACGGGGGTGCCTAGCTCTCGGTAAGAATGTCAGGACAGATCAGACGATGATTTGGACTCTTGAAAGATTTCTGAAGGAACTTATACCCTTATTCTTGGAGACCCTGCTCAATATCATATCCAATATGTTACAGCACCTACATTTTATATTACAGCGTTTTTGTTTATTCGTTTGCTATAAAAAAAATTCAAAAGAGCTCCCACAATTCTGCCTTTGAAATTATTTCGCTATGGGTAACTTCATTAATTTACAGTAAGTTCTGTCAGCTCTGGAAGGGCCCTTGGAGGTTACATATTCTTACTCTCATGTTTTAGAGAAGAGTTTTCTGTCAAGTAAGAAGGAACTTGATTGAGGGCATAAAACAGAGCCAGTTTCAGAATTCTGTCTAGTTTCCTCAACTCAGTGGAAGTGACTCTCTTCCAGGACACCTCTGGAGAAAGCCAGTGGTCCTCGCTGGGTCTCCACACTAGGCCCTGAAGGAGCATCCTTATCTGATCACACCCAGCTCTGCTGAGATTGTCTGCAAGTGCTTCCGGGTACACCCTTGCCCAGGCCCTCCAGAAGGGACATGCACAATGGATGTTTTCACAGTCCAGTTTCTGGTGGGAGCAGCCAGTGGCTCGTGTGGCCCTGGTGCTCTGCAGTGTGTGTGGAGGGACTTTCCTCCCTTCCCCAACCATAAATGCATCGGGCCTCGGGAGAGGATGGGTATCCTGGAGGTCAGGCCTGAGAACAGTGGCTGATTGATGGCCAGGAGCGGTCCCGGATGGCCTGTGCAGGACCTTGATCTGGAACACACAGGGGTTACTGGCGGCAATCACAGATTAGTCAAATTCCCTGCTGGCGTCTCTGAGCGGGGAGTTATGGCGAAAAGGCCTGTGACTTCCTTCCTCCTTCACTAAAACAGGCCTGGAGAATGAGGCCCTTGCACTGTAATTATACAGAGGCAGGAAACAAATAACTAAGACTTGTCTCTAAGTGAAGAAGGAAGGAAAACATCCAGGGCTCTGCAGATTCTTCAGCTTCTGTTCTGGAGGCCCTGGAATAATGAGAACTGCTGTCACCTCTGAAATCTTTACCAAGCCCGGTGCGTAGGTATTATCAGCCTTAGTCTATAAATAAAGGGATGGCGAGTTATCCGCGGCTGCAATGCCAGCAAGTTGTGTCAGGAAACGGGACTGAATTACACCTCTGCCTGACTGCAGCCTCCGCTGGTCTCTCTACTTCTCTTATTAGTTCAAAGTGCCCAAGGATGCCCGAACAAGGAGGCTGCAGTCCAACGTGTGCTTCCCTTGACAATTTGTGTGCCCCGGTGCACCTTTGCATCTGCCCAGAGAGAAGGGCGCCTTCTCCTTTGCACAAAGGCACGGAAGCCCAGTTCCCACAGGCTGCATCCACCCTGCAGCGGCTCCTTTTCCACTTCAGCAGATAGGCTAGTGGTGGCCTGATATTAGCTGTTGTCATTGTAACACCTCCGGGCCTCAGTTTACCTCCTGAGAAGTGGGAATCCCACTCTTACCATCACTGCACACTCTCTGAGAACAGGATTATCTCCATCAAGCTGTGGGCAGAGTCAGGGTTAGGGTGTCTTGACCCTTAGATATTTGTGTCCTGGCGGGTGGCACGGTGACCCGTCCCCTAGACTCTTACCTCCCTGGGTCCGGGGTGCTTCCTCCTGGCCATACCTGGGTGGGTGTCAGTGAATACAGGCTGCCCCTGCCTGAACTGTGCGGGTGAGGACATGCCTGACTCAGGCCCTCCCCGCTTGGCTTCTTGGGACCACCAGATGGGAAAGAGCTGTGTGTGTAATGTCTCTGGTTTAAGCACAGGCCAGGAGGCAGCTATGCAACAGCCAACGCCCCTTTCCTCTCTGAGTGTGAGGCTGCCAGGAGAGCCCATGCCCTGCCCCGCCCTGGGCCTCCCCTTCTGCTCTGGCATGGCTGGCACCGTCTGAATGCACCCTGTCTTCTGTGCGCGCTTCCCCTTTATAAATGTATTCGTTCCACATGTAAGCGACAGCATATATGATATCTGTCTTTGTCTATCTGACTTCCCTCAGTATGACAATTCTTATGGTTACCGGGGGAAAATGTGAGGGGGCGATAAATTGGGAGATTGGGACTGACATATACACACTACTCTCTATAAAATAGATAACTGATAAGGACCTGCTGTAATGCACAGGGAACTCTACTCAGTGCTCTGTAATGGCCTGTATGGGAAAGGAATCTAAAAAGAGTGGGTATGTGTATATTATAACTGATTCACTTTGCCGTACAGAAAGTAACACAGCATTGTAAATCAGCTATACTCCAAGTAAAAAAAAATGTATTCGCTCCCTTTGCCCAGCAGACTCCTGTTTGCTCCTCAGGACTCGTCTTCCCTCTTCTGGCGCACTTGCCTGGACCCCAGCGGGTGAGAGGTGCTCCTTCGAGCTGAACCCGCGGCATCCTGCACAGGTCTGTGCACAGAAGGTTCTCTACTTATGTGTCTTGAACAAATGGGTAAGTGCCTGTCGGAGCGGTTTTCAGGGGACTTTGTGACCTCGGCTTGTTCCCCTTTCCTGCGGGGCTGCAGCTTCCAGGGCCTGGGCACGAGCCTCCCTCCTTCCCTTCCCCACAGGCACTGGCCCATTAAGCCACCATCTTCTCTCACCTCATTATCACCTTGACCTGGGAGCGCTGAGGGATGCCAGGAGCCCCTGGGAGTCCAGAGCTGTCCCGGTCGGCCCTCCCGTTAGAAGTGTTGCCCTTGGAAGGTCAGATAGAGAAAAACCCAGCACCCAGGGGGAGTGTCTTCCCTGTCGGTTTGAAAAAGGCCATCTTTCCTCAAACTCATCAAACTCACCCCAGGGAGCAGTGGGAACCCTGGGCCAAGGGACCTTCGGGTGGGCGGCTTCCCAGAGCCTGGCCTTTATCTCGGCCGGGAGATAAGACCCCAGGGTTTGGCTCTCGTGCTGAGCGGTGGACGGGGAAGCAGGAGCCATAAAGCGGGGCGGGACGGACGGTTTAGGACGGGAACCCGCGGAGCCTAAGCTTTGAACTCTGCCCTCGGAGGGGAAGGGCTTTATGGCTGGGCTGCTCCGGGGCTGGTGAGAGAACAGGGCAGTTAGGTCAGGAATGAGGCCCCGAGCCGGCCCCCTTTGCCCCCGACTGTAGGGCGAGACCGCAGAGGCCAGCGCGGTGGGACCCGCGGCGGAAACGGCGCTCTATCCCGCTTTATTGACTTGTAAATGACACCATTAAGAGGAAACCCTCACCTTGGCTGGAAACAGCTGTGTGAGCCGCAGTAAACCTGGCAGCCAGCCAACCGACAGCAGGGGTGAGGGATGCCAGGGATCCTATCGCCCCCACCTCCTAGCTGCACTGCGGGACTCGAGTTGAGACCGTTCGTGAGATGGGGAATGACTAGTGAAAATAATGACTAACTAAATATCCCCTCCTAACCCTCCAAAAAGGAGACAAATATTCGCAGAAATCTTCGGGTCATCGTCTGCAAATTCAGCCCAGAGAAATGGACATGGAGAGGAAGCCCAGGTCCACAGAAAAAAGCAGACGGGGGGTTTAGTGTCGGCTCCTTACAGTGCCTTGGGGATGAGACCCTGAGTCGCCCAGGTGCCAGATTTGCTTTTCCGTAAAAGTAGACAGAGTGATACCCTTCTGAGGGTGGCCGCGTTGATTAAATGAGACAAAGGAGAACGCTTGGCCCCTGGAGGTGCTCAAGAAGTGAATGATCCGTCTCTCTCTTCTTCGAATGACAGCAAAACCAAATGGAAATGAGATCTAAGATCTTTTTGTGTGTATGTTCCCGTGGAATTAGCTAACATTGCAAAACCAAGACAAGACTGCTAGCTGCCTGAGGGCAGGGACAGCCCTGTCTGGTTCAGTTTTATTTGCTTAGTGGCTGATAAGGAATCTGGTCTGGAACATGGAGAATGTTTTCAGTAAATGTTTGATGAACAAAATAGGGAGGAAAGCAAGGAGAGGTGGGAGGGAAATAAAGTCATTTTTCCTCTGGACTCAGTCTAGTAGTAGGAACCCAGAGGAAAGAAGGAAGTGACATTTTGCTGGTTCCCACTGTGCGCTAATGCATCATAAAACTCCCTTCTCGCAACCACCAGTAGGACCCCGAGGATAATTGCCCAAGCACTGCCATTTACTTGTTGACCAATAGCTAAATTTGCGTTAGGGGCATGTTATTTATTCTGGTACAAATAACTTCTCTGTCCCCTGTTTCCTCCTCTCAGATGGTGAGAATTAAATGAGATAATATGCGTAGAGCTGTGAACACAGTTATTGACAAACAGTAAGTGCTCGATAAATGTTGGATATTATTAGGCCCCAGGATGGAGAACTTGGCTCAGAGCAGTTAGGTAACTTGGCCAATTCACAAAGCTGAGAAGTGTCACAGCCTGGATTCCCACTTGGCTTCTAAAGCTCCCGCCCTGCATTCTGCCAAGTTCTGGAGTTGATGAGACACCATAACGGGTGATGAAAGGAATCCCCACAACTAGGTGGCCTCAGACTTTTTTATCAGATGTAACTACCGAAAAGAATTCTTTAGAGATGTAATTTATATGCTGCGGTCCTGAAAATAGTTGGGCCATTGGGATCCTTATCTTGGCGGGAGGAATACCTTCATTCATTAAGTAGCCACCAAACAGGTAAATAAACAAGCCAAAAGGAGGCAAGATGTCAGGCAAACATTTCCAGAGCCCTTGCTGGGCCCGGGCCTGAACCAGGAAGTGCGGGGAGCTCCATGCTCCAAGACCTGGTCCTTCACCTCCTGCCTCCCAGGGGTCAGTGTTTGCTAATCACTGACTGTGGAAAGTGGATCGTCCTCAGTGTTGTGTGTTGGGGCGACATTAGTCTCACAAGATGCTTGACTCGAAGGGACTCTGGGTTCAGATAAATTTGGGACAAGCTGTGTTACACACACAATGACTTATTTCCTGTGGGATTTCCCTGAGCTTTTATAGTTGTCTGCATTGGAGACTCCAGTGGGGCTGAGCCAGCCTACGCAGCGCCCAAAGCGCAGATGACCAGGGAGGCCTTTTATTCTATTTTTTTCAGGAAGAACATATTAACATGCCACAGCCCTGGGCAGAAGTGGGGGGAGACCCAGCAGGAGGGAAAGATGGGGACACAGGCTTTCTGGGGTGCCCTCCTGCAGGCTGCATCCCTTTGGAATTGCCTGGAAGACAGTTTTCTTTCAGAAAACTCTTGAGACCACCTGGGATGCCATACTGCCTTCCATCTCTGGGCATCCGTTTCTCATGTGTGTAACTGGGAGACAGGATGACGTGTGACATTTCCCATCATCTGTAATTCTTTAATGATCCACAGTGAAAGGGATCTCAACCCAGGAATTACCAGGGTGCCTCTGCGTCTGAGAGCCTAGTCTGAGTTTTGCTGTGGCTTTAGTGTTTTAAATGATTTGGGGGTTTATCACATGCGTACATAGCTCTTACCACGTGCAATGTTTACAAATATTAACTCATTTGATCATTGCCCCAATGCCAGTATAGGAAGTCACCTATATATACTCATTCGCTTTTTACAGATGAGGAACTGAAACCCAGAAATATTGGAGAATTTGAATCTGAGCAGCCTGCCTCCAGCACTGGCCCAAGCGTTGTTGTCTCCCCTCAAAAACTGATCAAAGCAAAATGGGTTTCAGTTTCCCAAATGGCTTTCCATCTCCTGCGGAGGGATGGAATAAAGGAGGTAGAGAAGAAAGAAGGCTAATGTGGAGAAAAAGGAGGTGTGTCAGAGAGAAAGTGGGCTGGTGGATCTGGGGATCTCGGCTCTCTTTTTGTTTGGGCAAAAAAGAGGGTGTTTGTGCACCTTTGCTATTATGGGCCCAGTCCCTGAATCACCCATGATGCTGGTTTCTCCCTGCCTGGGGCGCTTTCCAGTACTCACCTGCCACCGCCCACGACTTCCTGGTGATCCATCTAACAATTCCACGCACCTCTCATTCTGTTCGTCTTGGGAAATATCGGGCAGAGGCACACACCCCGGACTCCTGTTCTGGGTCTCACATCAGCAGAGAAAACTTCAGGGAGATGCTCTCACCTGTGCCTGGGCCGTACCTGCCACATTCCATTCTTCAGGTCTTAAAAGCCTCCTATTCTTTTACAAATCACTGGTTCAGGCCTAAATTATCCAGATAATGGAGCTGCCTGGCCCTTCATTTTGTTGGCATAGACAATATTTATGTGTAATCTGAGGATATTCTATCTGCCGCGCGCGGAGTTTCTTCCAAAGACATTATTTCTACCTTCTTTAAGAAACAAATTTCCTGTTGCCATGGAGATCACTTTTCGACTAATTTGCTCGGGCTCAGAAGCCAGGGCTGGAAGCTGGTCTCTCCTGTTCCCAGGTTGTCTACCCTGGAGAGTCCTGGAACGTCTTCATCCAAGAGGCGCCCAGACCTCAGCGTCCTTTGAACAAGACAATTCAGGTGATGGTCCCATTTTGGTTTTGAATTTTAAAAGCCTTGACATCATCTCTATAGACGCTGTTGATTTGTCTTAACTTCATTAGGGATGGTGCCTTTTGGAAACTGTTTGTGAAGGAACTGCTAAAATGAGAGATTTCCCAGCTAGAAAAGACTAGAACATTCCGCAAGCAGAAAAGACGTTTCTTGGGCATAAACCTGGCCCCCTCTGAGGTGGACCAGGGAAGGCAGAGGAACAGAACACACACCTTGCCTCCAGAGAGGTTGCAATCTGGTGAGAATTAAATTGCTTCAGAGCTCAGAGGGATCTCAGCGATCATCGCTTGTAATACTCTAATTTTACAAATTGGAAAATTAATCTAAATTCTTGGAGCTGATACTCAGGAGAGGTTTTAAAACCAAAGTCTCTTAGCTCGCAGTCACTTGTGACGAAGACTTCTTTGAGCCGGACCGCACGTCTCACCCTCCAGCACGCTCTGCTCGCTCTGTGTCCCCTCAACACTCTATGCTCTCTGCAGACCCTCTGTGCCCTGTTTCTCACCTCTGTGTCTTTGCACCTTGAGGTCCTGCTCCCTGAAATGTACTTTTACCCCTCTGGGCATTTTTTGCTATCCTTCAAGTCTCACCTCAAGTGTTGCCTTTTCTGGAATTCTCTAGGCTGGGTCAGGCTCTCTTCTGGAGGCCATCACACTGCTCCAATTACTTGTGTGTTTGTATCCTCTTGTCCAGTGGGGATCATGTTCTATTCACCTCTGTGTTACAGTGCCTCGGGCAGAACCCAGAACGGAGGAAGCATTTATGAGTGATTGAAGAAACCAGTAATCCCAACAGCCAACTTATGTGAGCCTCCCATGCACCAGGCACTGTGTTTATGTATTAGCTCTGTCTTAACCCATTTAGACTGCTATAAAAAACTGCAACAAAGTGAGTGGCTTATAAACAGCAGAAATTAATTGCTCAGTTCTGGAGGCTGAAGGTTGATCAGCGTGACAGCATGGTCGGGTGAGGGCCCTCTTCCAGGTTGCAGACTGCTGACTTCTGGCTGTATCCTCACATGGTTAAAGGGACAAGGGCACTCTGTGGGGTCTCTTTTATAAGGGCACTAATTCCCTTCATGAGGGCTCCATCCACCCTCATTGTCTTAAGCACCTCCCAAAGGCCCCAATTACTAATACCATCAACTTCGGGGGTTAGGATTTCAACATATAAATGGTGGGGGAACATAGGCATTCAGACCACAGCAGATTCACTTAACTCTCCCTGATCCTAGAAGGCAGTACGATTATCACTCTATTTTGCTATGGAGGACACTGACACTGTGAAACGACTTGCCTAAGCTGCCCAGCTGGAGAGTGCTGGAGTCAGGATCCAAACCCTGGTAAGTTGCCTCCAGATATTTTACTTTAGCAGCTACGCTGGATGCCTTTCTGATCAACGCACAGCCCTCTGCTGTAGGTATAAACCTCATTTTGTAGCTGAGGAAATGGACTCTTAACAACTGATAAAAGACTCTTTCAAGGTCACACAAGTGTGGAATGGTGAACCTGGGATTGAAGTTGGGATGTCTGGCTTTGAAGCCAATGTTATTGTCGCTTCATTATACTGCATCTAAATTTAAGTGTGAAAGGACATGGCACTGACCATAAGTATTTTATTTTATTTTTTTATTGTTTTATTTTTTTGAAATCAGTAATGCATTTTTTTTTACATCTTTATTGGAGTATAATTGCTTTACAATGGTGTGTTAGTTTCTGCTTTATAACAAAGTGAATCAGTTATACATATACATATGTTCCCATATCTCCTCCCTCTTGCGTCTCCCTCCCTCCCACCCTCCCTATCCCACCCCTCCAGGCGGTTACAAAGCACTGAGCTGATCTCCCTGTGCTATGCAGCTGCTTTCCACTAGCTATCTACCTTACGTTTGGTAGTGTATATATGTCCATGCCTCTGTCTTGCTTTGTCCCAGCTTACCCTTCCCCCTCCCCATATCCTCAAGTCCATTCTCTAGCAGGTCTGTGTCTTTATTCCCGTCTTGCCCCTAGGTTCTTCATGACCTTTTTTTTCCCCCTAAATTCCATATATATGTGTTAGCATACGGTATTTGTCTTTCTCTTTCTGAATTACTTCACTCTGTATGACAGACTCTAGGTCTATCCAACTCATTACAAATAGCTCAATTTCGTTTCTTTTTATGGCTGAGTAATATTCCATTGTATATATGTGCCACATCTTCTTTATCCATTCATCCGATGATGGACACTTAGGTTGCTTCCATGTCCTGGCTATTGTAAATAGAGCTGCAATGAATATTTTGGTACATGACTCTTTCTGAATTATGGTTTTTTCAGGGTATATGCCCAGTAGTGAGATTGCTGGGTCATATGGTAGTTCTATTTGTAGTTTTTTAAGGAACCTCCATACTGTTCTCCATGGTTGCTTTACCAATTCACATTCCCACCAGCAGTGCAAGAGTGTTCCCTTTTCTCCACACCCTCTCCAGCATTTATTGTTTCTAGATTTTTTGATGATGGCCATTCTGACTGGTGTGAGATGATACCTCACTGTAGTTTTGATGACCATAAGTATTTTAGAGGCAAATTTAGAAAATTTTCTAATTTCCTCTAACAATCTCTGCTTTAAGTACTTCAATTCAGAGCTAGTTTGTACTCTATAGTACAGCAAACCCCAAGGCTTTTCTATTCTTTGTGTGTCTGAGATACAGAACTAGCGTGAGTGAGAGGGAGGTCAGCTCTTTCCGTTAGAGGGGAACTTCCCTAGTACCAAGATCAAGAGCACGTGGTTTTATCTTGGTTCTGTTACTGCTATTTAAATAATACCTGAATGTGGTCCTTTAACTTGAACTTTTCAATCAAAGGCATGAATGGAAAGGAATCAATCATCTCCACTTGAGAGAGGAAGATGCTGGCACCTGTCTGTGTAGGGGGTCCCTATGAAGACCCAGCTACCTGCAGTACGTCCTGGGTGTATGATATTCATTTTAATTGTCTTTCTTCCTCACTTGGGGATTAGGAAATTCCTCTAGCTTAGAAGAGGGGTGCTGGCCAGAGGAGCTGTTAACCTGGTCTTGCCGTGGGTGCCACCCTCTCCAGGGGCTCTGCATGTCCAGGTCAGGCTGGTCACCAGGTGTGGCAATAATGGCTTCAGAAGAGAGCTGGCCATCAGGAATCTCCCACTCTGCTGCTCTCACCTTGTGAATGTACAGCTGAAACATTAAGGAAATATCAACATGCTGATGACCTTGGAGCTACAATGACCAGCGGGTCTTCCTGGAAAGCCCTTGCTTTGCCTTGATGGTCACATTTGGCCCTGTTTGTTTCAGCCTTCAGCCCTCCTTATTGGGCTCCTGGAGGCCCACCAATGTATTAGTTCAAATCGTCACATAACCACCGGCACTGCCTGCAGTGGGCTTCAGGTGGCCTCTAGTTAATGCCCACAAGTCCTTTCTGAGCAAAGTGGCCCCAATCCATGCTATAACATAGTACCCAGCAGATGGTTTGACTGGTGCTGGTCTAGGCCTAGCCGAATCAGGAGACCGCAAATGGTCACAATAATAGTTTATCAGAGCATCGCCGCAGACCACACAGACAGCTGCCCAGGAACTCGCTGCTGTCTGCTTCGCTACCTAATCATTCACCGTGACCTCCCTCAGCTGTTCTGACATTCCGTTCTCAAGGCCTAAGGAATGCTCCATGGTCAAGCCAGATGTTACGTCGTCCAGTGGCTTCCTTGTACATGAAATGGAAACACACACGGTGCTGTAGCCTCCGTTTCAGGGATGCAGGGAGCGCAGTCCTGTTTGTGGCGAGACTTGGCATTTGCAAAGGAGGCAGGGAGGAGGTGGTGTGAGAGGAGGGAGCAGCACCACCCGCCAAAGCATCAAGAAAACTACTGTTTAGAGGCTACTTGAAGCCAGCAACCTTGGAATAGTCATTTCTTTCGTTCCCTCAGGTAGGCAGCCTCATTCCCAATGAACAGATGAAGAAACTGAGATCCAGGGAGCCTGCCACCTCACGATGAGCGACAGAATGAGCTAAGTCGGATTCCCAAGCCAGGATTCTTTCCACTGTACAATCCCATCAGAATCAGCCCCTAAACAAGGTTCACGTTCCGAGTCGTTCATTATACATGGAAAGAACTTCTGAGGCCTGTTGAGGTTGATTTGCATAATTCATTTTTAGAACATTAATTAGCCGGGATGTGTAATAGTTCTTGTGCCAATTTGTGTTTCAATTTCAAATGCAAATACAAATTAACAAATGTTATTCCTGTGGTACCTTAAGGATGAAACATTTGCTACTCCTTGTATTAAGTTTTACATTTCTGAAACTATGGCTGATAGAAGCAATAGTAGCCTTTCATTTGCAGGATTGAGAAAAAAAATCTAGTCCGGTTGGGGGTGGGATGGGTAAGAAGTCATTCTTTTTCAACAAAGCTGCAGTTAGGCATCCATCCGTCCATCCATTCATCCATCCATCCACGCATGTATTTAATAGTATTGAGCACCAACTTTATGGAAGGAGACAGAAATTGTACCAGGAAGTGCACACTTAGTGGGAGAGAGATTTAGGTAAATAAACAAGTGCACTATATTGTCATAGGTTTTAGAATTGAGCTACGCTTTTCGGAACAGAAAGATTGGAAGGTCCCAGAAATGCTTCCCAGGGATTGGGACACTGAGCAAGCTGAGTCTTGACGTGGAAGTTGGAGAAAGCCAGATAGAGGTGGATTGGTGGTGGTAGGAGTGATTGTGGCAGTGAGAATACGGTGAGAGGAGACCTTTATGTGAGAGCTGGTGTATTCGGGGAACTCCAAGCCATTCTGCCCAGCTGGAACTTAGGGGTATTCGGGGTGTGATAGCAGGGGTAATATTACCAAACTTGTCTGCAGGCTAAGTTGTTTGGAATTCACCCTGCTGACCTTTGAGAGCCATTGACTGAAGGAGTTGGTCAGACTGACATTTGAGAAAGCTTGCCCTGGAGCCCGTGTGGAGAATGTTTCTGGGAAGGAGGCTTTAGACGCGGAGTTAAGAGACTATTGGAATAACCCTTCAGAAGGGAAGTGATGCTTATATCTTTGCAAAAATTAAATCATACTTAGGACCATTTGTGTAGCTGTTATGTGCCAGCCTCTTCAGTAAGACCTTATCCACACTATTTCATCCTCACAACAACCCTTCAAGGCAGGTGTTGCCATCCCTCCAAGGAAACTGAGGTTCTATAAGTAGATCGTGGCCACAGAGTTAGTAAATGGTCTAAACCAGATGTGAATATAGATCCTTTGACCATAAAGCTAATACTTTCCTTACCTGGAAGGCTACTTTCGTGACTGATCCTGTAAACTATCCTTAGAAGCCCAGGGGATAGCACCTAGCCCCGTTTAGTGGCAAGTAGGTGTATTTCATGGTTGTGGTGATACTTCGTCTCTAAGCTTCCTCCCAGACCTAATACAGACCTAATATTTCAAGTAAGTCATTTATAGTCTAGTGTAAATGAGGTTCCCTTGGGTGTTAGCTTTCCGAAGGATAAGGCAAAATTACATCGGGGCTCTGGGACCCAGGCTAGAACTACAGGCTTTTATGACTGACCAAAAATGTTCTTCATACTTAAATAGTGCATATCTGGAAACCATTATACAACACATCATGCATGCAAAGTGTGCTATACCAACCTCCAGGCTTCTGATATGGAGGCATGAAACGCCAGCAGCCCCTTGGTACAGGAAGGTTGTTCGTAAGTGAGGGATGTCAAGTTCAGCAGTGGCTAAAAAATTGCTACCTCATATTGCCATGGAAAATATACTGAGTCTGAGAAAATCAAAAAAGAAGTGAAGCTTTAGCATCCTGTGGAGGGATGATGTGCCAGGGAGATAGTTGAGAAAACATATGCTTTTATCCAAGTAACAGCTACTCAGTTCCTGAAACATCTGCATGGTCAAGGCCAACCTTCCCTGTGAAAGTTCAAGTTGAATGATGTAATTCTCCACAGAGAGTGTTTGCCTTCTAAGGGCATATACACAAGGCTTGCGGGATCTTCGTTCCCCAACCAGGGATTGATCCTGTGCCCTCTGCAGTGGAAGCTTGGAGTCCTAACCACTGGACTGCCAGGGAATTCTTTATATCAGAATTTATAACCATCTTTAGAAAGCCACACTGGCATATATGTTAGTAAACTGCAACAGTTACTAATGCCTTTTGACAAGCTAACGTCACATTCCTATGGAATATTTTGTAGGGAGGACTCTCTGAGAAATGAACATCAGAGAACCTGCCTTGAGGGGACCCAGTACAGTAACCTCAGCTTGAGCCAGCAAACGTTCAGCTTCCCTTTCATTTGGAGAGCACGATGGGAAGGGATCAGGCTTCGGCTCATAGCTTCCCCGGGACTCAGGTTACATACCTGTAACTAAGGAGGTTAGATGGGATGACTTTTTTAAGGCCCAGTCTGCTTTCTCTACAATTTCTTTGAGTCTTTTCTTGTGAAGATTCTATTAGTTTAAAATTATTTTATGTATTATCTCGTGATAGTCATTTTGCATTACAGGGTTTGCTCACAGATGGAAGGACAGGGTGCTTATACCAAAAAAAGTCCCAAGAGTATTTGCTGGATATAGATTCTCACATTTATCTAAAGCCATCTAAATTTACTTGTTCTAATGTTCAGAATTCCACTTGTTCCCAATCAATGTCACATACCTGGCAAGGCTGTGAATTCAATTTATATTGTTATTCTGCAATTTGTAGGATTAAATTTTGGTTCTGACTTTCATCTGTATTCACCCTGAGGATGTAAGAAATTGGAGATTCTTTTAGGGCTGACATAGAAGTTTTCTGGTTTTCAGGTTGTGTCTTAAGCTAAGTATTTAAGTATGATCTTGTCATTATCATGGAAACTCTCTAGTAGAGTCAGAAACAGCATCTCTCCACCCATCCAACTTTCCCTAATCATTCTTCTCCCCCTTCCCTCCCTCTTTCCTTCTTTCCTACCTTCCTTCCTTCCCTCCTTCCTTCCTTCCCTCCCTCCTTCTTTCCTTCCCTTCGTCCTTCCTTCCTTCTCTCCCTCCTTCCCCCCTTCCCTCCCTCCTTCCCTTCCTTCCACTGACTGCAACATTATTTATTTATTTAAAATTATTTTTCAGTTTTATTGTGATATAACTGACATACAGCACAGTGTAAGTTTAAGGTATACAGCATCATGACTTGATATACATATGTTGCAAAATGTCATAATCATTTCCAGCACCACCAATAGCTTCATCTCTGAGCACTTCATCACAGACAACTGCAGGTAATAACTTAAATAACTGTTTTATCCCTATGCAGCTACTAGTCATTGTCTACTAGATCCAGATAACCAAACTTGGGTTGCCGATTTTGAGAGTTAGCTGCCCG
This sequence comes from Monodon monoceros, assembly GCF_005190385.1. Classification (NCBI taxonomy): domain Eukaryota; kingdom Metazoa; phylum Chordata; class Mammalia; order Artiodactyla; family Monodontidae; genus Monodon; species Monodon monoceros. The sequence goes on along the minus strand of NW_021703775.1, from coordinate 76,564,487 downwards.
GAGCCCATGACTATTTGTGTCACTGAGCTGCTGGAGTGACCGCTGCCACTGACGCAGAAGTGCTGCTTTCCTGGAAGCCAGGAGACATTGGCACCACAGGATCTTGGGAGGCCACCATCTCCTGCTTCTCTTCTGTCCTTCCAGAGTCAGAACCCTCAGGTTCCATGCCACCGAGACAGCTGACATGCTGCTGCCACTCCCAAAGCCAGGTCCCATGAGTGTTGCGCTGCTGGCACGTACCCTACCACCGGTAATGACCAATGGAGCTGTGTATCCTGAGCAGAGGCCCTGTACCCCATATCGCCTGCTGCTTCTCTTGCTGCCGCTGGAAGCAAAAGTAGCAAAACCAAAGTGGTTTCTCTCTTCTTCCCGGCTTTCAATCTCCTGGCAGTGCCTCCCATTGGCAGAACTAAATCTGAAGCCATCTGGCAAGAGAATCTGGGCTTGCATATAGTTTCCAGGCTTCCAACCTCCTGCGATTCAGAACAGAGCAAAAAAAGTGGGGCTGGAACTGTTAGCAATCAGCAAAATGGTTGGTGCACATGTTACACACGAGACAAGTCACTAGGCACAATATAGAACTGAAAAAAATGGAATTTCCATAGCAACAATGGTCCCAATTATTTCCTTCCTATATCCATGTGATTTAACTTTTTAGCTCTTCTCATTAAGAAATGGGGTCTGTTTCCCCATCTCTTGAATCTAGGCTTGCCTTGTGATTTGCTTTGGCCAATAAAGTATAGCAGAAGTGATAGTATGCCAATTCTGAGCCCAGGCCTCAAAAGGCCCTGAGTACTGCCACGTGCTATCTTTGAATCTTTCCTCCTCCATGAGCAAAAGCCCAGGTTAACCTGTGGGAGGGTAAGAGATGACATGGAGCTGAGACCAGGTGTGACAACTGAGACCTCTCTAGACCAGTTAGTCAACCTGGCAGCTAACCATAGATACATGAGTGAACCCAGCCAAGAACAACCAATTCCAGCCTCCCAGGCAAATCATAGATTTGTGATTCTGAGTCACTAAGTTTTAGAGTGGTTTGTTATGCCGTTATAGCTAACTGATACATCTGCTCCCAGGAGCTCAAAATCTAGCAAAGGGAGGAAGTATGCACACATACACACAGAATGGAGACAAAAATGACAGGGCATCATTGAATTGTATGGTATGTGACACCCAAAAGGTTTGCAAGGAGGATGCAGATTCTTTGGACTGAGTTTTCATGGAGTCTTCCAGCAAGAGGTGAAACCTGAGCTGGGCCTTGAAAAATAAGCAATATTTTGGTTGACCCTGATTCAGCACCATTTAGAAAGATGGTGATGCCAATCAACAATTTAATACAAAGAAGTCTGGAATATTGAGTGCAAATGTGAAGGAGTCATCACTGTCTTCTCTTCTACCTACATAAATATTCTTTTGGCTTATAACAGAGCCCTGTCAGAGTATTTAAACATATTAACATACACGTATATATCTTAAAACAAGTTAAAGGACTACAAATATTTTGCAAAGTAGAGCAATAACCTATAGTTTCTGAAGAAAATTTGGAAATTATAGAAAAGAAAAAATTTTCGTCTAATCTATAATTCCACCCACATACTGTCACTGCTATTGTTCTAGTGTGTTTATTTCCAGTCTTTTAAAAATCCATATTTACATAGTTAATGTCAAATGGGAGATGTAGTTTTATGCCCTTCTTTTCACTTTCTCTTTTAACATAAATATTTTCTCATTTAATAAATTGCCTCAAAATGTAATTTTTAATGGCTTTATATTTCATTTTCTGAAGATACCATTATTTATTTATTTTTTCCCATTTTGTTGGACATTTATGTTGTTTCCTATTTTGTTCTGTTTTAAGTAGCTCTACGCGTACCACCTTTCTATACAAAACACATTTGAATTCTTTCTATAAGATAGCTTGCTAGAGGTGAGACAAAGCTTTACATTTTTGAAGGGTTTTGGTATATATTGCCAAATTTCTTCTTTTGCCAGAGAGAGTGATCTAACTTTTTCTCCCTCATAAATGAGTGATACAGCTCATTCCATTGCATCTTTCTTGCATTGAGTATCATCATACTTTTTTTTGCTATTTTAATAAATACAAATTTTTAACCCATTGCTGCTTTAAATTACATTTCCTTGAGTTTGAGATAGATTGAACATTTTTCATGCACTTATTGGCTCTTTGTTTCCCATTTTGTGAACTGACTGTTCATGGTCTAGAGAATTGATATTGACATCAAAGTCCTTTTGTGGTTGACCAGCTGCTCCTTGCCTCCCATGGGATATGGGCTGTGCAGTAGGAAAGCTGTCATCTTCTATAAAAATGCCTATAGGATGGGCTGCCGCACATGACCATTGCTACAGCTGTCACCTGGGTGGCATTGCCAGGACTCTGCTATATGCGGTCCTTCTCTACAGGATGATATGGAATCTCAAACCTGAGGCTCCATTTTATATAATCACCTCCAGGGTCCTGCAGTCTTGTGCCCTGGGGGTTGTTTGCTCTGAATAATAGAGGGGTTTTCAGAGCTTTCAATTTCTTAGTGGTACCCGGACCTGCTGTGACCAAGAGGGAAGAGGGCACCATAAGGCTGTGTTGCTTGGGTGGTTTTCAGGGCCACCATAGGCTGCTTGGCTGGACTCTTCCCTTTCATCTCTGGCTCCATGGTGTGAAAAGCTGAAGGCTCTGGTAGAGAGCTTTCCAGCCTCATTACCCATCCGGAGTACCATACGATTCCTCAGTAAGCCACCTGTTATTGCCAAATGAAAACTCAGACTTGCATGTGTTTACTGGAGGCAATACATCTATTTTGGGTGGATGGAGAGCTTGGTGAGGTGAATGATAAAGGTGACTTGGAGATCAGCTTGTTGCTCTTTTGTACCCTGTGGCATTCAGGACACCGTTTATTACAGCATTTATCACTTGATGGTGTGACTATCCATTTACTCAAACGCTTTGCCTCTGGAGTTTGAGCTCTACGTGGGAGTGGACAGCATCTTATTAATTCCTGTATCTCCAGGGCTCCACTGAGGGGCTGCCACAGAGTAGTTGCTCAGTAAATACTTACTGTATCAAAAGAATGTCATCACTTGGATTCTGAGGAAAAGAAAACCTTATAAAGCCTTGTGTGAGTAAAAGGCATTTGCCAACAAGGTTCTCAAAAGCAGCTGGTGATGGGATGGGTTTTGTCCTGTGGTTGCTCCAGACTCTGCCTGCTGTTCTTTCTTTCTCCCTCACTCCTCAGCCCAAAGGCTGTTGCTACAAAGAGGCTACCATGGTCCCTGGCAGTGGGAAGAGGAGACCTGGGTAAATTGATTCTTTTTTTTTTTTTTTTTTAAATAAATTTATTTATTTATGGCTGTGTTGGGTGTTTGTTGCTGTGCGCGGGCTTTCTCTAGTTGCGGTGAGCAGGGGTTACTCTTCGTTGCGGAGCGTGGGCTTCTCATTGTCGTGGCTTGTCTTGTTGCAAAGCACGGGCTGTAGGCGTGCAGGCTTCAGTAGTTGTGGCACGTGGGCTCAGTAGTTGTGGCGCACCGGCTTAATTGCTCCATGGCATGTGGGATCTTCCCGGACCAGGACTCGAACCTGTGTCCCCTGCATTGGCAGGTGGATTCTTAACCACTGTGCCACCGGGGCAGCCCCACGTTAATTGATTCTTGTGCAACCCTTATAATCAACATTTTCCCACCTGGTGTGGTGTTACAGGTTAAATTATTTTGCTCAGAAAGATATATTAAAGCCCAAACCCCCAGCACACTAGAGTGTGGTCTTCCTCGTGACAGAGTCATTGCTGATGTCATTAGCTAAGTTGAGGTCATGCAGGTGTAGGTGGGCCCCTAATCCATATATGATGCCCTTATCAGAAGAGGGAAATTTGGACACAGAGACACACAGAGAAGATGGCCACAGGAAGATGAGGTACAGATTGAAGTTTCACTGAAGATGAGGTAGAGATTGGAGTTCCCACAAAAGACGAGGTAGAGATTGGAGTTTCACTGAAGACGAGGTAGAGATTGGAGTTTCACTGAAGCCGAGGTAGAGATTGGAGTTTCACTGCCATAAACGGAGGAACGCCTGTGGCTACCAGAAGCTGGGGTGAGGCCAGGAAAAGCCTCCTAGAGGCTTCGAAGTGAGCATGGCCAGCTGACACCTTGATTTCAAACCTCCTGTCTTCAGAACGACAAGATGATAATTTCCATTGTTTTCAGGCCCACCACTTGTGGTCCTTGGCTAAGCAACCCTAGAAACTAACACGTGAGGTCTGGGGGAGCTGAGCCTCCTGAGACAGCGTGCAGGGTGAGCACACATAAGCACACACCCCAACATTCTCCTCCAGCGCTGACCTAGTTTCTGAGAAATGATCGATAAACCTGGGGCGTGTCTTTGTAGCCTGCGCTCGCCTGCATCTACCCTGGAGCTGCATTTTATTTCCCTTGTGTGGGTCGGACAGAGAGCTTGCTTTTCAGCTGGAGCTGTATTTTTATCATCCAACTCAGTGCGGGGGCATCTGGGACTGCCCCTGCTGCACTGGTTTTGCGTGGGGCACTGGGGGGGATATTCTTGGGCACTTTGGAGGCACAGAGGTCCTAGCCATTGATCCTTTGGGCAGAAACATGACCAACTGTCCTTCCAAATAGGGTGTTTTAGATATCAGCCCCGAGGCCATGCCTGATGTCTGACACCAGAGGCAGCATCTGAAAAAGGAAGGGAGCTGGAATCTAAAGTCCTGGCTGCTGGATTCCATTCTCTTTCTTTCCATGGGATCTTGGGCAGGTCCTCCTTTTCTCGGGAACTCAGGCTGTCCATGGGCACAGTTGGTTACAACCCGTGCACTCTTAGTGTTTCAACAACTGCGTCCCAATAGGCTACAGCCCCTCCAGTGGATCCAGACAAGGCAGGAATACCTGGGCCCAGGTACAGACGGCTGCACGAAGGTAGAAGCAAAGGATCTGGTCTCACGCAGGAATCTGCCCGAGAATAATAAGAAATGAGAAAAAGGAACCAGGCTCTTGATTTCTTAGTGAAATCCCTCTGCTTAAAAGATATACTCACTAGCAGAAGAGCCGGCCTGAGTTGTGATTTGAATGCAATTCAAATCCAAATGCAGTGCAGCCTTGTGGTGAGTTCCTCACCCTTTCTGAGCCTCATTTTCCTCACCTGGAAAATGCAGGTAACCATGAAGAGCCTGTGGGGCCATGGTGAACTCAGATGAGAGGCGGGCATGAGCGCACCTGGCAACCCCGAAGCCATGGGAGGCTGGGGACACTTGTTCGTCCGTATTTGTTTCCCTTCTGTGTCCCCTTCCCCCATCAGCAGGGCCTCTAATGGCTTTGGCATCTCCACGGTCCATTTCCTGGAGTGTGTAAATTATTTAGTGGATGCACACATCTGCCAGCAGGCAGAGGGCTGGCCTCGGTGCGTGCCCACCAGGGAGGCTGCGAGGTGGCCCGGCCGCTGCCTGCTGGGGCTGTGTCCCCAGGCTTCCTTTCCTGGCCTGGCCACTGCGCTCTGAGCCCTGGGTCCCTCCTTTGGAAGGAAGTTAGGCCTCTTAATGGCCATGAATAATCGATGAGCTCTTAGTGGAAGGTTCTGGTGAGAAACACTCCTCCCCATTAGTGACCCCGCTGTAACCCCTCTGACGCCCCTGCCCAGCACACAGCCTCTGCCTGAGCTGGGCCTGGCAAGCAGGGTTCACTCGGAGTGTTGATAGGAGGGGCAAAAGTAGGCTCTGAGAGCAGTCTGGCTGCTCCTTCCACAAGGGAGGGGCCCGAGTGCCCTGTTTACCCATCTGGGGATAGTGGTAGATAGTTACCCAGCCTTGGATGTGTGCAAATATCCGAGTGAGTTGTTCTTGACTTTGGGGGTTGTGGTCTTTCTAGTGTCCAGGGGACCTCACACATGCACAAACACAGAGACTCGAGAAACCATCTTGGTTGGTCCCCAGGGGCTGCCTGCTCTCCCCGCTAGTGGCCCCTTGTACTGGGTGAGCTCAGGTTCTGAATTCAGACAGCTGTCCATCTGCCGGAAACATTTCCCTCCTTTCTAGGCCTCTTTCCGGCACAACCCTCATCCTTCAAATGCCCCAAGATGAGTTTAGGTCCAGGTGTTCTGTACCTTGTTTCCCTGACGTTTGTCACACTGGCTCTTGTGATGCCATCGCCCGTCTTCTCCATGAGGATAGCAGCTACTGTTTTCTCCTCCATGACATCCCACGTGCTCAGTACCATGTCTAGCACGTAGTGGGCACTCGGCAAGTATTCATCTTGAGTAAGTCACTCAACCTTTCATACTACTCTACTCGTGGAAGGACAGATCGGAATCTACTTCCTGAAATACAGCTAGGTTATACACGAGGAGGAGATTTCCTTTTATCCTGTAATTATTTAGGGTTTTAGGTGTGCACTGATATTTTTTTCTGGGCTTCTAAGCCTGGGGGCTTAAGGACCAGATGTGACTTGTAATGTCTTAACCTCTGACGTAGGACAGTAGAAAGGTCCCTCTCAAGTCACTTACCAGCTGGGTATTTCAGCTTTTTTATAGGAGCAGGAGAACAGAGTTTCTAGCCATAGCTTTTTACCAGTTGGGACAGGATTAAATCCTAGATAAAGGAGATTGAAGAACTTTGTCAGGTGGACTTTTAGTTTACCAAGGATTTGGGGAAGCCATTTAAGGACTGAAAGCATCCTGGGGGCAGAGTAGGGGACAGGACTGAGAGGGGAGAGAGAAGGAAGTCACCACTTAAAAAACACCCACCACACTGCAGAGATGGGCTGAGCCCTTGGTTTATCAGTTTATTTGTTTCTTATGTGGCTGCAAAGCATTAAGTACTTCTAATATCCACGTATGCCAGGTGAAACTGAGGCTCAGAGTGGCCACAGCTCGCCTGAGTGCACGTGGTTCATAGGGAAGGCTGGGGCAGGGGTTATGTTCTAACATGTGATGTGTGCTAGGCACGCGTGCATCTTCTGAAAGGTCATGGCCACAACCTCCCTGGTGGACAGAACCGACATAGTGGGCCTCTTTATATAGGTGGGGAGAGGGGTGCTCAGAGACTTACTCAAGATCACATGTCTGGGAAAGTGGTGGAGACACGGAATGCCTGGGCGGCTAGGGAGGGAGGGGCAACGTGGGGCCAGGACCACTGGAATTCCAGCCCTCCTCTCCCTCAATGCGCCAGCCCTGGACAGTTTAGTGGGGGGCAGGGGAACCACTACTGAAAGGCTAGTATTCCAAAGAGCCAGTTGTCATCAAGGTAAGGTCTCTTGTAGGGGCAACATTTTAAAATTTCCAAAGCACTTTTAAAAAAAAAAATCTTTATTGGAGTACAATTGCCCTACAATGGTGTGTTAGTTTCTGCTTTGTAACAAAGTGAATCAGCTATACATATACGCATATCCCCGTATCTCCTCCCTCTTTCATCTCCCTCCCACCCTCCCTATCCCACCCCTCTAGGTGGTCACAAAGCACCGAGCTGATCTCCCTGTCCAAAACACTTTTTTTTTTTTTTTTTTTTTTTTCTGTACGCGGGCCTCTCACTGTTGCGGCCTCTCCCATTGCGGAGCACAGGCTCCGGACGCGCAGGCTCAGCCGCCATGGCTCACGGGACCAGCCGCTCCGCGGCACGTGGGATCTTCCCAGACCGGGGCACGAACCCCTGTCCCCTGAATCAGCAGGCGGACTCTCAACAACTGCGCCACCAGGGAAGCCCCAAAACACTTTTGAATCTACTATTTCCTTTAATCTTCCAAACAGCCCTTGAGGAGGTACTATCATGCCCATTTTGCAGATGAGGAAACTGAGGCTCTGCGATGTGGTACAACCTGCTCAAGTTCACACTATTAAGAGGCTGAGGAGCTAAGATTCCCATCCGTCTAGCTTCTGGTTGTTTACACTCAAGGTCAGCCCTTGGCCTTCCAAGCCAGTGACCTCGGTTGCCCTTTGATTTCCTGCTGCCACCATGCATATTTTCCTGGGTGGAGGGACTGCCCTGTTATTTTGTAAGCCTGGCTGATAAAAGAGAGCTCTTTCTTGACAAACTCAGAGACCCCCTCGGGGTCCTACGAAGGAAACATCGGTTCCCCGGGAGATCTCAAGGAGCCTGTGGGACTGGTTGGCTGCCCTGTGTCTGAATAGCGGCTGTCTGGAAGCGTCTAGCTGGCTTCCTGCGTCACGCTGGGGCATGACGTCAGCAGCTAGTCGCAGTGACGAAACGCATTCAAGCCACTGGTCCCTCACGTGGTGCGTAAGACTCTTCAACCCAGAACAGATTTGCTCCTAGCATATTTTTTTCAGTTTCCTTTCTGCCACAAGATCTAACAGGGGTAAGTTCAGAATGTAAATGACTCATAGATTCCGTTACCTTTTGATTCATTCTTTTCAAGATTTGCTAACGAGAACCTGCGTTTGGTATGTAACAGAAGGCGTGTCATCCAGGCTTGGAAATGCAAAGGCAGGAGGGTGATTGCTGAACCCACCAACACACCTTCGTACACCTTTAGGCAAAGATATTCCCCTCCTAGTTTTCCCATTTGTGAAAAGAGAGGAAAGGGAGCTCGCAGACACGGGCGCTGTTCTGAGTGAAATACAAAATTTCTTTTAATCCTCACAACAAGCGACAACCCTAGGGGCTCAGGGACTTTCCCCAAAGTCCCATGAATAGCAATGGCGGCAAATGGGGAAGGAAGCATTGGGGTCCGTCTGACTTTGCAGCCGTGTTCTCATGGGGGACGCCACCACACTCTCTCTGGTAGATGCTGGGTTTTGGCACCACGCACAACTATTTCTTGCCTCTCTGATCCCTCTTCCCTGCCCTGGGTCAGGACTTCAACAGCTGCCACTTGCAAATTGGTCTCATGTCTCCCCAGTCCACCCACCACCGGGCCTCCAGAAGGTCCCTCCCAAGCCATAGTGTGACCTCCCCCAGCCTCCTGCTGGAGCCCTGAGATGGCTCCTAATTGACCAGGGATACACTTCTGAGTCGGGCACTTGAAGCTTCTCTCTTGGCCCCTGCTGGCCTTTCCAGCCTTTAAACAACACCTACCGGTTGCAAAATTAATGCACTTTATAAAGAAGATTTCACATATGTTAAACCCAACAGCTTATCATACTTCTCACTTTCTAGCCAGTAGGTCTAAGCACCATCCTCTAAAAATATTTTGTGTGTGTTCCTGTCTCATGGCTTTTCTCCCTGAGCTTTCTTCGGCCTGGAATGTATTTTTACTCATGTTCACACGTTCTTTTTCCTTTCATGTCCATTTTATTTTTTTTTATTATTTAAAAAAATTTTTTTTGCGGTACGCGGGCCTCTCACTGTTGTGGCCTCTCCCGTTGCGGAGCACAGGCTCCAGACGCGCAGGCTCAGCGACCATGGCTCACGGGCCCAGCCGCTCCGCGGCACGTGGGATCCTCCCGGACCGGGGCACGAACCCGCGTCCCCTGCATCAGCAGGCAGACTCTCAACCACTGCGCCACCAGGGAAGCCCTCATGTCCATTTTAAAGGCTACCTCCCTCAGGAAGTATTTTATGATCCTGCGTCAGACCAGAGTCCACTGTTGAATTTCCACAGAATCATAGAACGCTGAGCTTTTAGAGGTGAAGATCCATGTCTGAGCCATCGCTCTGCTCCACAAGGCTCAGAAATGCCTCACGACAGGTTTGTTCAACAAAAACACTAAATGACACTGAATTAATCACTACCAATCAATGACTGTTACTGCCTTCTGAATGAATGTCAGTTGGATTTGTTGAATTGTTATTATTAATAATCCAAGGCTGCAAAATACAAAGGAAAACAAAGGGATAGGATCCTGGGAAAAAGAGGGCCATGGAGAGGTCCCACCTGGGCGGACCCTTGGTGAGGTGTGGGGCAGGGGTGGCCACGCTCTCTATTTGAACCACGGGTTTCCAGGGGCAGTTCTCAGGCTTACATCCCAGAGCCAGCCCTGCTTCTCCCGCAAGAACCTCCCAGAATACCCATTAGCCCACATCGTTCCCCCATTCAGAATATATACTCATGCTCAATGAAATTAACAGCAGAAGAATCGCTGGGATAATAGTAGGAAGAGTAGATATTCTTGTTGCTCGTGGATGACCATGATTTATAGTTGCTCCGTGTTTTCACCAACTGGGTGCTTCTATGTGATCTGCTTTCTTTTTCACTTTCTGGTTAAACAATGGAGATGTTCCATGATCTATCTTTGGCATCCTATGTGCCAGAGATTACAATGACTAAAGGATGGAGCAGCTCTATTTACAATAGCCAAGACATGGACACAACCTAAGTGTCCATCGACAAATGAATGGATAAAGAAGATATGCCGTACACACTCACACGCGTGCGCACACGTGTGCACGCACACACAGAGGAATACTACTCAGCCATAAAAAAGAATGGAATAATGCCATTTGCAGCAACATGGATGGACCTAGAGATTATCATACTACGTAAAGTAAGTCAGACGGAGATAGACAAATATCATATAATGTCACTGATATGTGGAATCTTAAAAAAATGATACAAATGAACTTATTTACAAAACAGACTCACAGACATAGAAAACAAACTTATGGTTACCAAAGGGAAAGTGTAGGGGAGGGATAAATTGGCAGTATGGGGTTAATAGATACATATCACTATATTATAAAATAGATAAAAAACAAGGATCTACTGTATAGTACAGGAAACTATATTCAATATCTTGTAATAACCTATAACGGAAAAAAATCTGAAAAAGAATATAAATGTATATATATATAACTGGATCACTTTGCTGTATGCTGGAAACATTGTAGATCAACTATACTTCAAAAAAAAAAAGATGGAGAAAGCAGTGGGGAAACAGGAATGGGAGGGGTGTTTGCACACACAAGCACATGCACAAGCGCACACACATACACGCTCATCTGTCTGGTACCCTGCAGTCATCTGCAGGCTATCTTGGGAGATTATGCTGACAGGTAGGTGAAAAAATGGAAAACAATGCACTGCAATGAAGCAGGACATGCAAGGCTCGGTCACTGGGGCTTTGCACGCACTGGGGGCTCCTCGGGGTTTAGGGTGGGATTTAGGCAAGCCAGTCACTGGCCATAGATCCCTTGAACAGCGGGGCTCCTGGCAGGCTTTCATTCTTGGATCATTAAGCCCAGCGCGCCTCTCCATCGGCCAATCGGCACAGCACGGCTCTGCCAAGTCTGGGGTGTGAGCAAAGCCGAGCCCGTCCTCAGATGCTGGGCTGGGTGGACCCCATGCCTGCTTCGTACACATGGGGACACCGGGAGGGACCCTGGGTGCCTTCATGCAAAAACATAGAAGCAAAGCCTCCGGAAGAGACCTCTGTCCTGTCATCCCTGCAGGTTTAGTTCGAGCTTCTGCTCTGAACTTTGTGTATGTGGTGCTCGTGTGTCAGGGGCCATGCTGGTGATGACGGTTGTGAGTATGGGGACCCTTTTTCAACCTTATCTTCACAGATTTACTCTATTCAGGTCTCAGCTCAATTGTCACCTCCTCAGAAAGACCTTCACTGACCCTTCATCTACTAGAGCCCCATCTACAATAGCTCACCTTGCTGGATTTTAAAATATTTAAAAATTGTCTCTCCATAATTGACAACATCGGCAGCATTAGGATATGTGTGTCATGGGGTCAGGGATTCTGTCTGTCTTGCTCCCTGATGGGACCCTGGCCTATAGAATAGGACCTGACAGTAGATCCAAGATGACAAATAATAATTATTCCATATTATAACTTATAATCAACAATTATAGGAAAGGGACAAGGCAGCTGTCTTTTTCTAACTACCTACTAAATGTTCTACATACACTTTTACATCTAATTCTCAAGACAAAGTAGGATATTGGTGACTTTTTTTACAGATGAGAGAAATTCAAGGCTCAGTGAAGTTAAGTAATTTGCTCAAAGCCACACAGCTAATATTTTGCTGAATGGATACAAGGGATTGGATTAAATCTTCAAATTCCCTGGGGAAGAAGACCCAACACATGCCTTCTTCTGAGACAAGGGATCTGGTTTATGGGGTGAGGGGAGACAGAGGGACCGGAAAGAATCTGGGGTGCCCTGGAGTCTGGGAGGGAGGAGGGAGACAGCATTGTTTGCAGGGACAGCTTGAGACTGGGAGGCAAAGGCTCTGGTGGGAGACTTATCCCTCCTCCACCCCCCGTGTGACTTTGGTCAGGCCTTGTCCTCTCAGGGCTACCTGAGAGGTGTCTCATCTGTAAAAGAGGAGGGCAGGATTAGACGGATTGTTCTCAGAGTGTTTTCTACATCCCCAGACTTTTTTTGAGGCCTCACGAGGGAGTGGGGATTCTCAGCATCCCTGAATTACGAGGACCACCATCTGAGCTGGAAAGAGGATGTTTGCAGGAGACTGGCCTCGGGGATGCGGAAGGGCTGGAGCGTGGAGCCAGGGGACCTGAGTGGCCAGGAGTCCTTAACTGGCTTAGCCTCAGTTTCTTCATCTGCAAAATGGGGCCGACCATCTCTGGCCCCATGTCCTACATGGCTTTGCTGTGAGGCTCTGATGGCACGAGACAGTGATGGTACTTGGGAGGGGGGAGAGCTGGGCACTCGGATTCAGGCACTCTAGGAGGAGTGCAGGGCAGCCCTGGGAGCAGCTGGATGCGCGTGGCCTGGCGGAGGGGGATCCAAGGAGCCGGGGCCCATAGTGTCCTGTGACAGCATCCTGTGGATCAGCTCTCCTACCTGTAAAGTGGAATTATTATGACCGCCCTGCCTGTATAGATTCTAAAGAGAAAACTTACCAGATGTGGACACCGGCTTCACACAAGCAGGGCTGATGGGGGTCATGCAATGTCAGAGGGACCTCGGATCTAATCCTGGCTCCACCACTCACGGTCGGGGTGGCTCAGAGCCTCAGTGATCTCAGCTGTAAAACGGGGATGATAAGAATAATAACCACCACGTGTCAGTGTTATGGCCACACATTCTATCTATATGCAGCCACTGTATGGATGGATGGATATGTATTCGTTTAATCCGCCCAACAACTCAATGGATTCAGAGCTATTACATTTCCATTTTACAAGTGGGGAGACCAAGGCACGCAGAGGTGGAGTAACTTGACACACGGCTATAGACAGGTGGGTGTGCGATTCAAACTGGGCAGTCTGGCTGCGCATGGCACTATGTCACCTGTGCCCCAGGGTTTGGGTTCAGAAAGGAGAAAAGGTGTGCAAGACCGCAAGCACTGCTGGGGATCATAAATTTGATTGCCTTTATGCCACGACTGCCGATTTTGCTGTGGAGATAAAGCTCATGTTAGAAAAGCGTGCGCCCCGAAGCCATGGTAGTGACCTGAGTTTCCAAATTACGTTCCGTCTTCTCTTAAACCATCTTTCATGCTGACATTGTTCTTTACAGTTTGGGGGTAATTGTAATGCGTTTGAAATGGATGGATCACAAAGTTTAGTGTCTACTTCAACCTGGCCTCTCCTACATGACATTTAAAGACCCAGAGAAATGGAGAGAACTTGACCAGGCACAGCAGTGACCACGTTGCCTCGGGATGCTGTGTGCACGTGGCGGTCTGTTATTAACTCCGCGCATACGTGGACGTGCCTTTCTTACTAAAAGTGCAATAGGATGGGGTGTTCTTTTCCTACCTTGATGGCTTACTCTACTCAACCCTGATGGGGACATGTCTTTAGATGGTAACTTATCAGGGTGATTCAATGAGAAGGGTCAATATTGTCAAGGAAATGAATGCTGGATGCTTCACTCAGGAGGGTCTGGAAGACGGGAGCCAGCTCTCAGGGCAGATGGAAGCAGGGTGGGATGGGGGGAGGCAAGTGAGGTGCCTAGCACTCCCCTAGGGTCTGGATCTACCCTAAGAGTGATGTCTCCTTGAAATTTGCACCCTAGATGCTTTCTGGCCTCACCCTAGTCCCTGGGTTTCAGCACTCACTGGTTATGGGACATGTGGTCACCTCTCAACACTGAAGATCTTTGTGGCTTTGATTTCAGAGAACTCCGGGAGCGGGTGCTCCATCAGGGAGGGCAGAGGAGACGAAAAACAAGAGGTTGTCTTTGCGTGGGCTGTTGGGTGACTCAGTGGACAGGACGCTGTTTGTCTATGAGTCTCTGGTCTTAGTGAGGCTGCACCGGCCAGTAATTCTTCCTGATGATGTTATACTTGCATGCACTCAGTCCTAGCAGGATGTCATGGAAGGGCCCCCGACTAAAATGAAACGAATGAAATAAAATGAAATGAAACAGAACAAAACAAAACAAAATGAAATAAAATATCCAAGCCACACTTGGCCCTGGCTGCCCCCTGCAATGGCAGCCTGGGCTCTGTGCAGGCCAGTCACCTCCGTAGGGTTGGGGTCTTCAAGCCATGCTCAGTCACTTAGTGACTCCATGAGATGCTTAGTGGGGAGGGAACGAGAGAGGAAGAGAAGGTAAAACTTGGACATCCCACTCCTGATGGAACTCTAGCCCTTCAGTTTTATCAAGTTTTATACACTGAAATTCAGAATGTTGGATTTAATTTTTCATGGGCTAAGAAAACAGGTTGAAAATCACCGTCTTAAGAGATACCTTCCAGCCCCCTTTGAGGACACCTCGTGGCCTACAGGTAGCCCATTTCTTCTTTATTTCTCTGACCTATTGAGGACAAACAACTTTTTCCCCAAACTATCAGGGGACAAGGCTGTCACAATCAGACACTTTACTAAATGTCTCTGGGAGAACACTAAGGAAATAAACATTCAAAACTTGTATCAAGGTAGCCTGGTACATGAGACCCAGATCATTCCCTAGTACTAGAAAGTTCCATCTCTCCTCCTGGACACTGTCTCAGTGCCTACCCAGGAGCTCATCCCACTCAAAATATGGCCCTGAGAAAGCAAGGCCTGGAGAACTTTGAGCTTCATGGAAAGCAATTCCCTCTGCTTTGCACTCAAGACTTGGATTCTGTGTCAGAGTGTCCTGCGTGAGGTCCAACTCTTATTAGGATGAATGACATGGGGATATCCACCCCTTTCAACAGAGACCGTTTCTATCCGTGGGGGAATGGCCTTAGAGACCCCTACAGGGTAATCCTCAGAATACAACCCAGCCAAGCCCACTTTCAAATAGGAGGTCCCCCTTTTACTAGTTAATCGTCACTAGGGTGACCATAAATCTGGTTTGCCTGGGACAGTCCTATTTTATGCTTGTTGCCCTGGTGCAATTATTAATCACTCCCCTTTCATTCTCAAAGAGTCCGACTTTGGGCGATAAATTATCTGGTCACCCTAATTACCATGATCACGATCAGAGTGCTTCCGGCCCCTCAGTGCTCAGCTGATACTGACTTCCTTCCAGGAGGCCCTCCTGCCGGGCTCACTCCGGCTGATCTCCCCTTCCAGGCAACTAGCTATCAGAATCCTTAGGTGCCTTCCCCACCCTGACCCTGCCATGTGCACTGCCAGTCTCTTCCCCACGTCATTCATTCCCTAAGTATTTCACGCCCACCTGCGATGAAACAGAGAGTATGAAAGACTCTGGGGAAAGAGGGGCCAAAGCAGACAGACAATATGTAGACAGAGATTTACGATGTTCCCTAATGACAAAGACTCCGGACCCCTTAGAGCCGGGCTGGGGTGGAGCGGGGGAGGGATGGGAATGCGTGTGTCTTGTGTTTTACAGGATGGGCAGAGCGTTCTCTAATAAGGTGATATTTATACAGAGGTCTTCGTGAAATGAGGGAGTGACCCCAGTGGGGAGAAAGAATTCCGGGCCAAAGGAACCACATGTGTAAAAACCCTAAGAGGAAGGAACAGCAAGGACGTCTAAGTAGTTATTGTCAGTGCCAGCGATGGTGGCAAGAGTGCCCATGGATTAGGAGTACCGAGGGCCATCTTCTTCTGTCTTCCCCACAGCTGGATCTGCACTGATGCTCAGATCTTGGCAGCCTTGGTGGATGTTGATTGGTTAGGTCACACATCAGTGTGGTTTTCTTGGTCACAGTGGCTCTGGGTCAAAACTTCATAGGACAGCCTGGCTCCAGCCTTGGCAGTTTGGCCAGACTGCCAACCTTTTGCTATGAGCTTATGGGGTTCCCAAACGATCTGAAGCCCAAGCTACCTTTGCAGACAGCCACTGATTGCTCCAGCCTCTGAAGGGCTGCATGGCATCTCTCAGCAGCTCAGTTCGCTCCACAGAACTTGACCAAGTTGGATCTCCGGGCAATAACCTCTTCACTTGATACCATTCTGTACAATTTTATAAAGCCATTTCAGACGGTGTAACCAGAAGGCGAGGAGTTTGCCCTACTCCCTGAGAGGTGTCCCATATTAGCTGTTTGCTCCAGGTTATTAGAATTGTTTATATTGTGCTCTTATTTTTAAGTTTATTTAAGCAGGTATTCTCCAGACAATATAGATTTTGCCACTGATGCTGTTTCCGTTTGCACTGGCAGCCAGGAAGGTCCTCATCGGCCCTGGGGAGCATCAGTTGTAACTGGGCAGGAATTCTCTGAATTAACTCACCCTAGGCCTCAGCTTATCATTCGACTTCTCCTTTTCTCTCGTATTAATTTTTCATCTTAGCAAACCAGTTGGAATCTTTTTGAAGTGATCTGGGTCTTAAATTAATCCCTAAGCAAATCACTTTCTCAGACACCTTCCTGTATAAATAAGTGTTAAGCACCTACTATGTGAAAAGAAACATGTTAGGATCATAGAGGATGGAGGGAACTGAAAACAGGGTTGCAGCGTCCCTGCCCTCCAGCTGAAGTCCCGACTCTATTTGCCCATCATTTTCTCATGGGTCAGATCTCAGTGAATGCCGGCATTCTATAGAATGAAGAAACTGACCCCCAAATTCCATCCCTCTAAAGGATTAATTATTTGCATAATTTACTTTGTTCATAATGGTGTTGGACCTAGTACCTACAGAGAGGAAATCAGTTTTTAAAAAAGAAGATGGTTGGGTCGTCATGACTTCACCGTGTCTGTGTTGGTGTCTTTGTCTTGAACGTAATTAAGAGCCTTGGTGTGAGTTTTTAAATGTCTGATCCACCATCCCTCACCCTTTCACCCAACATGGCTACAAAGGGAGGTTGAGACTCATTCAAACTAGAACTTAGCAGCCTCATACAGTCCTATGCATGAGGGGGGAGGGACGGGGCTTGGAGGGAGAATATATTGAGATCTGCCCTTTGATCGTGCTCAATGCGACTTTGCATTTACCTGAGGGATTAAAAGTTCTCATTGACCAAGGCTCCCGGTTTCCTACTCAGCCTTTGACGGGACAAGTGTTAATTGGACGATATAATGGGGACAATGTTAATTCCCCTCTTAGAGTTCCTTTTCTTGTTCAGTCAAATAGAAAGGCCCTTTTAAATGGCAGAAAGAGGAAGAAAGGAGCCTGTTTATAAGGGTAATAGACTGCACATCTTCCCCCTTGTCTCAGAACAAGTGCAATGGAGTCAGCATAAAGTGAGCCCTAAACAGCGACAGAAAGGGACCGACGTGGTGGTTTGCCTGGAATGTCACCCTGGATTTAGGAATGGGGAAATATGGTCAGGAGGCTCTGTTTCTGTAACAATGTGGGGGTGGGGAGCCTGGAAGGGTAGAAGCCATGAGACTCAGGGGTGAGAAAAGGGCAGGCTGCTGAGGGTAGGAAATGGGGGTGACAGGGGGTGATAAGGGCAATGGGCCCTAGACAGTCAGGAAGCCAGGAAGGATCCTGAGCATTTGGACTGAGCCTGATATTCCCAAACCTGGAAGAGTTCATGACTGTACAGGGCGATGGGCAAGAAGAGGGGGTTCTAGAAGCAGTAGCCAGTTTTTAGGGGGCTCCTGTAATTAGAATCTTCCTCCTGCCCCATCTTAAAATATGCTGACGTTCAGTTGTCTGTGGATTCTTGGAGCCCCCCTCTTCTGCCTTCTCACCCGTAGAAACAAACATTATCCTCCCAAGTTCCATCTCCTCACACCTCCATTTGTTTCTCTCCTAACAAACTCTTCCTCTTGTTGAACTAATACATCTTGCAGCCCTGCTTTTTATGAATGATGACCATGGTGCATTCAGATTTTCATTTGTTAACTTATTCAACAGGCATTTTCTGAGCATTGACTGGATAGCAGGTCCTCCGCTGTGCACTCTTGAACAAGCCACTTCACCTTGCTGTGCGTCACACATGCAGAGATGAGAATAATTGCCCTGGATTTTAGTCTACAAGGTTCTCTTTGGGATCTGTGGAGATAAAAGAAGTAAAAATGCCTTATAAACTATACCATATGGAAAATGAATTCTTCTCCTTACTATTTTTATTCACTGGGGAGATGAAAAGGATGTGTAAGAAATGGCACAGAACAAAGAAAAGACCATCTCTTGTCTTTGTCATTGAAAGACAAGCTTGCCAGCCACAGACAGGGTGCAAGGCAGGGCACCTCCAGCCTGAGCAATCAGAGCGGGCTTCGGTGGTCTTAAGTCGAGTCACCTGTGGGAAGTCCCAAGCCCCTTCTGGCATCTGGTCTTCCTATCAGCAAACCGACGGGTGGAGGTATCTTACCGATAGATCAGCACCTTTATAGCTCAGGCTTCTATGATCCTACTTGGACTGGCCTCTTTCCAAGTTTTTTTTTGTTTGTATGTTTGTTTTGCAAATTTTATAATCACACCGATTTGGGATAATTTGAGAACTCTCAACAAAAAAGGAATCTGCAACTTTTAACCCAATTAAACATTCTCTTGTTTTTAGAGTGGATTAAGAAAAGAGAAGTAGCTGACCATCCGTATTTAAGACCAACCCTGGAGAAACTCCTGGACTCATGAGGGTCTCATTTCATTGTGGAACAGCAGAGAAAGGTGGGGAGGCCAACCTTCGCTTGCATGACTCTGCAGTTCTTTCCCTCAGGTAGCAACGGGTCTGTGCCTGATATTTACTTTTGTTTCCTAGTTCTATACCCACCTGTTTAAAGCTGGAAGCCTGCAAACTACATTTGTTAGTTTCCCTTGGAGGCGGGCTTTCTGTCTGCTTCTGCCAATAGGAGACGCTGGTGGGAGCCTGACCGGAGGGTGGAAGGAAGGGAGGATTCTGCTCCCCCTCGGACAATGTGGCCGCTGCTGCTGACTCTCGTAGCGGCACAGGAGTGGAGCCGACTCTGGGCTCTAGCAGGCTGGCAGGAAGAAGAATCTTTTCGAGCAGCAGCAGCTCTAGTTGAGAAGACCCTTCTCTGGTGGATCCAGTACCAACCGAAACACGACCTCCAAGAACTCAGCAGCAGGAACAGACTTCCAAGTCTTGGTCTGGGAATGCGTGACCAGCATCAGATCTCTAAATGTTACTCCCTGTTCTTTTAATTTTTTTTCCTTTTAAAAAAAAGTATTTATTTATCTTTTTTGTACTGCAGGTTCTTATTAGTTACCTATTTTATACATATTAGTCCATATATATCAATCCCAATCTCCCAATTCATCCCCCACCCCACACTCTCCCCCCTTGGTGTCCATACGTTTGTTCTCTACATCTGTGTCTCTATTCTGCCCTGCACACCAGTTCATCTGTACATTTTTCTAGATTCCACATATATGCGTTAAAATACGATATTTGTTTTTCTCTTTCTGACTTACTTCACTCTGTATGACAGTCTCTAGGTCCATCCACATCTCTACAAATGACCCAATTTTGTTCCTTTTTGTGGCTGAGTAATATTGCATTGTATATATGTACCACATCTTCTTTATCCATTCGTCTGTCAATGGGCAGTTAGGTAGCTTCCATGACCTGGCTATTGTAAATAGTGCTGCAATAAATATTGGGGTGCATGTGTCTTTTTGAATTATGGGTTTTGCTGGGTATATGCCCAGTAGTGGGATTGCTGGGTCATATGGTAATTCTGTTTTTAGTTTTTTAAGGAACCTCCATACTGTTCTCCATAGTGGCTGTATCCATTTACATTCCCACCAACAGTGTAGGAGGGTTCCCTTTTCTCCACACCCTCTTCAGCATTTGTTGTTTGTAGATTTTCTGATGATGCCCACTCTAACTGGTGTGAGGTGAAACCTCACTATAGTTTTGATTTGCATTTCTCTAATAGTTAATGATGTCGTGCATCTTTTCATGTGCCTCTTGGCCATCTGTATGTCTTCTTTGAAGAAATGTCTATTTAGGTCTTCTGCCCATTTTTGGATTGGGTTGCTTGTTTTTTTAATATTGAGCTGCATGAGCTGTTTATATATTTTGGAGATTAATCCTTTGTCTGTTGATTCATTGGCAAATATTTTCTCCCATTCTGAGGGTTGTCTTTTCGTTTTTTATAGTTTCCTTTGCTGTGCAAAAGCTTTTATGGTTCATTAGGTCCCATTTGTTTACTTTTATTTTTATTTCCATTACTCTAGGAGGTGGGTCAAAAAAGATCTTGCTGTGATTTATGTCAAAGGGTGTTCTTCCTCTGTTTTCCTCTAAGAGTTTTATAGTGTCCGGTCTTACATTTAGATCTTTAATCCACTTTGAGTTTATTTTTGTGTATGGTGTTAGGGAGTGTTCTAATTTCATTCTTTTACATGTAGCTGTCCAGTTTTCCCAGCACCACTTATTGAAGAAACTGTCCTTTCTCCATTGTGTATCCTTGCCTCCTTTGTCATAGATTAGTTGACCATAGGTGCATGGGTTTATCTCTGGGCTTTCTATCCTGTTCCATTGGTCTATATTTCTGTTTTTGTGCCAGTACCATACTGTCTTGATTACTGTAGCTTTGTAGTATAGTCTGAAGTCAGGGAGTCTGATTCCTCCAGCTCTGTTTCTTTCCCTCAAGATTTCTTTGGCTATTTGGGGTCTTTTGTGCCTCCATAGAAATTTTAAGATTTTTTGTTCTAGTTCTGTAAAAAATGTCATTAGTAATTTAGGGATTACTAGGGATAGGGATCACACTGAATCGGTAGATTGCTTTGGGTAGTATACTCATTTTCACAATATTGATAATTCCAGTCCAATAACATGGTATATCTCTCCATCTGTTTGTGTCATCTTTGATTTCTTTCATCAGTGCCTTATAGTTTTCTGAGTACAGATCTTTTACCTCCTTAGGTAGGTTTATTCCTAGGTATTTTATTCTTTTTGTTGCAATGGTGAATGGGAGTGTTTCCTTAATTTCTCTTTCTGATCTTTTGCTGTTAGCATATAGGAATGCAAGAGATTTCTGTGCATTAATTTTGTAGCCTACAACTTTACCAAATTCATTGATTAGCTCTAGTAGTTTTCTGATGGCATCTTTAGGATTATCTATGTATAGTATCATGGCATCCGCAAACAGTGACAGTTTTACTTCTTCTTTTCCAATTTGTATTCCTTTGATTTCTTTTTCTTTTCTGATTGCCATGGCTAGGACTTCCAAAACTATGTTGAATAATAGTGGTGAGAGTGGACGTCCTTGTCTTGTTCCTGACCTTAGAGGAAATGCTTTCAGTTTTTCACCATTGAGAATGATGTTTGCTGTGGGTTTGTCATATATGGTCTTTATTATGTTGAGGTAGGTTCCCTCTATGCCCACTTTCTAGAGGGTTTTTTACCATAAATCGGTGTTGAATTTTGTCAAAAGCTTTTTCTGCATCTATTGAGATGATAATATGGTTTTTATTCTTCAATTTGTTAATATGGTGTATCACATTGATTTACGTATATTGAAGAATCCCGCATCCCTGAGATAAATCCCACTTGATCATGGTGTATGATCCTTTTAATGTGTTGTTGGATTCTGTTTGCTAGTATTTTGTTGAGGATCTTTGCATCTATATTCATCAACGATATTGGTCTGTGATTTTCTTTTTTTGTAGTATCTTTATTTGGCTTTGGTATCAGGGTGATGGTGGCCTTGTAGAATGAGTTTGGAAGTGTTCCTCCCCCTGCTATATTTTGGAAGAGTTGGAGAAGGATGGGTGTTAGCTCTTCTCTGAATGTTAGATAGAATTCACCTGTGAAGCCATCTGTCCTGGGCTTTTCTTAGTTGGAAGATTTTTAATCACAGTTTCAATGTCATTACTTGTGATTGGTCTGTTCATATTTTCTATGTCTTCCTGGTTCAGTCTTGGAAGGTTATACCTTTCTAAGAATTTGTCCATTTCTTCCAGGTTGTCCATTTTATTGGCATAGAATTGCTGATAGTAGTCTCTTATGAGGCTTTGTATTTCTGCAGTGTCCGTTGTAACTTCTCCTTTTTCATTTCTAATTTTATTGATTTGAGTTCTCTCCCTCTTTTTCTTGATGTGTCTGGCTAAAGGTTAAACAATTTTGTTTATCTTCTCAAAGAACCAGCTTTTAGTTTTATTGATCTTTGTTATTGTTTTCTTTGTTTCTATTTCATTTATTTCTGCTCCGATCTTTATGGTTTCTTTCTTTCTACTAACTTTGGGTTTTGTTTGTTCTTCTTTCTCTAGTTCCTTTAGGTGTAAGATTAGATTGTTTGTTTGAGATTTTTCTTGTTTCTTGAGATAGGATTGTATTGTCATACACTTCCCTCTTAGAACTGCTTTCGCTGCATCCCATAAGTTTTGGATCATCAATTTTCATTGTCATTTGTCTCTAGGTATTATTTGATTTCCTCTTTGTTGATTTCTTCAGTGGTCTCTTGGTAATTTAGTAACATATTGTTTAGCCTCCGTATGTTTGTGTTTTCCATATTTTTTCCCCTGTCATTTATTTCTAATCTCGTAGCGTTTTTTAGGGGAAGATGCTTGATATGATTTCAATCTTCTTAAATTTACCAGGGCTTGATTTGTGACCTAAGATGTGATCTATCCTGGAGGATGTTCATGTGCACTTGAGAAGAAAGTGTAATCTGCTGTTTTTGGATGGAATGTCCTATAAATATCAATTAAATCTATCTGGTCTATTGTGTCATTTAAAGCTTGTGCTTCCTTATTAATTTTCTGCCTGGAAGATCTATCCATTGGTGTAAGTGAGGTGTCAAAATCCCCCACTATTATTGCATTACCATCAATTTCCTCTTTTATAGCTGTTAGCATTTGCCTTATGTATTGAGGTGCTCCTATGTTGCGTGCATAAATATTTATAATTGTTACATCTTCTTCTTGGATTGATCCCTTCATCATTATGTAGTGTCCTTCCTTGTGTCTTGTAACATTCTTTATTTTAAAGTCTATTTTATCTGATAGGAGTATGGCTACTCCAGCTTTCTTTTGATTTCCATTTGCATGGAATATATTTTTCCATTCCCTCACTTTCAGTCTGTATGTGTCCCTAGGTCTGAGTTGGTTCTCTTGTAGACAGCATATATATGGGTCTTGTTTTTGTATCCACTCAGCCAGCCTGTGTCTTTTGGTTGGAGCATTTAATCCATTCACATTTAAGGTAATTATTGATATGTATGTTCCTATTACCATTTTCTTAATTGTCTGGGGTTTGTTTTTGTAGGTCCTTTTCTTCTCTTGTGTTTTCCACTTAAAGACGTTCCTTTAGCATTTGTTGTAGGGCTGGTTTTGTGGTACTGAATTCTTTTAGCTTTTGCTTGTCTGTAAAGCTTTGGATTTCTCTGTTGAATCTGAATGAGATCCTTGCCGAGTAGGGTAATCTTGGTTGTAGGTTCTTCCCTTTCATCACTTTAAATATATCCCTTCTGGCTTGTAGAGTTTCTGCTGAAAAATCAGCTGTTAACCTTATGGGAGTTCCCTTGTATGTTATTTGTTGTTTTTCCCTTGTTGCTTTTAATAATTTTTCTTTGTCTTTAATTTTTGCCAGTTTGATTACTATGTGTCTCGGCATGTTTCTCCTTGGGTTTATCCTGCCTGGGACCCTCTGTGGTTCCTGGACTTGGGTGGCTATTTCCTTTCCCATGTCAGGGAATTTTTCGACTATAATCTCTTCAAATATTTTCTCGGGTCCTTTCTCTCTCTCTTTTCCTTCCGGGACCCCTATAATGTGAATGTTGTTGCGTTTAATGTTGTACCAGAGGTCTTTTAGGCTGTCTTCATTTCTTTTCATTCTTCTTTCTTTATTCCATTCCGTGGCAGTGATTTCCACCATTCTGTCTTCCAGATCACTTATCTATTCTCCTGCCTCAGTTATTCTGCTATTGATTCCTTCTAATGTATTTTTCATTTCAGTTATTGTATTGTTCATCTCTGTTTGTTCTTTAATTCTTCTAGGTCTTTGTTAAATATTTATTGCATCTTCTCGATCTTTGCCTCCATTCTTTTTCTGAGGTCCTGTATCATCTTCACTATCATTATTCTGAATTCTTTTTCTGGAAGGTTGCCCATCTCCACTTCATTTAGTTTTTTTGTGTGTGTTTTATCTTGTTCCTTCATCTGGTACATAGTCCTCTGCCTTTTAATCTTGGCTATATTTCTGTGAATGTGGCTTTCGTCCCACAGGCTGCAGAATTGTAGTTCTTCTGGCCTCTGCTGTCTGCCCTCTGGCGGATGAGGCTATCTAAGAGGCTTCTGCAAGCTTCCTGATGGGAGGGACTGGTGGTGGGTAGAGCTGGGTGTTGCTCTGGTGGGCAGAGCTCAGTAAAACTTTAATCTGCTTGTCTGCTGATGGGTGGGGATGAGTTCCCTCTCTGTTTGTTGTTTGGCCTGAGGCGAATCAGCACTGGAGGCTACAGGCTCTCTGGTGGGGCTAATGATGGACTCCGGGAGGGCTCACGCCAAGGAGTACTTGGCAGAACTTCTGCTGCCAGTGTCCTTGTCCCCACTGTGAGCCACGGCCACCACCCGCTACTGCAGGAGACCGTCCAACACTAGCAGGTAGGTCTGGTTCAGTCTCCTATGGGGTCACTGCTCCTTCCCCCTGGGTCCCGATGCGCACACTACTTTGTGTGTGCCCTCCAAGAGTGGAGTCTCTGTTTCCCCCAGACATGTTGAAGTCCTGCAATCAAATCCCGCTAGTCTTCAAAGTCTGATTCTCTAGGAATTCCTCCTCTCATTGGCGGACCCCCAGGTTGGGAAGCCTGATGTGGGGCTCAGAACCTTCACTCCAATGGGTGGACTTCTGTGGTCTAAGTGTTCTCCAGTTTGTGAGTCACCCACCCAGCCGTTATGGGATTTGGTTTTATTGTGATTGCGCCCCTCCTACCGTCTCACTGTGGCTTCTCCTTTGTCTTTGGATGTGGTGTATCTTTTTTGGTGAGCTCTAGTGTCTTCCTGTCAATGATTATTCAGCAGTTAGTTGTGAATCCGGTGCTCTTGCAAGGGGGAGTGAGTGTACGTTCTTCTACTCTGCCATCTTGAACCAATCTCCCCCTGTTCTTTTTATTTCCACTAACTTTCTCTTTTTTAGTTTCCCCTCTGTCTCTTATTTGGCCTTCCAGCCTTTCTGACTCCTTTGTAACCAATTTCCCATATTAAATTCCCTCCACTTGAAACACCAGAGAAAATAATTTCTTACCAATACAAAGACCGTATAAGAATTTTTGTCCGTGGTTCTCCTGGGTCTGGAGAGAAAATAATTCCTGCTCAAAGGTGAAAAACTCTGTTAACTTTGCTCCTTGCTGACCCTGAAACCAGGGGTGATTCCTTCCACTTCTCTGAGCCTCAGCTTTGGCATCTCTGAAATGCCCATAATAAGTTCAGGTTGGCCTTCCTCGTGGGGGTGAATTGTCACTGACAAACAGACCAGCCTGATGTGACCATGCACAGTCTCAGTGCTGTGTAGCCAGGGCGTCTGGGTGCACTTGGACCTGACACGTTTCCCATCAACTCATCTTTGTGCATCTGTTCCATCATTTAGCATCTGACCTTGGACGGGGCTCTTCTTGCTCTGAGTTGAAAGCCGCACACTTCAGACTCACCGGCCCTTAAATATTTCATAGCAGACTGGCTGGAAATTAATATTTGATCACAGACACCTTGGCACTTAAATATTTAATCACGGATGTGGTTGATGAGTAATGAATCAGCACCAGGAAAACTTTTGGTCTCTTGTACCAGTTTTAAAGGATCTTTGGATATGGTCTCAGAGGACAGAGGGACCAATGGCAAGTCTATTTCTACCAAGTTTAATATTTGTAAGGGCTCAAAAAATGGCCTCAGTACCAATCGGAGGCTCTGGATCAGAGAATCTCATCCACAAAGACCATAAGCAAATTGGAAATAACCATAGTTTGAGAAGAATTGGCTGGATGGCTAAAGTAATAAGCATTTATGTCAGTTTACATCCTAAGAAAACACAGGTTCTGTGTATGCAGAAGAGATATCTTTACAGGCACAAGGGTGGAGCTCAGGGTGGTAAATTGGAAGGCTTTATGTTTCCAGTGGAGATTTGGAGTGTGATGTGAAGAGAAGGTTGCAGGGAAAGGTTAGAAAAACTTTGAATATGAAGAGTAGGTTCAGAAAGGAGAAAAAGTTTTGAGGTTGGAAGAATTCATGGAACTCCATGTTTAAAAAGTAAGAGTAGGGACTTCCCTTGTGGTCCAGTGGTTAAGACTCTGTGCTTCCACTGCACGGGGCGTGGGTTCAATCCGTGGTTGGGGAATGAAGACCCTGCATGCCGCGTGTGGCTAAAAAAAACCAAAAGAAAGAAAGTAAGAGTAGTAAAAATTTCTTGAGTTGGAATTCAAAGAAACTACTGATGTCCTCATGCTGGGATAAGTGCACCTTCATCACCAGAATAAAGGATGTTTCTAGAACTTAGCCTTAAAGGACTTCATCTCTCTCTCTTTCTGGCTGTGCTGCATGGCTTGTGGGACCTTAGTTCCCAGACCAGGGATTGAACCTGTGCCCTCAGCAGTGAAACCTCAGAGTCCTAACCACTGGACCACCAGGGAATTTCCTAGACTTCATTTCTCAACTTTGTTGGACATTTGTTTGTGCCACCCAAAAGCCATTGTCCCTATTCTTCTTTATTGTTAGAAGAGCTCTGAATTCATTTGGGAGGGTCACCCTCTGACGTGCTTAGAGGAGGGGGACTGGTCTACCCCAAGGTTGACTATCTAAACTGACCATGGAAATTCTATTCCCATTTTTTGTCGTCGTTTCATTCATGGGTACGTAAAATAATCCTCGCCAATATGGTATAAAGGGAAATCGGGGGCATTTGGTCAAGGGGCTTCCGGGAAAGGCATTGCTCAGTGAAGAAAAGAGACACAGAAGGAGGAGCAACCTGCCCGCCTTTGGAAGCTGTTGTGTGATGTCATGGGGCAGTGACCTTGCCACCATGATGAGAAGACAGGCTAAAGACCAAAGCTGAAGATGAGAGAGAAGAAAGATGAAAGCCCCTGGTCCTAGCACCACTAAGTTGACCAAATCTGGAAGCACTTTATCAACAGGCTTCTTATGATATGTGTAAGCTGCTTTTAGTTGAGTGTTTTGTTACTCAAAGCCAGGAGCATCCTAATTAATGTACCACGTGAATAGTAGAGGTAGAGTCAACAGTTAGCGAGATAAAGATTAGAGACAGGGCTTCCCTGGTGGTGCAGTGGTTCAGAGTCCGCCTGCCAATGCAGGGGACACAGGTTCGTGCCCTGGTCCAGGAAGATCCCACATGCCGTGGAGCGGCTGGGCTCGTGAGCCATGGCCACTGAGCCTGCGCGTCCCGAGCCTGTGCTCCGCAACGGGAGAGGCCACAACAGTGAGAGGCCCGCGTATCGCAAAAAAAAAAAAAAAAAGATTAGAGACAAATGACAGGTAACTGGAAAGTAAAAGAATAATGAGAAACTTTTCCACTCCCATTTGACGGGCTAATAATCAAGGCTGATACACACTGACCTTTGGGGAAGATGTGGAGTCTTGGGACCTCTCCTATGCTTCCAGGGGGTATGTGGAGGTCAAACTTGCTCCATCACTTTGGGGAACAAGTTGGCAGCATCTGGTAGTGCACAAGATGCACATAATCCATCATCTAACAATTCTCCTCTTTGGCAAATACCTAGAGATACTCTTGTACACATACGGAGAGAAACATATATGAAAATGTTCATGGTAGCATTTTTTTAATAAAGGAAGTTGGAAACAAACCCTAACGACCATCACCTTGAAGACCAATAAATCACCTCTCCAGACTTTGGTCCAATGAATAAATTACAGCTACATTTATTAACATAATTAAATATCAAAAGAAGAATTTAGAGTGAAAAAAAAAAGCAAGTTTCAGAGGGATATATAAATTTTCATATGAAGTTTAAAAACACAAACAGTATGATGTAGTAAAAATGTAAAGAAATGCATTGGGATGATAAACAATGTGTTTAAAATGGTGGCTTCCTTTAAGGAAATGGAGAGGGGGAAGTGTCCACAGGGGGCTCCAATCAGACTTAAATTATTTTCTTTCTTAAAAAAGGAGTGTGAGGAAATGGGTGGCCATTATATAATTATATATACTTGTTTATACGTCTGAAGTATTTCATTAAAACATTTCTTGAGACTGAGATTATGGGCTTATTTAAGTGAAGTTGACACAGATGAATATATGGTCCTGAATCATTTCCCCATTGTAAGTTTTCTAAAGTCTGGTGGTGGTACATAGACTAACAGTAGTTTATATGAAAAGAAGCCAGACGGGTTTTGTTTTATTTTTACCAGGAGATTATTGCAAACCAACAGGGTGATGTAATTTCCAAATAAGTAGGTGTAACCTGGGTTGTAACAATAGAATTACAGTGATAAATTTAAAGGAAATGAGGGTCCAGCTTTATTTATTTTTCTTTTTTAAATTGAATGAAAGATTCTTTAAGTTCTACAGTGCTTTATAATTTTCAAAAGTTTCACACACATGATTTCATATAATCCCCTAATAACCCCTTTTTCTATCCCATACCCCGATATTGCCCCTGCCCCCTTCCCTCTCCCCACCGGTAACCACTAGTTTGTTCTCTATATTTGTGAATCTGCTTCTTTTTTGTTTTATTCACTAGTTTGTTGTATTTTTTAGATTCCACATATAAGTGATATCATACAGTATTTGTCTTTCTCTGTCTGGCTTATTTTACTTAGAATAATGCCCTCTAAGTCCATCCATGTTGCTGCAAATGGCATCCTTCCTTTCTTTTTCATGGCTGAGTAGTGTTTCATTGTATGTATGTACCACATCTTCTTTATCCATTCATCTGTTGGAGTCCAGCTTTATTTTGCCCTGGCCAGACCGTCAGGTCTAGATTTGTCATATTATGAGGGATGTCGTCAGAATACAAGACAGTGCATAGTTTGATGAGAGCACTGACACTTTCAGTTGATATAAGGAGTGGCTGGTGAAGAGACAATGTAGGGGCGGCAACTCACTCATTACATCTTTGATGGGCTGTCATGAAGCAGAGGGAGAAGATTTGTCACCTGGGGCCTAAAGGCAGAGTCACGCCCAATACTGGAAGGTACTGGGACCATGTGTCACGTGGGGGGATACTTTTAGCTCAGTATGAACCAGAGTTGTCTAATGTTGGAGGTGTCCTGTAATGGGATTGGTGGCCTTGGGAGGCAGTAGGCCGCCTGTCACTTGCAGTGTCCAAGAAGGTTTTGCAGTGTGGTGGGAGCTGGACTGGACAACCTCTGAGGTCCCCGTCCTGAGGTTGTACAGTCGTGGGACAGAGCACACAACACAGCTATTCTTGGGAGACATTAGTGTGCTTTGTGACTAGAGATGAGCGTTTCAGGCCCACCAGGGAGAGGTCCTAGAGGTAACTCCAGGACTGGCTTGGCCATCAGCTCTGATCAGGAGTACCGGCTAACCTTTGGCCTTTCTAAATGAATGGTGGAGGCAAAAGACTTGGACAGAGGTGAGGAGCTGCTTCTCCTGAGTAGAGCTGGCTGATACAGAGGTTATGGGGAACATGGTCCATTTTCTGTTACCACAAGAATGCAGCCCTCAAAAGCATGTTAGGGTGATATTGGGGTATTCGAGGATGGCTGATATCTATAAGCTGCAGCCTGTGGGATGCAAGTCGCGCCTTATGGGCTGGTCATTTTTAGTGTTGATGAGTAAAGGAAGCTGTGGGTGCTTAGTTAGCAGTAGGCACCTACGTAGGCAGGAGATGGGACTCAGGGAGCGTTTTTCTCGATCATAATTTTGAGGAATTGAGAGCTCTACCCTGGTACTCTAAGGTTCTGTGTTCTGGAGGGTACAAGGAGGCAGATAGGATGGTAAGAACGAAACACTCCTCCCAGTGTGAAGAAAAATATGTCTTTCTTTGTAAAGCAAATTTTCTCAGGGAGTGGTGTTCTATATTTTTTGTTGTTTTCCCAAAGCCTTTAGTAAAGTTTTGTGTCACTGCTCTAGTCAGGTCTCAGCTGTGCTTGGTAGAGAGTTAAAAGCAGAGTGCCGAGTAACAAAAAGCACTAAGAATCAATGAAAGAAGATAACTGCCCTCCACCCCCGTCCCCCCACAAACGCACTGTGAAATGTCTGCAGCAGAGGGAAAGCCCACAGTCCAGTAGGACCTTCTGTTGTCCAATGTGGATACTCTGGGTGCTACTTTTTTGAAGGAATGATAGAAATCCTCTTAGAGGCATCTTAGCCTGCTCCTACAAGGTCATTTTCTTCTAGCCAAAGGTCTCAGAGATCACGGCTGGGGTTTACAGTCACCTCAGTAGGAGCGTATTAGTTATCTATTACTGTGTAACAAATTACCCCCAAACTTAGCTGTTTAGAACAACCACCATTTATTATCTCCCACAGTTTCTGAGCGTCTTAGCTGGATGTTTCTGGCTCAAGGTCTCTCATGAAATTGCAGTCGAGCTGGGGCTGCAGTCTCTGAAGCCTTGTGTGGGTCTGAGAATCCACTTCCAAGCTCACTCACATGACCGTTGGCAGGAGAATCCAGTCCTTACCATGTGGGTCTTTGCTTGGGGCTACTCATGACCTGGCTTCCCCGAGAGCAAGTGATATCAGAACAAGAGAGTGGCAGAGCAATGGAGCAACAAGAATGGAAAGTGCGGCTTCTTACAACCTAATATTGGAAGTGACTTACCATCATGTCTGCCATGTTCTACTGGTCATGCAGACCAAACCTGGTTCAAAGCATAAGGTGTGAATACCAGGAAGTAGCACTCTTGGTTGGAACTCTAATTGCAAACATACAAATGTAAATTCACTCTAGAGAGATCCATATCTGGGTACAAGACACATTAACATTTCTTCCTTCATTCAAGAGGCTCTTATTAAGCACATCCTTTGTGCCAGTCACTGTTCTAGGTGCTGAAAGTACCATGATTAGCAAGACATTCAAAGTTCCTGATTTCAGGGATTTTACGTTTCAGTGAGAGAGACAGAGAATGAACAAATTTCAAAAAAATGGCTTTTTACTTCCAACTCAATCTTTCTTCACAACAACCCTTGGGGACAGTGTTACCCGCATCTCCATTTTCCATGTGAGGAAGTCAAGTCTCAGAGAGGTGATGGGATTTTCCCGGGATCCCACTTAGTAAGAGCCATGGCTGGGCTTTGACCCCAAGTCCATTGCCTCTTTCCCAAGCTGAGGTACACCACTTTGGGGTGGCCCAATCTACCATAAGAAGAGGCCCCGCCGGCTGGGTCTGTACTTTAGAACATCTGCTGAAGGTCCCAATCCTCGCTAGACTGTGGGTTCCTTGAAGGCAGGCCTGGTGCTTTATTCGTCCCTGCATCCCTTAGACATCCAGATATTGTAAGACGGACTGGACCCCAGCCCTTAGCATATTCTTTCCTGGGCTCTGTTCTGCCCGTGCCCAACCCCCTCTGCAGTTGGTTCCTGTGAGGGAGGCCATTCCCTGGGAGATTTGCTGGCTGTCTGCCCTGGACAGAGCCTGGCAGAGCCCATGTTGGGAGCTGTAGGTGCACAGAATCTACATTTTCAACAAGGGCACATCGAGAGAGAAATGTGTCAGCCATAGGTCAGCAAAACTAGGCACTCAGAACGGACGTGCTTTCACATGTGTTATCTCGCTGCCTCTCAAAAAACAGACTTGCGAAACAGGCAGGGTGGAACGTATGGACCAGTTTTATAGATGAAGACACCAAGATTCAGAGAGAGAAACCACTCTTCCTAGCGTCTCAGAGCTATGACTAGAGGAGTGAGGGTTTTCTGATTTTGTTTCCCCCCACCCTCCCACCCCGTGGCTGTCCCTAGATTATGTTCTGCATCACAAAACTCCATGTGGTCTAGTCTGGAGTAGTGCTTCCGCGTGCAAACCACCTAGGGATCTTACTCACTTGCAAATTCTGATTCTGTAGGTCTGGGGTGGTTCCTAAGATTCTGTATTTCTTTCTTTTTAAAAAAAATTTTAAATTTTTAATTGAAGTATAGTTGGTCCTTATTGTTTATTTTATATATAGTAGTTCGTATCTATTAATCCCAAAATCTTAATTTACCCCTCTCCGCCTTTCCTCTTTGGTAACCATAAGTTTGTTTTCTGTGTCTGTGAGTCTACTTCTGCTTTGTAAGTTCATTTGTATCATTCTCTTAGATTCTACATATAAGCGATATCTATGATATTTGTCTTTCTCTGACTTACTTCACTTAGTATGATAATCTCCAGGTCTGTCCATGTTGCTGCAAATGGCATTATTTAATTCTTTTTTATGGCTGAATAGTATTCCATTGTGTGTGTGTATATATATATTCATACACACACATATATATATATATATATATATATATACCATGAGATCCTGCATTTCTAACAGGTTTCTAGGGAATGCCCAGTTGCTGCTCCACAGAATACACTTTGATCCTAAGAGCCATTCTGCTCTGTTTCCATACTGCAGAACCCCAGCTGTCCTTTAAAATACAGGCCAACGATGATCCCGGCACCCAGGAAGCTTTCCGGACATCTCCTGCTGGAAGTGCCTCTTCCCTCCTGAATGTATCCTCAGGGATCTGCTCCCCTCTGGGGCACTGGTCACAGCTCCTTCCACTAAAGTGACCTGTGATCTCAAAGGCTTCTCCGTGGGCTTGGCCCACACTGGGTTGGACCCACAGTGCCTCTGAATTTATTTATTGTTGTATCATTGACCTTTTGCCAAATGTAGGCAGAATCAGCGGTGGGAAAGTAGGCATTGGGGTGCGCAGCTGCCCTGAATATCTTAATACTCCATTCCTTTTCTGTGGGGACACTTCACTGGCCGATATAATCTTCCACTATTATTGATAAGGCCGTGCTTTCAGTCTTTTGGGCTGGACTGTAAGTTTCAATCGATAAGACAGCTGACAAACAGACAGTGGGGTGTAAGCTTTCACATAATCTTCATCACTGGCAAATTTTGAGTCAGTTGCAGCTGACCTTTACTTAGGGAAAAATCTCTTCTCCAAAAATGAAAAACGTAGATGTACGTGGAAGACTTCCCTGGCCCAGGCTCTGGTCTGCAGCAGATACAAGCTCCCTGGGGGCAGACACCAGCTGATATTTATATCTAAATCCCCATGATCTAGAACATGTAGACAGATTCAATAAATTCTCAAGTACCAACTGTGCTGGGCCATGCACATACATCGTTACTTTGAAAAAACCCAGGAAAGCATTTTAACACAGCCTCAGAGAATCTCAATCTTTTGAGCCTCTCATTTGAAAGTTTAGGATCAGGAAATCTTCTAGGTGAGGAAGTTGATTATCCCTTTTTACCGGACAGATGGGCACACAGATGCTCCGGGGAGTTCATTAACCCCACCCTGACATTTTTGCAGTCCTGGCTTTGTCTTACAGTGGATCTTGGAACACGTCCAAAATATACTTAGACATACTTCTCTGGGAGAAAAGCTTTTACACTTCAGAAGCACACACACACACACACACACACACAGGCACACACTCTTAATTTGAGGTTGAATTTTTCTGCCCTAATTAGCTGCGTCTTTGAGCTTCAAGAGCTGGTTTTACTGTGGTTATTAACGAGGCCAATCTCTGATCGCTGGCCTTTTTCAAAAGCATTCCAGCCTGCTAAACAGTGGCCTTTCATGATTTACAAGTTTGGAATCTTTGGGGGTTTTCAACAATTAAGGTGCTAACTTTTCGCACTCCCCTTGTCTCCAAACTTCTTAATCACAAAACCTTGAAAGTGGGCTGTGGTGAGGGGAGCTTGGTGCTCCTGTAGGTTGCCTCTTAGACGTGGGAGAGTCCATCATCCAGTCCAGCGGGCATCGTTTCCAGAGAGGATGCTGGCAGGAAGTCACGGGTACTGCTCATCAGAGTGAAGTCACGGTCCAGAGTGAGTACCGTCAGATGGTGACTCCAAAAGACACGAGAGTAAACAACCCCGTCCTTGAACTTAGCGTGTCACTGTTTTCAAAGTACTGCCAAACTTGAAAGCTCACTTGATCTTTACAACAAGGCTGTGTGGTGCACAAACAAATACCATTATTACTGAATGGGCAAACTGAGGATCAGAGAGGTGAAGTGACTTGCCTGAAAACACACAGTCAGTGGCAGAACTGGGTCTCAAGGATGCTCTGGTTTCTAGTCCACAGCTCATTCCAAAAGGTGTGTCAACTCCTTCGGTCTAAAGCTGTACCCCTTCCGTGGTGAAAATGTAAAACGCTGGCTTATAACTTCTCTACCATGATCAACGGACCACATTTGACTTTCGCAGGACATTTATGCATTCTCTGGACATCCTCTGGCCCCATTTGATCTACTGATGACTCCTGATGCTCAACACCAGTTAAAAAGTTAAAGGATTGACCTCCCAATGTTTAAGGACGTCTTTTTCTTCACAGGGAAAACTTGTTGCTAGTTAGTATTGAAAAACAAACACATCGATGACACGCTATGGAAATAGGAAAGATAAAAAGAGGGGACTGCATAGCAGCAGCAGGACCCACAAGCTGTGTAAGGAATGTGGGAGGGGGTATGTTTTATCAAGATAGAGAAACATCCAGAAGTCCACTGCTGTGTAGTTTTTATTTATCTGAAATAAAGCAGGTGAAGATGACTCCTATTCTGTAAAGTACCGGGTATATTTTAGCTGTTTATTTATTTATTTATTTACTTACTTACTTAAGCTGTTTTCTTAGCATGATCATAGTTATTGGTGCCTGTCAAGTTCTCAATACACCTGAGTAAGTGTTATTAACTGACTAAAGCGTGTTGTTCCTGGACATGTGAAAGATGACGTCTGGACGTTTAACTTGAATTCTTCACATCTCCTCAAATCCACCTCCAAGTTATCTTCGTATCTACCCACTTCTCACCACATCCAACTGGTCCAAGCCTCCATCATTTCTTGCCCAGGAGCCTTCCCAGGAGTCCACCTGCTCCCCTCTTCCTCAGCCCATCTATTCTCCACACATCAGCCAGAGCTATTTTCCATGTCACCCTCTTGTTTAACACCTGGCAGTGGCTTCCCATCACGTTTAAAAGAAAACCCAACCTCTTGCTGGGGCCTGTGAAGTCCCCCATGATCTAGCCTCTGTCTACCTGGCATCCTCACCTTCCACCTCTTGACTCCTAGCTCACTGCCCCCTGCACCGCAGCTCCTGGAATGCGCCCATCTCATCCCCAGGCTTTCACTGGCCTGCCATGAGCTGTCCCTAGATCACTGCAGCGCTGGGTCCTCCTGAACAAGCAGACCTCTGTGACCTTCTCAGAGTGGCCTTCCCTGACCACGCCGCTGGGAGTGACCCCGCATCTCATCTTGTTCCAGGCACTCTTATAAGATTACCCTGTCCTTTCTTTCTATAGAGCACTTATCCTCCCTTGAAACATACTTTCTTCGTTGTCTTTTTTCTCCCACTGGAATGTAAGTGCTGAGAAAGCAGGTTTGTTTTATTCTCTTCGGTACCACCCATGCCTAAAACAGAGGCTAGTGTAGGGCAGGTGTTCAATAATTGCTTGTGACTTGGTGAAACTTGGACAAAGGTAAGAGCGAAGACGAGGCATATTTGTTGAGCATCTACTGTCTGTGAGGTCTCTTTCAGCTTTTTAATCTTTTGTTCTCGGGGGGGGGTGGTGGTGGGATGAATTGGGAGATTGGGATTGACATATATACACCAATATGTAAAAAATAGATAACTAATAAGAACCTGCTGTGTAAAAATAAATAAATTTAAAAATCTTTTATTTGCCAAAAATACTAGGTAATATTAGCTCACTGGGCACAGAGGAGTAAACTGAGTCTCAGAGAAACTTACTAACGTGTATATAAGGATCTGCAGTTATTAACAAACACATAGGAATGAACATCGAGGTAAGTGACACTCCAGAGCTTGTGGCTCTTCCACTGCACCCTACAGCATCACTTCTTTTCTTTTTGTTTTCTGTTTTTGGCCGTGCCACATGGCACGCAGGATCTTAGCTTCCTGACCAGAAATGAAACCCTTGCCCCCTGCAGTGGAAGCGTGGAGTCTTAACCACTGGACCACCAGGGAAGGCCCCAGCATCTTTTCTAATGTACACGGTAGCCAGGCATCTGTTGCCTCTACCCCTCAGTAGCATGTATTGGTTAGAACTCATTAATAGAGAGTATGTGTAAAGGGGAAATGTTACTGTGTTGTCTGTGGGAGGACCACCGAGGACTCATCATTCACGCAAACACACCATAAGAGTAAAATTTCGTAAGAATTTATACTTAGTGTTATGGATTAAATTTTGTACCTCCCACTCGCCAAGACATGTTGAAGCCCTAGTCCCTAGTACCCCAGAATGCAACCTTATTTGAAAATAAGGTCATTGCAGATATGATAGTTAACATGAGGTCATACTGGAGTAGGCTGTCTCTGTAATCCAATATGACTGGTATCCTTCTGAGAAAAGGGACATTCGGACCTGGAGACTCACACGGAAGATGGCCATAGGAAGACATAGGCAGAGACGGGAGTGATGCTGCCACAAGCCAAGGAACACACGGGGCTATGCCTGGGGCTGGGAGTGGAAAGGACGGATCCTCCCCCGGAAGCTTTGGAGGAAGTGTGGCCCTACCAACTCTCTCCTCCAGAACTGTGAGACAATAAGTTTCTGTTGTTTTCAACCACCCAGTTGGTGGATTTGTTATGGCAGCCCTAAGAAACGAATATACCTAGATATCAAAATCTAGGGAGAAATATCACCACTGGCTGCTTTGATGCTTCAGGTAAGCCAGGTAATTCATATGAAGTGAATGAACAAGAGAAAAGGGAGACAAAGAAGGAAGGATCCATTGCCTGTAGATCTCTTGTCCAGTGTGCTCAAAGATGAGTCATTTCTGTGCACTGTTGCCAGATTTGGAGCGTCATGAAGAATGTAACATAGCCTTCTGTAGGAGCCGAGCTCACTGGTGTGGGCTCCATGGACTTTGTGCCCAGAATTGCTGCACCATCTCCCTTAAGTGTGGCTGAATTGCAGATCTTGATGCACAGTTTTTCATGTTTGATATGATCCTCCCTTTCATTTGCTTGTCTAGTTGCTCCAGCGTGGTTTTTGCCTCCATCATGCCTCTAAGTCATCCAAATCATTAAGCCAAAGCCAAGAAGTTTTCTAATTTTCTTCCAGTCTTTTTTCTAGGAATATTTATGACTGGGTTTACAAAGCATATATAATTCTATGTTTATGGAGCCATTTCCATATTAATGGACCAATGCAATTTTTATTTTCAATTAATGTATCATTTATCTACTTTTTACTTACAAGTAACACCGTGATGAACATCCTTATGCATAAAAACATGTCTCTCTTTCAGACTAGGTTCTTGGATTACAGGAGCAAAGGACGTGATGGATTTTTTTTTTTTTTTTTTTTTTTGTGGTACGCGGGCCTCTCACTGCCGTGGCCTCTCCCGTTGCGGAGCACAGGCTCCGGACGCGCAGGCTCAGCAGCCATGGCTCACGGGTCCAGCCGCTCCGCGGCATGTGGGATCTTCCCGGTCCGGGACACGAACTCGCGTCCCCTGCATCGGCAGGCGGACTCCCAACCACTGAGCCACCAGGGAAGCCCCTGGACATGATGGATTTTAAACTCTTTTTGCAAATGCTAGTCATGCTACTGCTGTGTGAATAATACTCAGCAAAACTATGTTTTTGGTCATAGTATGGACCCAACATTTATTTGCTAAGTGAAGTGAAACTGGCCTTCAAGAAAAGATATATATCTTATAGTATATATATAATGTATAATATATATAAGATTTAACATATATAATATGTATATTTAACCTTTGTCCAGCAGTAATAGTGACATTCTAAACACACTCCTTATACTTGGGAAGGATCTCATTCATTACCAGATTACGCAAATCTGGGATTATTCATTCTGAGATGCACTGGGATCATTGGACGATGTAGCTATTCTTTATAATAATGCTAAAAATATAGTTTCTGTGTTCTTGTCTTTCTTTTTTAATCTTCCTCATCATCCTCATGACTTCCAAACCCCTGGATTCTTTCACTCTACTTCTTTAACTTTTCCTTTTTTCCCTTCCTTTTCTTCCATCCGTTGTGATAAAACCACGGACTCCTAAGGGCACAGGCGGCATTCTGACTGACACAGAGTTTGGGCTAATTTCTCAAAAAAAAAAAAGATAAAAGCCGATTTTTCCTCTAGAACAGATTGGCACTTTGTGGGGCTCTGAATCTGAGACTGGATGAGAACTTTCATTTTTCTTTTAGTTTTTCTTCCCCTCCCCAGCAAGTGGGGCCGTGATAGTGCCACCTTTGTCCCCCTGTGATGTCTTCCAAGTGGAGCTTCAGGACTACATGGGTGTGTGCCAAGGGATTATTTTTCTCAGAGAAATTTCCAAAATATACATCCCTCATGTTGCACAAAAGTCATTCAACCTTTCATTCTTTCAAGAATGTTTAGTATGGATATGCTGTTGGCTAGGGTCCAGTCTGGGCACTGAAATACAAATACGAAAGATCAGTCGTGCCGTCAGGGAGCCTGCAATCTAGCAGGAAGCAGAGAAGCTTGTGATTGAGAATCGCCACAAATGGGATAGGAAGCTGGCACAGGGCTGCCCGGGGCAGAGGAAATCAGGGTGAGATCCTGAAGGAGGTGGGTGGTACCTGCGGGAGGTCTCAGAAGTTGTGGGAATCCCAGACACAGAAGAGCAGTTGTGGTCTCTGACATCTCTGGTCACTTGCGCCTCCGGGCTGCATCGGTTCAAACACAAAATTCTTACCACCTCATTCAGAAGCCCAGCCCAGGGTCTTCTGATCAAAACTTCAGAGAGCTGCAGAGAAGACCCAAAGGAGCCCAGGACTAGGGGTCGGGAGCGCTGGGTTAGAAGTTCAGCTTTGCAGTCTCCTTGCCTTGTGGCCTCAAATACCTCCTGGAAACTCACAGAGCCTCATAACCCTCACCTGGGAGTGGGAGGCTTGAGTGGGACGGTGCACACGAACTGCTCAGGGCAACGCATCGTGCCACGTCTCGCCCTGGGCTGATTTTTCAAAGCTGCAAGTCTGAACTCCGCCCAAGGGGTGGGTGGCGACACATAATCCCGCCCTCTGTGAACCGCTGACCTTCCTGGCCACGGAAGCAGACAGGTCATTTAAAAAATGTAATTTTCGCATTGACATTCTTCATGCTAAGCCCGGGGGCAGGCATGTCCATTCTGCTCGGGGAGAGCTCCGGGGCAGTAACCCAGAAAGAAGAGGCAGCCCTCACTCGGCCATTCCGCGCCTGGGCTGCTGACAAAAGAATTGTGCAAATGAACCTTTAAATCCGTAAATAGTGCCCTCACAATGCCGGGAAGAATGCAGCGGCGACAAAGGGCAATATTCACAGTTTATCTCAGGGTGATGGATCTGAATGGACGCATGAACACGGGTTTGTTAGAGAAAGCGCGGGCCACAGCCCCCCGCCGGGAACCCAGTGGCCGCAGTCTGCAGTGCAAACAGTCAGTCTAAATCCCGAACAATTAGGGGAAACCAAGCTGCCATTATCTGAACTTCAACTTGTTCTCATGATTGATATGGGAAATGAAAAGTTGTACACGGCTCGGGGCAGGCTCTGTGCGCCCTCACCGCACGCAGGGCCTCCGTGAAGGTGCAGAATGTATATTTCATACCCACGGCGGGAGTGGCCCGCATGCCGCCCGGGGCAGCACACGGACGGGCGCGGCCCTGCACGTCAGGTCATCCCCATGTGGTATCTGTCTCTGACCAAATATCCCTCCGCCATTTGAGTCCTCGGAGAATCCCCGCTCAGTGACCTCAATAGAGGTTAGCTTGGTACCTAACAGGCTGTTTTAAACTTTTCAAGGGCAGGGCTGTAGCTTCTTCTCTTTTGAGTCTCCGGTTTCTTAGCCCAGAGTGGGAGTTCCACGGTGTTTGTTGAGCTGGGGTGAGCCCAGTGCTATGGGACATGGCCCAAGGAGGATGAAGCATTTGAGCTGAGCTTCCAAGGGTGATGGGATTTGAGAGGCTTGATATGAAGGAGAAGGGCCTCATTCCAATTTGCATAAACAACCCCGGCAGAGGCTGGGAAGAGGGGCGGCGTCCTGCCGGTAGCTGGAGTGTGGGCTTCTCTGAAGGGAAAGGTAGGAGTGGAGGCTGGAAAAACAGGCTGTTCATCAAGGGTCTTGAAAGCAAAGAGGACATTTGCCTTTTACCCCGTAGACAGTGGGAGTGATGGAATGTTCTGGAGCAAGGGAATGCCACCTGACTGGGAAGGGTCCTCTGAGGATGCGGGCCTGCCTGGGGCGCTGCAGTGGGACAGGAGTGGCCTGCGGAAAGCAGGGTCAGCCGGACTTGGATGCAGGGGTAGAGGTCAAAGGTGACGGAGGTTGTGAGCCTTTGGTTCCTTCTGCCCCAATCCATTCATTAATGAAACTCTTCTTATTTCTTTCTATCCAAGAGGAACGTCAGAATTCCACACGCTGGCTCCGTTGCCAGCAACTTATAAAGTCAATCAGTCTATTAATTGCACACATGTATATTTTCAGAACGGGAAGCAGAAGGTGTACTTTTCATAAAAATGCAATTCTTGTCATCACAAACTCACGTGGGAACCCTTGTCACTTTAATTCCGCAGATGGGAAAACTGAGGCCCAGAGGGTTAGAAGGATGATGCGCTCAAGTCTGAGCTGGGATTTGAACCAGGGTCTTCCTGATGAGAAAGCCTTCCGCTTTGCTTTATGCTAAGCCACCTCTAGTGCGACTGGCCTGGAGGCATGCATGCAATCTCACAGAAAGACCTGAGCTCGGGCCACCGGGACAGCGGCTGAAACAGAGACTTCCAAGAACCCTCTTCAAAGCGCTCAGAGGCATTCAGCAAGGCCCAGCTTTCAGGCTGCAAAGATTTCTCCATTGTCTCCACCATCAGAGGTAAGTGACATCTCGAACGCCTCAAGAAGATTAAATAGGCCGGCTCCGTCGGAAAGCTTAAAAAAAAAAAAGAGTGAGAGAGAGGGAGAAGAAAGGGCCCAAGTTGGCTATTATAGAGCTGGTGCTTTTTTGTCGGAGAAAGAGCTTTCAAGGAGCAGTATTGGAAGAAGCGGGCCAGATAGAAAGACAATGACAGGGAGCCGGAGGGAACTCGGAGAGGAGTCCGGGGCTGGGCGCCTTGAATGCGGATTACTGCGGCTCTGCGCCGCCAAAGAAGAGGGGAGCCCTGGTCAGGATGAAAACGAGGAATTACCTTTTTTCCCTTCCCCTCTGAGACTCCAGTTCACTGCGCAGTGACAATGCGTGATGGGGGGCACTTGACACGTCCCTCGGCCAGGCCAGGTTGGCGCCCCACGTGGAGCCCCCGGGGAACAAGGGCAGCGCAAACCCAAACAAAGCCAATTTTAACCTAATAAACTCACCCCACATTCTCGGATAGGAACGGCGGACGTTTGGGCTGCTGAGTATCTGTTGCCAGCCCAGACACATGGGACACATCAGAAGTTTGAATTTGGGGATGTTTGAACATATGTCACCTTCATCTTTTTAAGAGGTTTTCTGTTCGTTTGTTTTTTGTTCTTTTTTTAAAGATGAGGGATGCTAGTGGCACTGTTTGCAACCCCGAAAGAGTGTGTTTCTAGTAGGTGATGAAGGTGACTGAGAAACAGAAAGGGACCTAATTTGCTCAGTTCCTGGGAACACGATTTGCTTTTTAAATCCACGTCCCAGTAGCTGCCCTGCGTGTTCCCCGTTCATTTGGGAAATGTCTTCAGAGACATGGGAGTGAATGAGCTTTAGGCTACAAGTCAGGAGATCTGGGTTCGAGCCTGTCACCAGCTGGCTGACAGTTTTATAAGAGTCACTTGGCTTCTCAGAGTTTCAGTTCTCGCCTGCAGTGCTCTGAGCGGTCTGCTGTTTGGGTAAGGCAGCTAGGAGTTTCCACAGGGCATCCCCCCAGGGCAGATGGTGCCCAGTGTGTGCTTTGTAAACATCTGTGTGGGTGATCAGTGCCCACTGCTTTCTCCTCTGAGACAAACCGAGTAAGATGATCATTGCAAACTTGGTATTGAAACTGCAAGTACATTTTACAAATGTGAGATATTTATTCTTTTTCTATTTTTTCCTTGGGAAAATCAATCATCCAAAAAACGTTTAATAGTTATGAGCAGTTATAGAGCCCAAGTTCCTGTATGAAATTCAGCCTAATGTAACTTCAAAATTATTTTCACGTACCTAGGGTCATGAATGGTTTTCAAACCTGACACTATGTTAAAAAGAAACACATGGCAGGTGTTGAAATCAGAAATGTAACAGAAGCTTGAATAATGAACTTGGTGAATCTTCATTCCTTCCAGATCCTAAGCCAGTGTCTGGTCATTTGGTACCTCATGTGTACTGGAGTTATATCAGCCTTTTATATCTGGTTTTTTTTTGTTTTTTTTTTTGCGGTACGCGGGCCTCTCACTGCTGTGGCCTCTCCCGTTGTGGAGCACAGGCTCCGGACGCGCAGGCTCAGCGGCCATGGCTCACGGGCCCAGCCGCTCCGCGGCATGTGGGATCTTCCCGGACCGGGGCACGAACCCGTGTCCCCTGCATCGGCAGGCGGACTCTCAACCACTAGC
>NW_021703775.1:76153185-76521579 GCF_005190385.1 Monodon monoceros | reverse complement strand
GGAGAGGCCACAGCAGTGGCCTCTCCCGTTGTGGAGCACAGGCTCCGGACGCGCAGGCTCAGCGGCCATGGCTCACGGGCCCAGCCGCTCCGCGGCATGTGGGATCTTCCCGGACCGGGGCACGAACCCGTGTCCCCTGCATCGGCAGGCGGACTCTCAACCACTGCGCCACCAGGGAAGCCCTATATCTGGTTTTAACTTATCATTTCACACTTGGTTTTTGGTTCTGTGTGTATTCGTGCACGTGTGTGTGAATTATGAGACTTGGTATGTCTATCAGAACTTAAGGTCACAGTGGGAAGGGTATTTGGCACCTTTAAGTGGAGAAAGGATGTTTGTGTCACTTTGGAATCCCTCCTTCTTGGAAATGTGAACACACCTGCATGAAGGGTCACGCCTCACTTCGAGGGTCTCCTTGCCGAGAATGCCTGTCCTTCCCAAATGGAGGAGAAAAGCCTCCTTGCTCACAGGTGCTTCATTGGGCCCTGGGTGCACCTTGGATGAATTCAGGGCAGGTATCAACCTTAAACAGGAAGCCACGACTAGTGGAAAGAGTGGTGGGCTTTGGCATACGGCACACCTGCAACTGACTCCTTGCTACACCCCTTTCGAGCTGTGGACCCTCGAGTGAGCCATTGAACTGCGCTGGGGCTCAGTTTCCTAAGAGAATAACACCAATGCATCAGAGCTCTTGTGAGAATAAAACAGGTGGGTGTCACTGAAACTCTGAGCGGTGCTCAAGGTAAGAGGAGCATGTGGGCCGGGCGGGGTTGCCAACAGCTTAGGCTTGGTGGTCAAGCAAAGGGTGAATCACTTACTAGGTACAGGGTCTCCTGTGCCTTGGATGGTGCATCTGTAAAGTGGAAGCTTCTTCACGGATTGCTGTAACATGGAAGGATCTTAGAACGGTGAGGGAAATGGAAAAAAGGGCGATATCCAGGAGAGAAGATTAGCTGGAAAAGTTTGCATGCTCTCACTTCCATTCATTTCTCCTAAAGACTTACTCCAGGAAACCAGTATGTGAGTGGCTCTCCAGTGATGAGGGCGAGGGGAAGCTGAATATCTGACCTTCTGCTCTGCTTCCCCTCTCTTGACCTGCACCCCTGTCCTCTGGGATTACAGGTGGAATCACTCACTGGAGAGAGATTTTGTGCCCATTCCTGGCTAAGATGTGGTGTGACTGGGTGTAGGAGTCTTGGGAGGGGAACAAGACACTTATTATCCTTAACATTTAAAAGTGTCTCAGAAAACAGTATGGAGGTTCCCTTAAAAGTGAAAAATAGAGTTATCACATGACCCAGCAATCCCACTCCTGGATATATATCTGGAGAAAACTCTAATTCGAAAAAATACATGCACCCCAGTGTTCATTGTGGCACTATTTACAGTAGCCAAGACATGGATGCAACCTAAGTGTCCATGGACAGATGAATGGATAAAGAACATGCACTCTATATATACAACGGAATATTACTCAGTCATAAAAAAGAGTGAAATAATGCCATTTGCAGCAACATGGATGGACGTAGAGATTATCATACTAAGTGAAGTAAGTAAGAGAAAGACAAATGCCATATGATGTCACATATGTGGAATCTAAAATACGATACAGATGAACTTATTTACAAAACAGAAACAGATTCACAGACATAGAGAACAAACTTATGGTTACCAAAAGGGAAAGGAGTGGGTTTAGATAAATTAGGAGTTTGGGATTAGCAGACACAAACTACTATACATAAAATAGATAAACAACAAGTTCCTACTGTATAGCACAGGGTTCAATATCTTGTAACAACCTATCACGAAAAAGAA
This sequence comes from Monodon monoceros, assembly GCF_005190385.1. NCBI lineage: Eukaryota > Metazoa > Chordata > Mammalia > Artiodactyla > Monodontidae > Monodon > Monodon monoceros. The sequence continues at coordinate 76,519,764 of NW_021703775.1, read as the reverse complement.
TATATATATATATATATATCTGAATCACTTTGCTGTACACCAGAAACTACCACAACGTTGTAAATCAACTATACTTCAGTTAAACAAGATGTCTCAGCATATGGTAGCTGTGAGAACTTCCTTCACTGTGGTGTGGAGCACGTTGTGGTTGTTGACTTTCCCTACGTAACACATTAGAGACAAACGCCGCGCCTTCCCCAAATCCCAGGGGCTTGTACCAGCCAAGACTTACCACTCACTCAAGCTGCCCTTGACAGGACAGCACGTTTACCAGGGCTCTGCTTTGCTCCATGTCTCTTTTTGTTGGTTTTTTTTTTTTAAAGCTTTTTTGATTAACCCAAATGTATAATGGTAAATAACATGAATCCTATAACCAGTCGGTATTGAGCACTCCTTATACAAAAATAAGCCTTGGGTTTCAAATATTTCCACTGGTGAAACTTCTGTAAAACTTATCACAGTTGATGTTATGGGGGCTCATGTCAAATAGCAAGAACCAATATTCTGTGTTTCTGGATAATTTTTTTTTTTTTTTTTGCGGTACGTGGGCCTCTCACCGTCACAGCCTCTCCCTCTGCGGAGCACAGGCTCCGGATGCGCAGGCTCAGTGGCCATGGCTCACGGGCCCAGCCGCTCTGCGGCATGTGGGATCCTCCCGGACCGGGGCATGAACCCGCGTCCCCTGCATTGGCAGGCGGACTCTCAACCACTGCGCCACCAGGGAAGCCCGTTTCTGGGTAGTTTTAGTTAACAATAACAAAAATACTCTGAATACGCTACCTACAAATGGAATAAAATGGAAGCAGCTAACTTGTAAGGTTTATATTATAGATTCCACAGTTTCAACCCATTATGCTAACAATGATAGCCTGTCACGTTTCCTTTGAGCCATTGTATAATCCCTCCATAGAATAATACTAAAAGAGACAAATCAAAAATATTTTGAGAGACAAAAATATCTTGCTGTTATTTGAGATCTTCAAGTAGATTCAGTGGAGGGTGGATCAACTAGGAAGGTGACCCCCTTCTGTTTGCAAGTTACGTGGACAGGAGAACAAATCACGTGGTGGTGGTGAGATGTTCCTTGTTGCCAGGAGAGACCGGTGCTGGGTCAGGGAGGAACCTTGGGGGGACTCTTGGGGGGCTTGTCTGTGTTCTCAGAATAAGGGGAAGCACAGGGTGTCCTCGTCTCGGGACCCTCCTCCTGGGAAATGTCGTCAGCATCTGACCTCTGGTGGGAGGACGAAGAGAAGCTCTATCTTCTTCTTGTGGAGGAGAAGACATCCTGCTGACTCAGGATGGAGTTGGCCAGACTGGGGCAACCTGCATACGGCAACTGGTCAACACTGGGCAACGGGCCCTGCATGCCTGGCCATCACAGCTTGATCCTTTCCTTTACTTGGAGATCTGTTTGTTGGGGAGATTCCCAGTTATGCTCTCTGGCCTCTGCGAAATGCCTCATTTGGAACATCAAAGACAGTAGGATACTTTTCCGGGCTTCCCTGGTGACGCAGTGGTTGAGAGTCCGTCTGCCGATGCAGGGGACACGGGTTCGTGCCCCGGTCCGGGAAGATCCCACATGCCGCGGAGCGGCTGGGCCCGTGAGCCATGGCCGCTGAGCCTGCGCGTCCTGAGCCTATGCTCCGCAATGGTAGAGGCCACAACAGTGAGAGGCCTGTGTACCGCAAAAAAAAAACCAGTAGGATACTTTTCCAAACCTTTACATTCTTCCTCAATCAATTTTTAGTGTTGTATATCCATTTTCTTACATTACTGAGGTTTCTCTCAGCTAACAGAGTTCTCATCCCAATATTATGAAATTTTCTCTTTTGAGAAGTAGGTGGCTTTGATAATACCCAGTGATTCTTCTGAAATAATTTTGGCTTGGATGTTATAGGTATGTCACTCTTTGCATGCATTGCTGATGCTTTCATCTACGCTGGAAAGGGTCTCCTCTATCTTTACAGTGTGAATTCTCTGTAAATCAGACATGGGGTAAAAATTTCTTTTTGTTGATGCGGTCCACAAAGGACTTGGTGTTTCTGAGGGAGCTTGCATGCCCCTTTCTGACTGGGTTGTTTTCTGGCTACAGTGAAGCTTTTTGGTTCAGAGAGTTTCCATGTGATCTTTAAGTGCATTGGTTATTTTAGCTTCTTCTTTTATATAATTTTGCATTCACTGGGTTTCTTTTTCTTGGAGAGTTTTTGTTTTTGTTTTACTTTTGGCTGTATTGGGTCTTCGTTGCAGTGCGCAGGCTTCTCATTGCGGTGCCTTCTCTTGTTACAGAGCACGGGCTCTAGGCATGTGGACCCAGTAGTTGTGGCTCGCGGGCTCTAGAGCGCAGGCTCAGTAGTTGTGGCGCCCGGGCTTAGTTGCTCCGTGGCATGTGGAATCTTCTCAGACCAGGGCTCGAACCCGTGGCCCCTACATTGGCAGGCGGATTCTTAACCACTGCACCACCAGGGAAACCCATCTTGGAGAGTTTTTGAATAAGTACTGAATTCTGCTACATAAATTAATTTCTTCCCAACTCGTCTGATTCATCTTGTAAGAGATCTCCGTGAGATGCCTCCAATACATCAATTCCAAGTTCTCACGCTCCCTGTTGACTGCCACCAACAGCAGCCCAATAGCTCATTTTTAGCAAGTGCTCACGTGGAGGTTCGATCTGATTCTCTTCATTGTTAAGAACTTGCTCCATAGGCAGTGTAGGGTTTTCTGAGATTTCGTTTTCTTTAATAAGTGTGTCCACTCTTCCCATCCATCTTTGAGATTCTGGCAGAAGCAGCTTTATACTTCTAGGAAGATTGAAAGTTTCCTCCAACATCTCTGTCAGTGTCCTTAAAGCTATTCTCCCTACTTTTGTGGGTTTTGAAGGATGTTTTGGTTGCCGCCACTTACTGGATTTGCTTAGTTGAGTCTTTTAAGGACTGAGACTTGCTTGGAATGTCGGTCATCAGCCAAACTTGTTGGAAGCATTAGAATTTATCTTCTTTTCATGCTTTTCTGTAAGAATCTCTTATGAAACCAAGTAGAGAATTGCTGCTTTCCAGCTCATCGTTCATGGCTTTCATATTTGCTATTTCTGACAGTTCCTTCTTGAGTCTGGCTTCGAAGAGAGTTGATTTAAGGTCTCTGCATTCCCTTCCTATGTGGCTAACTCTTGCAGAAATTTGATATCTTTCCTCCAGAAACTCCAAAGGCCAGTTCTTTGTCCCTGCAGAGTAATACAAAATCTTAAGCATTAAAAACCGCCCCGTGACTGTAGAAGTCCCCATCTCCCCCACGGTTTCAGGGGATCTGGGCCTGGGCTAAGCTCCCCTGGCAGTACAGCCACTGCCTGGCACAGGGGTCTCCAGCATCAGCACCATGCAGAGAATCAAGGCCATCAGGGGGACCCTCTGTGGCTCCCACAGCCTCTGCAGTACCCCTGGCTTGCCAGGACCCTGCTGCCCACAACAGATGTCAGAGCTCCATGGTGAGCATCCTGCCCAGAACCTCCTCTGCGCCTGGCCATCAGGGGCAACTGCAGTGGGTGGGGGGACACAAAAAACAGCATCTCCCAGCCATCCCACAACTTGACTCACAAGGAAAATGATCACATATCATGACCTTGGGGATACAGACAAGGCTCTGCAGACCTGAGGGACTAGCTGGTGGGCTCTGGTCATGTATGGTCCTTCCTGGCTACCCCAGGAACTAAGGAGATCGATCTCTTTCCACATCTGTAACCATCCTAGGTCAAGAGGTTCAACCATCTCAACTAGTCAAGAGGTTCCAAGTTGGAGCACTTGCAGGCCCTCAGCGCTGGCTACTGCTCCTTTTGCCTCCCTTTCTTTTTTAAAATTGAGATGACATCCATATAACGTAGTATTTTAACTATTTGAAAGTGAACCATTCAGTGGTATTTCACACATTAACGAGGCTGTGCAATCGTTCCTACAGTCTGGGAATCAGCCTTCTCTCAGGGCTTAAAATGCAGCAGATACCTGTTTCTGCAACCTTCAAGGGAATCTTCCAGACGAATGCTCTCTGTCTGCCTGGTCATGAGTCAGGTTCCCCCTCCCTGTTACCTACGTCACCTTCAGACCTGCAGAAGCCTTTGAATTTTGAAAATTGCCTTATAGAACCAAAGCCATGAAAGGATCAACTCTAGTGGGAGACAGATTAAGAAAGACAAATCCATCAGCATTCACGGGGCCTCCCTGAGCGCCTGCTATGTACGGGGTTCTAAAGAATATTCGAGGAGCTAAAAGGCATACTTAACGGCCCTTGATTTGCTCTCTTGTTGGGTAAGCAAGATGTTCTAGAAACATTTATCAAGTCCCTGCCATGGGCTGAGCCCTCTCCAACGTGATTGGCGTACATGACCAAAAATAATTGTTAAATGACTGGTTTAGCATCTTTGGTACAATTTTGGAGAATTTTGAACAATTTAAGATCCAAGAAATCTGCATGAAGGAAGAGGGTTTGAGACCAGATGATAAAGATGGGTTAAGAGAGCTGGCTCCCGCCATGGGGTTGGTAGGTGGTGGAACTGAGCTGACTTTGATCTCCTTGACCATGAGTCTGGGCTTTGATCTTCCACCAGGATTTCCAAAGAAGAGGAACCAGGGCATGGAGAATCCTGTTTCCTTACTTGGGCGTTTCTAATCTTTACATACTCTGTTTCTTCTGCTTACAGCCCTCCTCTGCCTTCTCTCTCTAAAGGACTCTTGGAATAAATAACCTCTTTCCTGAAGGTTTCTGCAAAGACTTGCAAGCATTGTAGGGGACCTCTGGGCTCCACAGGGCTGACTGCACACGAGTCTGTTCACGTCCTTCTATTGCTTGTCTCTCCTGCTAGACTTTGAGCTTCCTGGGGCAGCTCAGGCACACAAGCCCAGTGCTGGGCACAGAGAGGGGCTCAGCAACTGGGGGTGCACCCAGCACGCCCTGTTGCTGTAAATCATTGTCTATTAGTGAGAGATCGTGGGGCCTGGCTCCCAGGCGTAAGGGTCTGTGATGCCCTGGTTCTCCACGAGGCTGCCCAGCGCGGGGAAGCCAAGTGTGGCCTGGTCTAGGGGACTGGGTTCGTGTTCTGAATGGCAGCATTCTGGATGGAGAGGGACCTTCAGCCTTCTCTCCCACACTGTGGCTGGAAAGGAGAATGAAGGGAGATTGCAGTTGGGTGTCTGGGATGGGGTAGAATTCACCAGGAGGTATCCCCAGACAGGACTGGCAGGGATGGGAGCTCCCTTCGGGAGGGCTGAGAGCAAAGGCAACAATGCTGGGGAAGTCTGCGCAGCAGGAAGGGCCTAGGCCAGGCCTCGGGGTGGGCCGGAAATCCCCGACCCAGGAGTGAGTGGGATCCCGAGGCCCCAGCCCCAGCCCCAGTCAGACTCCTTATTGGCTTCTGAGAGTTTCCTGTCTGCATCTCATCCCTGCGGAGGACGTGGCTGCCAGAGGGCTCTTCTTAAGGAACAGAACATGCTGCTCTCCTGTTCAGAATCCATCAATGGCCGCCCATTGTCTGCTGGGTACAGTGGGATCTCAAAGCGAAAAGCCCAATCCAGCTGTGGGAGGCTTTGCAGGGCTGAGTCCTGAGTCAGCAGATGTCTGGAAGGCAGTCAGCAGGGGGAGGTGGTGGCAGCTCAGGCGCTCCGAGGAATCACTGTGTGCCCATTACTTGTGCAAACTGTGGACAAATCAAACAGCAAAGCATGGTAAGGGAGAGCCACAGATTGGAGGGCAGCTAAAATCCAAGAGTGGGCAGGTGGGGAACATGGAGAAGATGCAGACTGGAGTGGTGACAGGCTGGTCTTGTGTAATAAGTTCAGATGTCAATGGGACACCCTGAAGGTCATTTTTTTTTTTTTCTGATATGATGTTGTGTATCAAGTACAAATGAAAAAAACAAAACCAAAGTAAGCATCTTGCTGTATTTACTTTTCTAAGGGCTTTTTCAGTCAACATTACACGGTGAGCGTTTTCACTTATTATCAACAAACCCGTCACGAACATTTTTGTGACCGTAGAATAGTCCATCCAATGGATACATCAAAGTGTGTTTACCATTTCCTTATTTTTGGATATTTAGGTTGTTTTCATTTTTTAATACTAAAAATAAAGTGGTAATAAACACCCTATGCTTATGTCTTTGATTTACATCTCTAATTATTTCCATAGAGCTGATTGATTCTTAGAAGGGAAGTTCCTGGATGAAAAGGTATGGATATATTTTTTAAAAGTTTTTATTAATTAACTTATTTATTTTTGTATGTGTTGGGTCTTCGTTTCTGTGCGAGGGCTTTCTCTAGTTGTGGCAAGCAGGGACCACTCTTCATCGCGGTGCGCGGGCCTTTCACTGTTGTGGCCTCTCTTGTTGCGGAGCACAGGCTCCAGACGCGCAGGCTCAGTAGTTGTGGCTCACGGGCCTAGTTGCTCCGCGGCATGTGGGATCCTCCCAGAGCAGGGCTCGAACCTGTGTCCCCTGCACTAGCAGGCAGATTCTCAACCACTGCGCCACCAGGGAAGCCCCAGGTATGGATATTTTTAAAGCTCTTGATACTTGTTAAACTGCTTCCCCAAAATGTTGTGCACATTTTATATTTCCTACCCACAAGACATCAGAATGCCTGTCTCGTAACCCTCGTAGACAATGAGAATGATCATTTGGAAAAAAATTGATGTTTTGAGAGAAAAAAAAAATAGTCAGCTACATTCATTGGGTTTTCCTTGATACTTGGAGAAAAAAAATTTGGATGTTTATTTGCCTTTTGTATGTTGCCAGTTTTTGCTGAAATTGTTCATTTCCTTTGCCCAGTTTTTATGGGATCATTTTCCTTCATTACTTAGAAAAAGACTTTATGTATTAAGCATGCAAACTCTTTATAGTTGTTTTAAAATTTTTTGCAGTTCTATATTTGTTTTTTTTCATTTCATGAATGTTGTATCAATAATTTAATATCTAGATGCTGCCCTTTACAGGATTTAAAGGCTGCAGGTTGATGGAGTAAGGGAGGCTGGGGAGGGATCGGCGACCCCAAGATGGCTTGTAGGTTTCTGGCTTGGCCACTAGGGTGATGCTGGAGACCTCAGGTGGTCCAGGGAGCTCAGGAAGAGGGAGGATGTGATGGACTTCACGGGCTCTGCCTGTGGCACCCCCAGGTTGAAATACCTGAGAAAGAGCTGGGGATAAGGTCTGAACCTCATTCCTAGATGTGGTCTAGGAATGTTTGCTGAAGGCATGATAAGAGAGCTCAATTTAGAGCTCAGCAGAGTTCTGGGAGGAGATACAAACTCTGAGTTGGGGTTCAGATCAGAACTAGAGCTCGAGGCTACTGACTCCTAGCCCAGGGCTCCTCGCTGAGCATCAGGTGGATCTGGGGGTCGTGTGGTGGGGTTGCAGTGTGATGTTTGAGGTGGTCAGATTTATGAAGTATCAGGTTTTTCAACTTCACCGTACCTTTTTTTTTGTAAATGAACATCTTATCATCCCACTCTTTTCCAATCTGTAGTTGGCTTCTCCTTTCCCATGGGGAGGGGGGCTATGTTTTGGATACCTCAAGCCAAATTACTCTTGGAGGCCGACATGGGAACCCATCAAATGTTTGTCATAATGGATCTGCTGTCCATTTGCATTCATTAATTTAGTCTTTTCTACAACAAGTGGCATTAATATAGCATAATTGACTTTTCCATTACACCGGATTAATTAATAGGAATCAATATGGTAGGAACATTAACAAGGTACAGAGCAATTCAAACCTTCCACAATTCGTTCCCATTGCCTTGTGTTTCTATCACGGAAAGAGAAAATCCAGCTCCACCACCGCCAACACGCTCCCGAATGCTTCCTGTGTGAGCAGAGCTTCTGTATGTTTTTTCTTCTTCTTCTTCTGCTTTGTGACTTGACAAAATCGGATAAAGCCATAGTATTTTATTTTACAGCGTGCCCATCATTTGGCGTCACCGGCATAAAAATGCCCCTCTACCAGCTCAGTGGTGCAATAATGGTTTTTCCTTGGGGCTGGATCATTTTTAGAGGTATTTGTAATGGAGGATTTGCAGCCTTGTGCGGTGGAGCCAGGAACGTGCCTACGCAGGTTGCCAAGCGAGTGTCAATCTCTTTGTCACCCCGCTGTCCTGCCACCTCCCGCTCCTCCGGAGGCGGCTGGCCCGTGCTGGCACTGTGCTGGAGAGCCCAGGCTAGGAACCCCGAGTGGCGCTGCCCTTGCTGGTGGCACTTTGCACACTGCAGCATCACATGGAGGTGCAGTGCCGGGCACAGACCTTCATGCAGAGGCAATCAGAGCCTGCGCTTAGCTGCCTGCCTGTCGCCATCTGATAAAGTCCCTCAATTGTTTCCCCTCCTCGCTTCCTCCCCACTGGTGTTGAGCCTCCTGGTAGGGATGGAGGGGGGAGAAACTGAGGTGCAGAGAGGAAAAGGACCAGTCTGAGGTCCCCCAGCAATAGGGGACAGATCCTTGGGAAGAACCCAAGCCTCCTCCAGTGCAAAACTATCGTCTGAAAATAAGTACCCAGAGGGTCCATTGGCAGCAGTGTCTACATAATCCCAATTTTTGGTTGAAGATCAACTTCAGAAAGCAAGACTGATCCTGGGCTTGCAAATAACTATTATCAATTTTTTTTTTTTAGTGCACTGTGTATGGTTGAATTTCTTATGTGTTGATTGCCTCTGATTTTTCGCAGTTATTCCAAATGGTGGGATTGCATTTTGAGACTCAAAGGTACACAGACATGAAGAAAGAAAGCACGATGGAACACCGCCTATGCCCGCAGGCCCACGTATCCTGGCCTGGGCGGCCTTGGCTGGGGCTGCCGCCGGGTGAGGCTGGGCCAGCTGGCTGCTTCGGGGACCGCCAGCCCCGCTGGGGCCTCCTGGCGTTGCCTGGAAACCATGCAACAATGCCTCCAGAGCGGCCCCGCGATGATCTTTTCTAAAGTGGCGGCCCCTTCAATTATTTTATTTCCATTATATTATGTTAATTAAATCAGCAAAAAGAACAGAGCACATGCATGTCCCAAGTGGAGTGGCTGTGAAGGGTTAATCGGAATGGCCCTGGCAGCCACTGGGTGAGCAGAGCAGCGGGCGAAGAGAGTTAAGATGGACCCTTCTCCAACCGGCCCGGTCCCTGGGGTCCAGCGGAAGCTCCCAGGTCTCACCTCTGCCTACTTTTTGGTGTCTGTTTTTTCACCTCTCTCGAACCATGGGCTGCCCTTGGTGGGCGCAAGTGCAGGTGGAATGGGGTTGGGGGCTGTGCAGAAGGGACCCTTTGAAGAACCCCTTAGAGCTCACAGCCAGATTTTGTAGAAGCCACCATGCCCCAGTTAACTGGCAGTGATGAAAGATCTCGTTAGATACATCATATGAATACTCTTAGGCAGAGGTTTTGACAACATCGGAATGCTTTGCGGCCGTAAAATCTTACATCAAATTCTCAAAATATAAACCAGTTAATAGTGGGGGCACTTTGATTAGAGTCGGAGCTGGGATGGGGGCAACATTCCCCGTGCCCACTCTTTGCTATGTGGCTGGAGCACAGTTTGAAAACCCGTGCCTTAAAGCCCCCCGAGGGGCACCGGAACTGCGGGTTGTATCTGGGCTGTCTGGTGTTGGACGTCTCAGGAACACACAGCTTTCCCATCCTCATGTTCCCATGCCTGTAGAAATGGGCGTTGGGATCCCTGGGAATTTCTGAGGTTGGAAACAGAGGGTATTCCCCTGCCTCAATTTACTTGTTCACGTAATGGACATAAAAATTCTACGTGGCCTCCCAGACTCATGAGCTTTAAGAACCAATACACAATGGCTAGTTCCAGGCCTGTGCTCATCTCTCCTGGAAAGTGATGGCCTTTCGCTAAGGGGCGTTTCTTGAGGGGTGTCTTCGTAAATGCTCAGAGCTCATCTGCCCGCCTCTTCTTCTACGGAGGGGTAGTGAGGCTGCTGTTTCCGGCTATTATTTGACTCTTGTGGTTTTCTGCATTCCTCAGAGGCCTGTCCAGTGGGCCTGGGACCTACGACCTGCTTCTGGTCTTGTCTTTGTCTTTCTGTGGGCAGGAGACAGAGCCTCCCCTCTCTGGCCTGCGGTCTCTTCCTCAGCCAAGCCAAGGCCCTGCCATCAATGATCCCTTAGATCCCCTGCAGCTGTGGCATCCTCTCATTTGAATACCATCAACAAAAATAGCAGTGCAACGCCTTCAGTTTAAAAGACGATGGAGCAATTACTCTAAAGTTTATTTCCTGCTCCCTCGCGTTTCCAATATTGCAGATCTCCTCCGTTTCAAAATTAAGTTGTAAATGAGACTTGAGTTCCACATCACTTACTTTCTTCTCTCCAAGAGAAAGAGTTGGATAACCAGTTCAAAGAAAACACACACATAACTGAAATTCAAAGAGGTTGGAGGGATTTTCTTTCTCCTAATCTTGGTTACTGGGCTGGCCATCTGATTAAGCATTCCCAGGCACCACTGTGATGGTGTGATTCTCCATCCATCACACTTAGTAACTTCCCTCTTGTTTACAGAATGAAGTCCAAGGTGAACACCAACACCATTATCATACAAATAATAGAAAGTAGTTATAAAGTGCTTACCGTGGGCCAAGCATTTCAGATATATTAAAAAAGAATTCTTTCAAACACACTCTGAAGCTGATATATTTATACCCACTTTACTGATCAGGAAACTGAGGCACAGATAGGTTAAGTGACTCACTCAAGATTTTACAGCTGGTAAGTGATGGACCATGATTCCAGCCTGAGCTGTCTGCTTCCAAAGTTGTTTGTTTTTAATCCCTGAGCTTGACTTACATAGAACCTCTTGGTCACAAAGGAGAGCCTCAGATTTCTTCTGGTCAAACTTCCTTTGTGATGTTCAAATCTTCTGCAAGCCTGGCTGACTGGTGGTTATCCAGCTTGGTGATATTCCTGGTGATGGGAAATTTCTTCCCTTTGAGGGCAATCAGTCATTCATTCACTCGACAAACATAGATAAGCCCCATCTAAGTGCCAGGCCTGGCGCTCAATGCTGGGCCATAGGGATGAATACATCACAGTTCCTTCTGCTGAGGGACTTGCAGACCAGAGCCCAACGTGTTAGGTCCTTGAACAGCTCTGATTGCTAGAAAACTCTGCCTTTACTGAACTGGAAAAGATCTCCATGTAACTAACACGATCATATAATTATTGTCCAAACGAGGATGCCGTTGAGAGCGAACGGAGTCTGTTATAACGATTATGCTATAAACAATTTTAAACTGGGCCTGTCTCTGCAAAACAGGGATGCACACCCTCAACCTACAATCCGTGTCCTGGGTGCTTGGTTGGCCTCGGAGTCCACATCAGCCCTTCTGACGTTTGGAGACCAGGGTCTGGCCGTCTCTGAGCCTCCACTTCTCCAGCACATGCCCAGTGCTCACAAGCAGCCACATCTCCTTAGTTTGCCGCCCTGCCTCAGCATCCTTGGTCCTCTCTGAGTGCGTCTGAGATTCTGAGTTTGGCTTTCTGGAGCTGACCTGACTTGGCTTCACTTCCATTGGGAGGGAAGCGTGCCCGGGGCTGCAGTCGAGGAGGAACCGAGAAGGCTGAATGTGTACCAGACATGTTATGAAAGCCTGGAATTCAGACAAAAAGGGGAGAACAGAGGTGAGAGCTGTGTCAGGGTGGCTCTGTGGTGGACTGGAGGACAGGGCTTAGAAATCCAGACAAAACAGTTTAGGGAGAGAGGTAAGAAAAATATGTTTCACCAGTATTTCTCAGGCTTAGAAAACTTTGGACAAACATATTTGAGATCTTTGAACCTATCAGCTTAGAGACCAGACATCTCTGTTTATCACTCAGTCAATCAACAAACATTTATGAACCGGCCGTTATTTGCAGGGCACACAGGTGACACAGCCTCTGCTCTCCTGGAACTTAGAGTTTAGATGGAGGCAGGGTGCTCAGGTAATACACACTACAAGGTGGCCAGAGAGGATGGGGCATCTAACTCATCCCCCATCCTCCCCAGAGGGGTGTGGGGACACCTTCACAGAGCAGAGGCTGAGCAGAAATTTTCCTGGCAGAGAAGGGAAGTGAGTGAGATGCCAGGCCCAGGGGACAGCACGTGCCAGAGAAAAGAGGCACAGAAGAGTATCGTGTGTTCAGTGGCTCCGTGTGGCTGATTGGGGCAGGACTGACAGGAGATGGGCAGGACCTGTCGGTGGGACTTGGATGCCATTGGAAGCATGTGGATCTGCACCGGGAGAGACCTGGACATCCGGGGACTGCTCTGCAAGATGGAACCCTGGTGGGTGGCTTCAGATGTCCTTGCAATGAATTCAGGTGAGCACCAGCGTGAAGCACACACGAGCAAGTGCTTTGAATTGAGGGCCGTTTCAAACGTGGCTTGTCTGGCAACTGACTGTGCACTCTGGCAGGACTGGCAAGTGACACTTAGCTTTCTTCAAGCTCCATTAATCTGCCCTTTTCTTTCTGCTTCAAATTCCACTTCAAACACGCAAGAGCTCCTCAAATGCATGACAGTATAAATGATATATAACCCTGTTGGGAGCCACGGAGCCTCCCGTCAGGTGGTTGGGATGGCTTGGCTTGATTCTGTTGACCTTGCAAGGCTTGTAGAGAAAGAGCGTGTCTCTTCCCTCCTCCTCACACACGCACACGTGCACACACACACACATACGTGCACACGCGTGAACGCACACCCAGCTGCGCAACCCTTCTCCGTGTCTTCAGCCCCTCCTTGTGAGCACGTGGGGACTCCTGGAGGAGCCCAGCAACCCCGCACAAAGGCCGGGGTTCCTGGTGCCTTCCGCAGGGGGACCCAAGCATCCCCCCCAGTCATCTCTCCTGTGTCTGGTGACACCAACAGCACTATTTACTGAGCATTACTGTGTGCCTAGTACTTGACATGCATCATCACCTAAGTTAGTATTATTATGCAAGTCAAGAATGTGTTACCTCCATCTCCCTTTTTGCTGAGGGAAAACCGAGGTACGGAGACGTTAAGTGACAGGTACCGATTTATGCTGAGCCAGCAAGTGGCGGGACAGGGATTCGAACCTGTGACTGCGGGGCGCTTTCGTTCTATCCCAGGAGCTAGTGAGCGGGTGCTGCCAATCCACCTCCTCTCGTCCAAACTTGGAGTTGGGATGAAGAGGCTGAGTCACTGCCATTGCCTGTGAGAAGGGTTTTGGGATGGATGCATTGGCTGTAGAATTCACGAATTCACTTGTCGACCAGACTTTCTGGGGGGTCTGCTGGAGTGCTGGATTCAGCGGAGGGGGGCGGAGGGGGCATGCAGAGATACCCTGCGTGATGATAGGGCCGCGGCTCGCACAATGGTAGTTGGGAGAGGGAATTACGGAGACGACGCAGGCAACACGGTGAGCTAAGTGCCGGGCTCCAGCAAGTGAGCAGGGCCCTGGGGCTCGGGGTCAGGCCTCGCTCGGCTCAGGGCGGCTTCCCCGAAGAGGCCACGAGCAGACCTGAGCGCTGGGTTCCTCCAATGGCCAAGGAGGGAAGGTGTTGCAGCGGAGGGAACAGCTGTGCAGAGGCAGAGCGCTCATACGGAGCAGGGGGGCCTGGGGAGAGGGGGCGGCCCTGTAGTTTATTGTTCAAATTGGGACTTTTTTCTCCTCAAGTTTTTATTTAAAAAAATTTCATACTACATAAAAGTTGAAAGAATGTACAATGAAACTTGCATACCTTGTACCTAAATCCATCAGTTGTTAACATTGTTCCATCTCTCTCTCTATATATACATATATATGTATATGTTTATATGTATGTATGTATATATGGTATGTGTGCATGCTTTTATATAAATGTATACCTTCTCTTCGCTAAACTATTTGAAGGTAAGTTGCAAACATAGCCTTTTGCCCCTACAATTTATCTCTCTATAAAATGACAATAGTGTCATTTTGGTGTTGTTAAAAAGATTAATGCAATGCAGTATGTGCAAAGAGCCTGCCATGATGCCTTAAATATAGCAGGTGCTCTAAGTTAGCCCTTCCATTCTTTCCTTGAGAGTTTGGGCCTCATGTAAATGGGGAAGGAAAATGCTCACGGAGGTGCTGCCCGGTGGGAATGTGAGGTCCCTGGAGGAGGTGAGAGAAGGAACGATCTGAGATCAGAGCTTCCTGGTCACCTGACTTGGGAGTCTAGGTGTCTGAGATGAGTTCTCCTCAGCTCTGTATCTGGTAGACCTCCAAGTTTCGGTGATTCTCCCTTGAAACGCCTTCTGAACCCGTGCTCTCCTTGTGTCTTTGGTTCCGGCCTCGTCTTGTCTGGTCTGTAATCGGCAGTAGATGCATCAATTTCTGGTCCCTGTGCCCCTCCATTTAGCTCCTCTGCTGACAGGTAAGCATCAGAGCTCTTCACAGGACCAACAGGTGAAAGGATGAGTGAAAGGTCAGGTGAGCAGCCTCCTCCCTGACCTCCCTGCCTCCATCTCCCCATCTTGACCATGCTCCACATCTGGGTCAGAGAGGCTCAGCCATCTGAGGGATGGGAGGCTTCTTGGCCACCCCTGATGAGTGGAGGCCAAATGAGCCAGCTCAGAGGGAGGCAACAAGGGAAGCAGAGGAGTTTTGATGGAAGCCATCTCCTGCTCAGCAAGGTTTCCTGCTGCAGCTCCAGGCACATAGGGCCTGGTGCCACCCAGCAGGATGGAGTGAGAAGCCGTCATAAGGACCCAGAGCAGGCATCACACACAGCGGGACCGGCAAAGCCCAGACCCCTTTCCCTGGGCGGGTGCAGCAGCTGCATTTCCCCATCCAAGTGTCAAAGTGCAGTCAGTACCACGAGGAGAACAGAACTGGAAAGGGACTCTGCCTCTCGTTACTCCTGTGACTTTGAGTGAGGCTTAACTTTTTTGAAACCTCAGTTTTTCTCCTGTGAAATGGGTTTGCTTTACAATCTCACAGGGTCATGAGGCCCCACTGAGACTGGCAAAATGGCATACTTGGTGTGGAGCCCAGCTTGTTGGATGTACTTGATAAAAGACAGCTGTGGCTGATTCTGTCTGTCCTGACTTGAGGTTTTATTTTTCTGAAATACCCACTATAGGTCAGAATGTAGGAAATCAAAATGTTTGGTTCCTAAATTCATGAAGATGTTGCCCCTGGGACCAGAAAGACACCTTTAAGCATTAGCTTCTTTAAGGGAAGAGAACATTTCAGCCTGGTTGTAAGGAAATGCCCACCATTGATCCTTCAGATTTAGGGGGAGTTTGAAGGATCCAGTTGGGTGATTCTGTGCCAACCCCTCAGAATTCCAGGTAGCCCTTGACCCCTAGCTCTCTGGGCTGTGGACTTCACTCTCAAGGTGGGAAAGGTGGAAGGTAATTGGACAGCGTGTGTGTGTGTGTGTGTGTGTGTGTGTGTGTGCGCCGTGTAGAGAGCCCTCCTTTACCTCACCGCCTGCTGCTAAAAGCATTTTTTTTTTTTTGCGGTACGCGGGCCTCTCACTGTTGTGGCCTCTCCCATTGCAGAACACAGGCTCTGGACGCGCAGGCTCAGCGGCCATGGCTCACGGGCCCAGCCGCTCGGCGGCATGTGGGATCTTCCCAGACCGGGGCACGAACCCGTGTCCCCTGCATCGGCAGGCGGACTCTCAACCACTGCGCCACCAGGGAAGCCCGAAAAAGCATTTTTTGATCCTCAGCAAAGCGATTGTTGAAGGGCACATTTCATGTGTACTGTTAAATTGTCCATTGAGCATCTAGCCTGGGCTTGCTATGATCAGCACTTCCCTTATAACATCTCATTTCATTTACACACACCTTGTAGGGTAGGCATTGTCATTCCTGTCGCAGAGGGAGAGGGTTTGAGGCTCAGAGAGGGAAAGCAACTTGCCCAAGGTCTTACAGCTATGAAGTCATGAAGCTGCTGTTCCAGCCTCTTGATCTTACTCCAAAGCCTGTGCCCATTCTCGTGCTTCCGGATGGATGTGAATTCTCTCACTCTGAGCTTGGGATACAGTTTCCACATGGGTGAAATAGACGAGCTGACTTTGGCTTAATTAGAGGTTTACACTTCATTTGAAGTCGATCTTTACATTGCAGTCGCTGAGAGGATTGGAAATGGCACAGGAAAAAGCAACAAAACATTGCTCCAGGACTCCCTCTAAAATCCTTTATGTGACAGTGAAAACTGCTCATAAACACCTACCATATTCTCATATCCTCCAGAAGATAGAGTGGAAAGGGTATTGGGCTGAGAATCAGGATACCAGCCGGGCTCACTTCTAATGGCCAAGGGAACTTATCCCTTTTCCTCTCTGAGCCTCAGTTGCCTATTCTGTAAAATGGGGATGATAAATCCTAACTTGTCTACCTGGAGAGGGTGTTGAGAGAATCAGAACAAGTGATGAAGCCCAAAGCAGTGTGTAAACTGACATGCTATGCACATGAGAGGAATTATTCAGAGACTCTGAATTGTGTGAGGGATTTCCTTTAGCAGGCGTGCAGCTGTCATCTTAATCTGGAACAATGTTGGCAACGTTTGCGATGTTGCTATTTATTTCCTTTAGGGAGGTGAGGGGAACATGACTTTTAGCTGCTGCTTTCTGGGTCCTAACCCTAACCCCAGCTCTCACTCTCACGCCAGCAGGACCGGCAGCCTCAGAACCCCCTGAACCTTACTCCCAGTCTCTCAGTTCCAGTGACTCTTTTCCTGCAGCCTCAGGACTTTCCCGGAGCCCGTTTGTCTGAATAAAGAAGTTCGGGCTTTGTCCCTCTCCAGGCTTCTTTCCCGCTGAGCCGGGAGCCCAGCTTCCCAGCAGCTGCCGTGGTGGTTGTGGTGTGAATGGGCCTCCCCGTTCCGTCCGCCTTTCTTGTTGGGCTCTATGAAGAGCAGGCAGAGACGTTGCTAGGTGTGCGAAGGCTTTATCTTTTTTAAAGCCCGGTGCAAAACTAGCACCATTACTGGTTACACAAGCCAGTCATTTTAAGCTCTTCCCCTTTAGAAGAACTACCAAAAAAACAGCTCAAATTATTAACAAAATGTCGAATGACAAGTCCTAAAGTACAGATGCAATTGCCCTACGACAGGCTGCAGGAGGCTGGAATGGGCCGGCGGGCGGGGGAGACCACGAAACTCATTTTCTAAAGTTCTTTAAGAACCAAAGACTTGCATCTTTCTGGACATTTCTGGTCCTGTGTGGCGATGGATCTCAAAGGCTTTGGAGGGCTCCTTCTGACCTTCTGCCCCCCAGAATTGATATCAATTCCAAATTTTAAAAAAGACCCATTTTTCATTAAGAATAATAGTTTTGTAGGGCAGTTTCCCTTTGCAAACAGTATTATCAACAGTGTTTTCAAAACACTATGATCTTTATCTTGGCGGCACTGAGGGAAAAAAGCAGTCTGTCACACGTTCAACATCTACGCTGGCCAGTCCCCTTTCTGAGACGTGAATTAAATTTGAGCGATGTTTGCTGTGTGCCAGGCCTCTGCTAGGCTCAGAGGAAGATATGGAAATAAATCATGACAGTGCCTGCCTGTGGGGAATTCGCTGTCTACTAAGGGACACAGGCTGTATCCGGAAATGGTTATAACAGAATTAAAAAGCACTTTGGGAGCAGTGGCTGGGGTAATGGGGGAGGCGTGGGTGGTTGATTATTTTTAATTAGAAGGTTTGGAAAAGTCTTCCTAGGGGAAGAAGCATTTGAGATGGGCCTTGAAAGATGCTAGGATTTCAGTAGGTAGACAGGGGCAAGGTGGGTGTGAAGGACAGTTCAAGAGGAGGAAAGTATCCACGAGGTAAAGACTGGGGACGGCCAGAGCACATGGGGTGAATGGTAGGCCTTCTGGGTGGGCTGGAGGGGTGACCCTTTAGGGGGCTGCAGGGGGGATGGAACCGGAAACATACACTGGGTCCAGCTTCTAGAAGGGCCTGTGGGTGTGGAATTAATCCACTCACTCACGCCTCCCTCATGTGCCAGGTTCTGTCCCACGTGTTAGGGATTCCAAAGCGAAAAAATTCACAGTCCTGTCCTCAGCCTACAGATTAGTTGTGGCAGATTAAAAAAAAAAAAATGAAAGAACTATAATAATATAACAGGATAAATCCTATGATAGAGGTAAGATCAGAGGAGCAATCGACTGTTCTGACCTGAGAGAGAGTTAGGGAAAACTTTACAGGAAAAAAAAGAGCCACCTTCACATACAGTCTTGAAAGAGGATACGGGTTCATCTTCATTTTGCTTGAATTTTTGTTCACCCATGGGTTCTCAATAGAGGACAACTTTGCCTCCCTGGGGATGTCTGGCAATGTCATGTTTGGTTGTCATGACCCGCGGGTGGGTAGCTATTGTCATGATAACACTGTGTAAAAAACCACCCCCAAACTCAGTGACTGGCAACCACGAATACAAGCATTTGTTTTTCTTTTGTAGGGATGTCTGGGTCAGACAGGGCCACTCTGCTTCAGGCTGAGGTGAGAAGGCTGGGCTGGGCTCTGAGACTTCAGTTCAGGTTCAGGTCTGTGCCACGAGCATCCTAATTTTCCTGTACCCACCAGCTACCTTGGCATATTCATCCCACAGCAGATCACAGGGGTGCAAGAGATAACTCCAACTGTATGAACATTTAAAGTCTCTGCGTCGTGGAGGTTCACATTCCATTAGCCAACGCAAGGCATCTGAGGCGGTCTGGTGCAGTGATGCCGACACATGCACCCTGCCCTAATGGGGGGGAGCAGAAGAATGAACACTTGCTGAACAAGGGGACAGCTGTCTTCCTACTTTTACTTTAAATCAAGGAAGAAACCCTCTCCCAGAACCCTCAGGTGATCCCCTGTATATCACCTTGGCCAGAACTGAGTCTCATGTCCAGCCTAGCAGTGGGAAAGGGGAATAGAGTCACTGTGACGGATTAGACCCATCGTGATTCAGCCCTTGGGTCAGGACCCTCTTCCCCTGAACCCGGAACGGAGTTGGGCTCCTCGCAGCGTGGTATTGGGGGTGATGATTATCGAGTAGGCAACCAACACTGTCTGCCCAGCCACTGACTGCAGCTAAGCCATTTTCCTTCTCTGGGTCTAAAGTTGGGCTGGAAGATCTCTGCGAGCCTTGTGTTTCGTGGGGTGTGTGCCAGCGCTAGTCTTTCCAGGTACGACTTGCTGAAATACTTTGACCTGCCCTTCCCCATTGTAACAGCCAGCCAAGAGTACCCTTGCTCCAGACACTGGCTGCATAAGGCAACCCCACGCTCCCCTGCCCACGAGACCGTCTTCTGCACAGAGCGGAACCCATGTCTGTGTTTGTCCTTCCCGACCTGTCCAGCAAAAGGCTGCTCCTTGCGGGATACCAGCCCTGCAGCTGTCACAGCACTGATGCTACCTCAGAGCAGCTGTGCTTTCCACTGCTTGCCCTGCCCAGGACTTCTGTTCCCACAAGGAGATCTCACAGCTCCCCTGACTTGGCAGGAATTTGGAAAACCAAAGAGCCGTGGATTATTCTGCCCTGAACCTGCCTCTTTGGGCTTCAGATTGTTTACTTAGAAATATTCTGGGTGATGGTAGGGACTCCGGCACACCTTCCTTTGCAGGAAACTGGATGAGAGGCAATGCACATCTGGACAAATGTTAGCGTGCTTCAACCTCCTTGATCAGCCAAGGCTTTCTCTGGGCATCTCTTTACCCTGGGAGGTTGGGGATTCTCCCATGAATCCCTAGGCAGGGATCCCCAGGGGAGGCAGGAGCCTAAGTTCTAATCCATCAAGGCCTCTACACTGTTGTGTGACTAGGCATTGTGGGGTCTGAAGCTTTTGTAATTTGGGGAGCTTTTTCTTAAAAAGAGAATAAAAATTATAAATGTTTCATTAGGTAACAGGGCTGTGATGGTTAATTTTCTGTCAGCTTGGCCGGGTCCTGGTGCCCAGGTTATCTGGTCAAGCATGATTCTGGATGTTTCTGTGAAGGTGGTTTTTATTTTTTTTGGATGAGATTTAATATTTAAATCCGTGGACTTGGAATAAAGCAGATTGTCCTCTGTAATGTGAATGGGCCTCATTCAAGCAATAGAAGGTCTGAATAGAAAAAAAAAAGGCTGACCTCTCTGGAGGAAGAAACAATTCTGCCAGCAGATGGCCTTCGGTCTCGAATTGCAGCCCTTCTCTGGGTCTCCAGCCTGCTGGTCTACCCTGCAGGTTTTGTACTTACCAAGCTTCAACAGTTATGTGATTCAATTTCTTGAAATGCATCTCTCTCTCTCTCTCTCTCTCTCTCTCTCTCTCACACACACACACACACAACACACACATACACCCTGTTGCTTCTATTTCTCTGGAGAACCCCAAGTAATACAAGCCAAGCGGCCCTGTTGCTTGAGGATCATTAGGTTCACTGTAAAATTCTCCCTGTGAGCCATCCCTGCTCTGGCCCTCAGCTTTCTCTGCATGACGTGGTGGGAGGTTGGTCCAGATGATCCCTGGGCTCTTCCCAGCTCGGACTGTGGGTACAGGGCTCCAACACGCACACTGGCTGTGTGGCCGTCACTCATGCCTCCAAGTCTCTGTGCACCTTCCTCAGATAGTGAAAGGTTAGGGTCTCAGGGCTTGTCTTCCGTGCCTCCCGTGGCCCACGGCCCATGCAGTGTGAGTTAATGAAGCAGCACGGGGCAGGGCGGAGAGAATTCTTACCCAAGGAGCTATCAACGGGCTGAAGGATGCCAGGCCGGCCCTGCTTTTGGTTTCTTCATCTGAGGTCTTGTCGGTTTGCTCCTTTCTGAGTGCTACTGCCTCTAGTTTGAGGGCCACACAAAGAAGGATGTGTGGGTTCCGTGATTCTGAGCTATAATAAAATACCCCTGCCAAGACCCTATTGTTGCCTGCCTGTTACTACTACGAGAATAGCCCTCCTAAAGAGGCATCCTGGAGTGGACAGAGCCCTGGAGTGGAGCCTGGAGGGCCAGGTGCTACTGTAGAGGTATTGCCCACCAGCCACGAGACTCTGGGGCCTCAGCGAAGTGCTTGGGCTTCGCTGGTTGGTCTGAGGTCTTTCCAGGAGTCACGTCCATGCACAGGCCTTGCAGCTTGCTCTGCTGCTCCTATGTGATTGGTCACTTGACCCTTCTGAGAGGTCAGCAGGAATGGAGAAGATTTTGGGCATTGAACTTGGAACTCTTCTTGTGGCGGGAAGGCGGGATGGATTCACCCCCAAAAGTCAAACATGAGAAAACGGACAAGTCAGGAAGGAAGCCAATGAACAAATGTCCTACTTTAAAGTTTTGTGAAAGGAGTAGGGCTCCCGTGATTTGGTGTGTGCGCGCGTGTATGTGTGCGCGCGCGCATGTGCAGGAGTGGAGTTGGGGAGGAAATGACCTGTGCCTGGCTTGGGTGCATTATGCAGGGACCCCGCCTTCGCTCAGCCTTCTAGCCAGCAGCCAGCTTAGGGGATCCAGGAGAGGGTCATCGGGCCTTTATCATCAGAGGAAGAATTCCTCCGTCTGGCTGGAGGAGACAGTGCATGAAAAATGGTGGCAAGGGGTCAGGAGGCGAAAGCAAGTGAGAAAACACTTTCATCTATTATCCCGGGGTCAATGGGCTCCCATCAGGGAACCTTGAGGCTGCCATGAATGGCCCATTGCAGGACGTGCCCCATTGTGTGCCTGCCGCCCCGTGGACCTGACAGGGCAGCCCGAGGGCCAGAGCCCCACATCACAATCCCCCGTGGCGGGACAATAGGGCCTAAGAAAGTGGTGGGTGGCTCGCCTCCCAGGAGCCTGCTTCTTCTTATCAAAGGGCTTTCACGGGGAACGCCCGGCCGGCTTGGGAAGGCGGGAGAGCCGTTTGTCCAATACTGGGGAGGCATTTCAGACTCATTCCAAAGTCCCCGTCATGGCGATTAGGTTGGCCCGGATTGAATTTCATCCCCAACCAGTGTGGGTTTCTCAGCTGTTGCCGCTTCTTAGAAGCCACACATATTCTTTGAATTGAGTAATTTTTATTTGAAAAACAACACATTCCTGTTTAAATAAGGCCCAAATCTTATGCTGCAAAAGAGACATACATTTTCTCAAAAGGAGTTGTTAGGTTGACCACCTGTGTCCTTCCGGCCACAGCAGGCACCAGGCATGGGGAGCTCACTCATGGTTTGGGCAAACCCATGGCCTTGCCTTCTCCCTGGCAGCTTCTTGTCAAATAACTCATGGCTGTGGGTTTGAAAATACCCTGCAAATGAGTTGTGAGTCTGACATTGTGATTCCCTTGATTGAGTTAGGGCTGGTTTGCTTTCCAAGTCTGTAGAAATATGTCGACTGGATGGTGAGAACCATTATCCATGTAGTAACCCCCATGCTTGGGCCTGGGAAAGAAGTGGGCAGTGGCCAGGGATGTGATTTTGTGGCACTGTCAGCTCATCTGGCATGGAGCCTAGGATCTGAGTCTTCAGGAAGCCTCACTGGTATGGACCCATCTACGACACCCCTTATTGTGTAAGTACCAGGACCCACTGAAGGTTTCTTCTTCTGCACCATTTTTGCACAGTGGCTGGATTATTGCCCTTGAATTTCAGCTATATGCACGCTGCTCTCCAATTTGCTAGAAGTACCAAGAAATTGCCTGGAGACGTCATGAACTCAAATACATATAGGTGTGCAGTGGCCCCTAGGACAATAGGGAGGGGTGAGCTCTAATAAAAATGCCCTGAAGGCTTCACATTCACTGCTTTTTTTCTTTTCTTTTCTTTTCTTTTTTTGGGTAACACTTGGATATGAGACAATTGCTCAGATCAGATTTAACCTGTAGGAGGTAGTGAGTTTGTGAACTTAACCAAAATAGAAAAAGCCACACATCTCACCTTCACATTCAGGATCCTCCACTGTCTTCCCTCTCGCACCTTCTTGCCCAAATCGCCCTGTCAGCACTCTACCTGTTATTCAAATCCACCTGACAGAAGTTTTGCTTCCTTCCTCCTTGATCCTGGTTCTGCTTCCTTTTTGCTGGACCACTTTGTCACCTGGCTAGCCCAGCTCAGATCTCACGATGCTCCCTGAGGGCAGGGGTCTAATTGTATTAAGTCTCCGTCCCTCCACTCTTCCAAGGACCTTCCAGAAAGCTTGGTTCATAATGGATGCTCAGTGAGCCTCATGATTTGATTGATTTTATTTGGTTGTGTAACTTACGTTTCTCTTCCAGCTTCATTGTGAACGTGATCTGAAGGTTGAACTAGAAAACATCAGAATGGTTTTATCAGGGGGTATAGCTCGGGCATCTGAGCCTTGAAAGGGGGTTCCCGGGATACCTCCTTCTGGGAACTTTGTGGGAAGATACAACTCATGGAAAAGTTCTGAACATTGCTGGTCTTCTGATTGAGTGGGCCTAAGGGACTCTCTGGTATTATTCTTTGATGCTTAGAAGGGTAGATGTCAGGGCTTGGAGGTCACTGAGCCTCTGTACACCGGGGAAAACTCAGTCTTAGGAAGGAGACATGACTTAGTCATTCATTCATTTATTCAAGAAACAGCTACTGAGAACCTATAGAGGAGAACACAGACTCATGGTGCTGGCTTCATGGACTTCAATTCTGGAGATGAGAGACGGATAGAAAACAGGTTGTGAGTTCTTTAAAAAAAATACCCAGATTTCTGTACAATGATGGGGCATGAGGGGGCTTAGGGGGCAGAGACCTGCTCCAAGAAACAGACCGTCCATAAAGGAAACTCTGAGGAGACCTTTGAGGTAAAGCCTGGAGGAGGAGTGCAGGTAGGTCAGGTAAGGAGCTGAGAAGAATGTTCCAGGTAGAGGAACGAGCACAGGTAAACACTCTGAGCCAGGAAGGAGCCTGCCATCTTCTGGGAGTGTGGGTGGAGCTTAGTGAATAAGGGAGAGAGAGTCAGGAGGTCAAGGTTGAGAAGCAGGAAGGGGCTGGATCAGGTGGGGCTTTGTGGGCCAATGGGATGAGCTTGGATTTTGATTTTAAATGTAGTGCATAGTTATTGGAGGCTTTGAGAACAGAAATGATATTTTAAAAGAATCCAACTCCTTTGTGGGGAGCAGAGTCAGTTGTCCATGGGAGGCTCTTGCGGTTGCCCAGCTAAGAGGTGGGGGGCTAGACAAACCAACAGACCTGCGGTATCTTGGGATCAGAGCTGAGAAGACTTGAAGGAAGGAGGTGGAGATGGGGGAAGGTAAAGGATCACGATGACTGGCCTTTTGGCTGGAGAAGTTGGGTGGTGATGGGGTTCAAGACACGCTACCCCTCAATAGGGCACCTTCGGCTATGGAATATTTTAGGCTGAAGGACGTTGGGAAAACAGCAGAAGCTGGTGAGTCAGGCTGAACTTCCCCCGCTTTTCTCCCTACTGAAGCAGGTCATAAGACCCTCATGAGAGAGGTGCCCTCCCTGTCCTCGGAGGAAAGGAGCATTCTTATCTCCAAAGACAAAGGAACACCAAGAAGAATCTTAAAAAACAGGATTTGTTAAGTTTCCGCCAGTTTACTACACTTATCATACTCCTTAACCTATCCCATTCCTCCTCAGTTGTCCACTTTTTGTCAAACAAAGCATAAAAATACTTAGGTCTAACCAATTCTCTGAGTCTTCAGTTCCTTATGAAGTCTCCTCTGTCACATAAAACTTATATCAAATAAATTTGTATGCGTTTCTCCTGTTAATCCATCTTAGTTCGTTTAATTTTCAGACCCAGCCAAAGACCCTAAGAAGGTCGAGGAGAACTTTCTCCTCCCCTGCAGGAGACAGGGGTGTGTTGATTAAAATGGGAGAGATTGGAGTAAGAGCAGCTTTGCTGTTGGAAGCGGAGGCGATAAATACTTTCGATTCAAGAGCATGTTTCATTTGAGATGCCTACTGGCTATCCAAGGGTAGACATCAGTCACACAGTTAAATATATGTGCCAGAAGCTTGAGAGAGGGCTCTGAGCTGGAGAAAGGAATGAGGACCCTATAGCAGGGAAGGCAATTTGCTTTTCAATAGTCAATAGGACTACTCTCAGAATATAGATGACATCTCTCAGGATCACAGCATGGCTGTTTTGGACATTGAAACATAATCACAGAGAATGATCCTTAAAGAGGAGATGACTCACTATCTTTCCCCTTCCTCTATCCTCCTGTTTGGAACCTGTCTGTGATGGCTGGTGCTCTAGCAGTCATCTTGGATCAAGAAGATGAGGTCCATATCTTATAGAGGATGAAGGAGGAAGATGGAGAAAGTCTACGTCTTTCCTAATTGTGTTGCCTTTATACCAGCCCTAGGTGCCTATACCTGGATTTTCTTTACAAGGGAGAAAAATAAACTTTTACCTTTTTTTCTATTTTTCATTTTATTTTCAAATTAATATACAGTAAATTTCATCTTTTGGGGAGTATCAAGTTTAAAGAATTTTAATGGCTGTATAGATTTGTGTAGCCATCAGCAAATGGATCCAGCATGGTTCCTTCACCCCAGAGAACTCCCTTGTGCTGTCTCATTGTAGCCACACCCTCCCTGCAGCCCAACCTACCTGACCATCACTGATCTGTTCTCCATCACTACAGTTTTGTCTTTTTGAAAATGTCAGATAAATGGAATCATACAGTACGTAATTTTTTGAGACTGGCTTCTTTCACTCAGGAAAATGCATTTAGCATTCGTCCATGTTGCTGTGTGAATCAAAAGCTCATTCCTTTTCATTCCTGAGTATTATTTCGCTGTATGAATGCATAGCAGTTAAGTTTTCCATTTAAATATTGAAGGATGTTTGAGTTGTTTTCAGTTTTTGGTGATTATGAATAGAGCTACTAAAAACATTCATGTGAAGATTTTTGTGTGATTTTCAGTTTTTATTTCATAGGGTAAATATCTAGGGGTAGGATTTCTGGTTTGACTATATAAACATAAAGTATATGTTTGATCATAAGAAGCTGTCAAACTATTTTCTGGAGTATCTGTGTTATTTTACGTTCCTATTAGCAATGGATGAGAGAGTCATTTGCACCACATTCTTGTCAGCACTTGATATTGTCAGAAGTTTGTATTTTAGCCATACTAGTAGGTATGTGATGTTACCTCTTCATGATTTTAATTTGCATTTCTTTAATGGCTAATGATGTTGATGATCTTTTCAAGTGCTTATTTGCCCTAGCACAGAAGGTCCCTGTGCTTTGTTTAGTGCTCTGTTGTTGCCATCTTGAAATTCTTCTTATTTGAACAAGGGTCCCACATTTTCATTTTGCAGTTGGTCCTGCAAAGTATGTGGCCAGCCTTGCATGTGCTGTGTCCAGACAGCCAGCAACAAAGGCAGCAACAGAACTTGGCCGTCTTTGTATGCTACTGGCTGTCCTGGCCAACAGACTGGGCCATTTATTTTGATTACAGAAGAAGAATCCTTACGATGCACCCACTTTCAGAAGTTCACTAGACAAACAGTCCATCCGGAGTTGCTGGGTGGATCCCACTCTTACCATCCTTTACTATCCCTCTCTATTTCTCTAGATCTCTTTTGCTTGGTTAGATTTTACCTAAAAGAATTGCAACCTCCCTATTCATAAACACAACAAATGTTTGTTGGTGGTGGTAAAGATGAATCTGTTACCAGAAGAATATTAAAAGAACACTATATCAGATAGAATGCTGCTCATTTTACTTATTTATTTGCATTTTATCCTCACTTAGAGCTCTATTTTTTTTGGGCCGTGCGGCATGCAGGATCTTAGTTCTTCGACAAGGGATCGAACCTGTGCCCCCTGCCCCCTGCAGTGGAAACTCAGAGTCTTAACCACTGGACCACCAGGGAAGTCCCACTTAGAACTCATTTTAGAGATGTAAAAACTGTGGCCCAGAGAAGCTAAATACTTTTTTTTTTTTTTTTACAAAATCATACTGCTAGTGAGTGAGGAAAATCCTTGTCTGGCTTCTTTCTGATGCCAGGGAGTTTTTCTGATGTAACCTGTTTGAATTCCTGATTTTCTCTGTTGGAGAGCCGTGGGTATTTTGGACATCTTTAATCATCTTCTGGATATCACAGACAAATTTCCTAAGAAAACTCTCATTCTCTTTCCTCTTGATACCTTGAACATCTTTGCTGCATTGCTAGGTATGGTTATTGTATCAAGAGTTTCAACTATCTTGGAGTGAACTATCTGAAGGAGTTCCCAGTAGCCCTTCAAGTGATGGAGATCCACATGAAGAAAGCTATTCATGAAGCTGGGAGTCTCTTTTTCTGCTTGGAAAAGGAAGCTTTGTACATTCTTCTATTTTGGTTCAGAACAGCCCTCGAAAAGGGAGGAATCAGGCAGAAGGGACAGGGCCCTAGGTATTCTGGGAAGCGGAAGCAGGCGACATTGGGCCACGGACTGGCCTGCTCCACCCTGCCCTTCACCCAGATTCTTCCCTGCTCCCTGGGCTCTTTGGGAAACTGGCTTTCGGAGCCTGACACATGTTTCTTTGTCTGGCCCCAGCTGTTAGAATCTGTCTTCATTCATTAAGCAGGAAGGGAATTCTCCGAACTGCTTCTCTAGTCCGATGCCGTGGAGCAGACACTTAGACCTTGACAACTTCAAATCAGAGATGTCAAAACAAGCCAGGGGGCCCGCCTGAGCTGCACAAGCCTCAGGCCGGCGCTAGATGCTTCTCTGGTGTAATTTTTAGCCCCTGTGATAGCGTGCATCGTAGGTGTCGTTATCCTCATTTTACAGAAAAGGAAACTGAGGCTCAGACGGTTGCGAGACATCTCAGAGCTACATACTCAGAAAAGACAGGATCTGAGCCCTGATTGGCATGAGTCAAATTTCTCAGAGCACTTGACTCACTGCCATTCATACCAACAGAAAACCGCAGCCATCTTTCCTGCTCTTGAAAAGCAAAGGGCTCGTCTTTAGGGGAAAAAAGTGCCATCTTTGGGGAGAATACTGGTTTTCTGGGGCCAGGGTCCTGTCCGGAGGCCTGGCTGGCCTCTCTGCTGGGAGGAGCCTCCCTGCTCAGCCCGGTATGGAGGGTCTGCTCTATACCGCCACCGATAATTGTACAGGCCCATCCATCAGCGGGAATCCTATTTCAAACATCTCTCCGACTCTAACGGCACGAAAAGCATGAACTAAGCACAGTTTAATGAATTCTGATCTCACAGGCAGAGGCTGTCTGATCGGGGACAACTGTGCTCCCACACAAGGCAGGAAAAATCGCTCCAGCGGGAGAAGCAGGGATGCATTCCAATGATGTCTTCATTGCTTCAAGATGGATAATTTGTTTTTTAGCAAATTCATCAGAGACGTCCATTTTATCCAGGACTCACTCCCAGCCTTCTGGCCAAGTGTACCTTTTTACCTGGAGAGCAGTAAAGCCCTCTGATCCCATTCAGGACAGAAGGAAATGAGCCGCTTCACTTCTCGCCTAACAACCGTATCTCAAGCTCTTGTAGGTTTTTATGGGAAAGTCTTAAACATCTTAGCAAATCCATATATGCAGCCCAATCACCCAGTCATCTCTGAGAAAAAGCCAGGAGGAAGCTCGTCATTTGAATTTCAAGGAAAGAAGTATGAAGCAGAACCGAACATGCTTTATCTTCCTTCGGTTCGAGAGTCCGGATGTCTCCATCCTGGGACCATGTCATCATCTTCTCGGGGCTGCTGTGAAGGAGAAGTGAGGGTACCACCCAGAGATGGAGTCCCCGGGATTTAGGGGGTGGGGTCTTCCCAGAGACAGGATCCTACCAGGAAATCAGGAGGGTTCTGTCCTATAAATCACCTCATTTACACCTTACAACTGCTCCAGAGGTGGGAAGGTAGCCCTCATTTTAGAGATGAAGCTACCACGACACAGTGAGATCAGGCAACGGGCACAGGGTCATACGACTACTGAGTGGCAGGGTCAGAGGATGTCCCTACACTCCAAGTGGACCACTGACATTTAAGACAAGCCCCTTCCCCTCTCCAAGTCGCAGTTGTCCCTTATGTAAAATGAGAAGGCAGGGCCTGTGTGAACGCTAGATACCTTTTATTAACATACCATGAAAGCACTCGTTTTTTGTTTTTTGTTTTTTTCTGGGAGTGAAAACTGCATGTCTTATTCCCCACAGAGGGCTAGGGAGGAGGGTAGCCGAGGCGGGCAGGACCACAGTTCCATTCTCTCTGATCCTTGCATTTGCTCGTCCACTGTTTCTAGCACTGGGTCCAGAGCTTGGGATTTAGAGATGACAGTCATGAGGGGCTCACCATCTTCTAGAGAAAACAGACACATGGCAATAAAACTAATAAAAATGGGAGATAAATGCTCTGATAGAGATGTATACGGGGACCTGTGGGAACAGAGGAGACAGAGCAACTAACTGAGTGGCCCTGAGTAAGTCATTTAAATAATTTGGGGCCTCAGTGTCCTAATCTTTGAAATGGAATGGTAATAACTTGCACTGTGCTTCACAAAGTTGCAGGGAGCGAGGAACCTAGTTTTTTCAGTCCCTGGTATTGTGTGAGGAACTCAGTGAGTATTTAACGGACTTGAAGAGGGCCATGGGGCTTTCTCCAAAGTTTCTGGCTTCCTCTAGGCCATGTCAGCCTCAATCTTTCCCTTTCCTTTCCCCAACAGTCCAGCCAGCAGGGAGCCTCTGTGAAGCCCTGTGCCCTCTACCAAGTGTCCTCTGTCAGCCGTTTTCCCCAATCGGCTCCTCCTAAGTTTTCCCACTAGATTTTGTGGGTGCATTTGACCTCTTCCCCCAGCGGTTAAAAGCTAAGAGTGGATAAACGCTGGAGCTCTGGTGCCAGGTAGATATTGGCTCAAATCCAGCTTTGCTACTTAGTTAGAAGTTAAATCTGGGAAAAGTTGCTTAATCTCTCTGAGCCTCAGTTTCCTCATTTGTAAAGGAGAGATAATGAGAATGCTTCCTGGATGGGACCTGCGGTGAGGATTGATGAGGGGATGCAGGTAGAGCCCTGAGCAGGTGCCAGCGTCAGTCGGTGCTAAGGAAGGGACCCTCCCTGCCCCCTCGCCCCTCCTCCCACTCTGCTCTTTCCCTCCCCTCTTCTCCCACCGCCCCCTCCTCTCCCTCTTCCCCGCCTTCTCCTCGTTGTTACTATTAAGTGCAAGGCGAAGTGTGGCAGCTTTCTCACCCTGTACTCACCATGTTCAATTTTGCACATGCAAAGTGGGGTCCCCCCAGGACCACGTTCAGGGTTTGGAGCCCACATTTGTTCTCTCTCTCCAGAAACCTGAAGAGAGGATGGCAAGGGCCCCGGAGGCACACTAAGGTGGAAGTTGAAATCCATACCGGCTGTGTGATCATAGACAAGTTACTTAACCTCTCTGAGCCTAAGCTTCCCCAGTGGTGAGAGGGGATAATGCCACCTTTCTCACAGGTTTGCTGTGAGGAGTAAATGAGATCATCTAAGCCGGGGGCTTGACACAAAGCGGACATTCCCCTCTCCTCTCTGTCCAGAGGCTCGACGCCTGCCCCGTAGAACACAGGGGGTTGTAAATGCAGTTGGTCCTCCGTATCTGTGGATTCCATAGCCTCAGAGTCAACCAACTGCGCATCAAAATATTCAGAAAAAAAAATCCAGAAAGTTCCAAAATCAAACCTTGAATTTGCCATGTACTGGCAACTCTTTACATAGCATTATGTTGTGTTTACAACTATTTACATGGCACTTATATTGTATTAGGTTTTATAAATAATCTAGAGATGATTTAAAGTATACGGGATGATGTGTGTAGGTTACATCCAAGTACTACTCCCTTTTATGTAGAGGACTTGAGTAGCCACAGATTTTGGTATCTGTGGGGCGTCCCGGAACCAATCTCCCTTGGATACAGAGGGACAACTGTATCCCCCCAACCAGTACTGCCGTGTCCTGGGAAGGTCCTCATGCTTCCAGTGAGAATCTTCCTCCAGGGCCGCTGCGTTTCTGTGGCCCCTCAGATCATTTGTTCCACCCAGGAGGACCCCAGGGTCTGAGGAACTTGGCTTCTCAGGGATGATGTAGCTAAAAGTAGCACCTGGTTTGCTGGTAGAGGTCGCCTACTGTGTAAGGCTGCGTCTTTGGAGAACACCTTCCGGACAATTCCTTTTATTTTGTGGAAGCCTCACATCTGCTCTATGAGTTGGGTATTCGATATTAACAGAGATAAAGTGATAATAATAATTAACAAATATTGAAACTTACCACGTGCCGGCCATGGCACTAAGCGTGTCACTATCCGAAAGGATGGAGAAAATGGACTCAGAGGGATTTGCAACAAACTCCGGAGTAGATCTCCTTAACTCCATTTTGCAGATGAAGACTCGGAGCTTCCGAGATAAACAAAGTTGCTGAGGGACTTACCGGAAGTCCAGCTGCTCACGCCAGGTGAGGCTGGAACTTGGTCCACGTCTGGCTTTCCTCCAGCCTCTGCTCTCTGGTAATGCCGCGCCATCTTTCTTAGGTAAAGGAGGGGCAGGAATAGAGGGCCCGTGCAGGGGTGGATTGAAATGCTTTACTCTCTGATCTAAGGCACACCTTATGATTGACTTGTTATTTGTCTTCCTGGATGAGGTCCTTGGATCCATGTTAGCAAGAACTCAGCTTCCTGGGGCCAATGCCAGCTCAGTTTACCACCTGCCATGTCTCATAGGTTTTCACCACAATCCACATCCTCCCCGAGATCCACATTTTCCTGTGACCCGTGTCCTCCACGTGACCTACATCCTCCCCAGTCCCAGACCAAGCTCTAGCTCTGCACGAAAGTCAGCCCCAGCCATGTCAGATGGGTAGTCACTCCTTCCCTAGACACAAGCCTTGTGGGCACTTGAGGCTGGATTCAACCCTGGTCACGTGAGAGACTGAATGAAGCCCAGCCTTGAGCAGGGAGCAGCGCTCCCGTGAGCTCGGCACGGCTCCTTTCCTGCCCTGCTCGCCTGTCTCAAATCCCCTTCACACCTGCTCCTCCGGCCACGTCTTGCTCCATCCTCCAGGTCACTTCACACACACCCTCTCCCTTGTCACCTCAAGTCTGATAAGGTGCCCTTTCTCTGTGCTGCCACACACATGGGCTTGTGCAACCCCTGGGATGGTGTCACGTGACTCTCCACCGTCAGACTGTGAGCTCTCTGAGGGCAAAGGCCTTAGTCATCCACGTGATCAGCCTATTCTTTGAATAACAGCTGTGACTAGTCCAGCAGGACCGGCTAGGCTGCAGGAACAAATAAACCCTGAAATCTCAATGTCTTAGCGCAGCTCGGGACGTCTCCCTCTCATTAACGTTTGGTGCTAGACACGTAGCTCTCCCCGCCGTGTGCCTTTCAGCATTGCCTGGGGGACCGTGGCTCCTTGCCCGTGGCGGTGGCATCAGGGACACACAGCCTCCTGCCTTCCAGGTGATCCCGCGGGCTGGCATGGAGAGCCAGACCAGGAGTGGTGCACATCGCTTCTACCCACTATGGTCTAAACCCAGCCACGAGTCCCACCTCCGCTGCAAGGGAGGCTGGGAAATATCCAGGAGCACGTGAGACCTTAAGGGGCAGGCAGCCCCTCTGATGTGGCTTCGAGAGGTGGGCTTCAGCTCAGTTTCAGGGAGAACTTCCTAACAATCAGAGTGTTTGGGATGAAACGAGGAGGCTTCCTGGCCCAAGAGTCTTAGGACTGGTTAGCTGACAGAAATAAACTTGCTTCCTTTCACCACTGCCACAGACTTGCGTTCAGACAAAAATCATCGTTTTGAAAACAAGGGGCTGGGCCCTGGAAACTCCGTTTAGCGCTGTCAGCCCCGGAGAAGCTCGGTGTTCCCAGCTTGCAGTGTCCTTTGTCCCCTGTGAGCTCCCGAAGTCTGGAGAGGTGACTTCTTTATACTTGGGAGGTGCTATTTATAACTTCCAAAGGACCCCTACTTCTTTGGTTCTGTACGGAGGCTCAGAAAAGCGAGTCCGCCCTCCCCCAGAAGCCTTCCCCCTACACCAGGCCTCTCTCCCCCAAGAGCGATCCCGTAAATAAAGGATGAAAGGACCCGTAATTATTACCATTCGACAACACAGGGACTGTCAAAACCAGGAGTCCCACAAAAGCCTTTACATAAATCACAGCTGATACAATGGCTCTCGGCTGAGGGGAGAGAAGCTTAGAGCCTCAGTGCTGCTGAAAGGTTTGTGTTTGGGGGCGGGGTTACCAGAGTCAGCCGCCCCTGGGGAAGAGATGAGGGCCTGGTGTCTGAGCAGAGGATTCGCCCAGCATCCGCCTCAACCCGCTAGCCCGCCCGACGGCAGAGGCCACAGCACAGGAGTAAAAAGCTGAGGGCAGACTCCAGATGTGACAGCTCCATGGGGCCGGATGGTCCAGAGGCTTGAGACCGCGCAGGTCGCAGTTGCATTGCTGGCGGTTCACACTTCGGCTGGGCAGGACCGTCCACCCTGGGGGACACGCTGGCCCGCGGCGGTGCGGCCAAGGACAGTCTGTACCCTGCGTGTCAGGGGGACGTCAGGGCTCCGGGGCCAGAGAGGGGGATGGGCGTGGCCGGGCTGCTCAGAGAAGGCGTCCTGGGGGGAAAGGTCATTCTCTGATAGGCAGAGGGGAGAGTGGGACCCTCCAGGGTGCAGTGATGTGGCTGATTCTGGTCCCCACACCGCAAGGACCACATTTCTTGAGAAAGTGCGCTCAGAGCTGGAAACCAGAGCGACCCCGTTAAGCAGGCAGTCTGTTCCTGAAGCACAGAGATCTCTTCAGAGGCTGGCAATTCCAGAGAAGCAGAGCAATTGGTAAGAGGGGGCGTATCTCTGGGCATACCAGTGGTTCCTTTTGAATGAGCCATTTAGTGACACATTAAGAATTCCGTGTCATTTAACACAGGCTGGTGGCCCCTCTTAGGCGCCATGCTCTGCACTACTCCTACTGCTTCTTCCTTTGGAGGTGAAGAAGACACCATCCTTAAGATCTTTAGAGTCCAGGGCAGGAGGTAGATGCAGAACACGAGCTCTAACGCAGAGCGTCTCATGTGGACAGACATATGCCAAGAGGCAGTGTAGCAGAGCCGGGGAGGCCGTGGCTCTAGAATTAAACGTCCCGGGTTTGAATCCCAGCCCTGCTGCTTGTGGGCTTGGTGATCTTGTGTGAGTCATTTAACCTGGGCCTCAGTAACATCAGAATATTAATGGCAGTTATGAGAATAAAAAGAGAATCCGAATATGTCTGGTATCTTGGCACTGTCTGCGAGCATTAGGTTTATTTTCAGTAGCTTAGATAGTGAGCCATGGTTTACAAATCACGTTAGCATCTGTGCT
Organism: Monodon monoceros; assembly: GCF_005190385.1. Lineage (NCBI taxonomy): Eukaryota > Metazoa > Chordata > Mammalia > Artiodactyla > Monodontidae > Monodon > Monodon monoceros. The sequence continues at coordinate 76,485,577 of NW_021703775.1, read as the reverse complement.
CCAATCTGGTCCTACCATGACAGGGGTTAACCAAATCTCCCCATTTAAAAGATAAGCAGACTGAGACTTGAAGAGGAAAGAAAGCTGACGTCCCCACACTCACACAGCCAGCGTGACAGAGCTGGGCCCTGCCCTACACTGCGTATCTTCTGAGGTGAAATGCTGCCGGGGGGTTTTCATGCTGGGGAGGTGAGTGGAGTGCTCTGAACGACCACAGAGTTCCCAGGGGATCCCAGGCAGCCTCACTCCTGGAAGGCTGGGCCCTGAAGCGAATCAGACCTGACCCCTTTCCAGAGCTGGGCTTCTCCGCCCCGGGGGCTGCCCTGAGCCAGTGCCGGAATCCATACTTTTGAGCTGAGCCCTCCCTCTCCAGAGCTTCATGGGCCCTGGGGGCTGCAGAGGCCGTGTAGCTCAGGGTCTGCTCTCTGCTGTGCGGGGCTCCTTGTGGCATTTCTGGGGGAGGTGCAGTCCCCACCTAGCTCTCTGGAAGCCCGGATGGTCTCACCCTTTCTCACCCAGAGTGGCTACATGCCCACCAGAGTTCCCCACCGCATTCTACCTCGGTGGTGCCCCGGGGTTGTCTCCCAGAGGATCTTATGTGAAGGGTCCCCCCCCCTTTTTTTTTTTTTTTTTGCGGTACGCGGGCCTCTCACTGTTGTGGCCTCTCCCGTTGCGGAGCAACAGGCTCCGGACGCACAGGCTCAGCGGCCACAGCCCACGGGCCCAGCCGCTCCGGGTCACGTGGGATCTTCCCAGATTGGGGCATGAACCCGTGTCCCCTGCCTCGGCAGGCAGACTCTTAACCACTGCGCCACCAGGGAAGCCCGTGAAGGGTCTCCTTTAAATGTGTCAAGCCCGTGCCTTTACCAGCAAGCCACAGCCTAGCATTCAGAGCGAAAGAGCAAAGCGGGGTATATGGTGGATCCCCAAACAACACATCCCTACACCCCACTGAAAGATCTAGGCAGACAGGGACCCTGAAGAGGTGTGTGCATGCGTGTGCGTGTGTGTGTATGTGTGTGCTTGTAACATGCAGGACTGCAAGTTCTTTGTGAGACCGGAGTTCATGGGGGAGGGGTAATGGAGACAGCTGGAGGCCACCAGGTGGACTTGAGAAACCACGGGAAGGAGGGAGAAAGGGTTTTTAGGTGCTGACGAGGGTCTAGAAACAAACCCGGGAAGTGGTCCCCCCAGTTACGTCACAAGTGGTGTTCTGACCCTGCCTTCCAGGAGGAAGCCAGGCTGCAGTTCTGGGAGCTGAGTGGGTCCTGGGGGCTCTTGGCAGGAGGAGGAGCCTCCGCAGAGGATGTAACCTGGGCAGGCCGCACAGGCTTTGTCCGATGGTAGTTGTGACTCCTAAGTGGGTCCTCATGTCAATTTGGTAGGTCAGGATCTGCATTTCAAGATCCAGAGTGGTGTCTAATAGGATAGAAAATAGAGTGCGTTGCACATAGTAAGGACCGTGTTATTGCAGTAAACTTCCATGAATCTAGATCTGCAGGGGGATCTGACACATTTGTTTCTTAGCGTTTGATTAAGAAAATGTTTAAATCTCTGCTGTGCTGCTTCAGTCTCTGAAATAGGCTCATCCCTGGGTTCAGAGGGCGACTCCTGGCCCCTGGGCAAGTGGCTTCTACATCTGTTCCATGAGGCCAACCCCATGTGCCTGAGAGGGCGGCGTGAGGGTCACATGAGATAAGGCCCTCGCAGCGTGACTGGCGCACGGCCGAGTCTCACTGAACGTCCACTCCCTGGCCCCTTCCCTTACCCAGACTGCGGGCGGGGAGGCGGTGGCTCCTGGTGGAGCAGATCAGGCTCCAGTCCCTCCCTTTGCTCCACCAGTAACTCAGGCTGCCTCTGCTCCCACGGCAGTTTCTCTGGGTTCCAGGCCAAGCTGCCAAGGACTCCGTTAGAGGACCCTGGACCCTGGACCCACAGTGGTTAAAATCCCCTCCATTTCCACAAAGGGATGCGGACACAGTGGGCTGGGGCGCCTTCCATCCTTCCCCGCACGTCAGGCAGAGCCTGGGGCCGAGGCCTGTGCTGGTAGCAGTGGCGAAGGTGAGGTAGAGCACAGGACTGGAACAGGGCATCTGTCCATCCATCTATCTGTGGAGCTGCACGGGTGCTGGGGCCACCCTCTGCTTGCCTGTTCTCTGCCCTTCACGCCACCTGACAGACACACAGAAAGCCAACCTCGCCAGACCTGCCCCCTGGGTTGGGGGCACGGGGGAAGATGAGGGAATTAACTTCTGGCCTGCTGACAGCGGTGCCGCCTGCCAAAGCCGCCCGGTAATTTGGTTCCTTTCCTCTGCTGACTTGGTACCAGCCACAAGAGCGGATTAAGCAGGGAAGTGCTGCACAGAGAGCTCTCCCCCTTGGCACTCGGATCCCATTGTCTCCTGAGAATGACAGCGGCTGGTGGTGCCAATGCACACCGCTCCACTGGCACGTCCCCAAAACAGCTCAGCTGCCCGTTCCTGAAAAGAGGGATTTGTTAAAGAACTGCAGCTAAAAAGGAGGAGAGGCAGGAGAGGGCAAGCCCATGGAGTAAAAGTTACGCCGGGTCTGTTAATTAAAGGAGAGAGGCCTCCAATGCGAAGGCCGATGCCGGCAGGGGACGCTGGAGCTTCTCAAACTCCCCTGAGGAGGATTTCAGTTCCTTCCACTCTCCTGGACCAGCCACTGGGTGCCAGGCGTTGGACTTGGTGTCGGTTGGTGGCATGGGAGGAACAGCCATGCGCGAAAGAGGCCTCCCCTACCTGCTCTCAAGAACAGACACTTAGAATACTGGCATAATAATAATTAATATTCACTGAGCACTTACTACATGCCAGGCCCTGTTGTAATCTTGTTATTCACATGGACTCATTTAATCAACATAAGATTCCTTTAGAATCAGTATTAGTGTTATGATTATATCTCTACCTTAAAGATGGGAACACACGAAGCGTAGACAGCGGTGGGTCGTACACTGTTAACAACTGGTCTCAGGAAAACAAATAAAAATAAAAACGAGCCCCTATGTGGAGTCTTTGCCAGTTTCTGCGGGGTCCATATGCCCTCTGTGCTCAATTTCAAGCAACATATGTGACATCACTGGACATGGAGCTGGGAGGAGATACACGTAGTTGGCTTGTGAGCTGGCTCCCACACACCAGCGGATGTCAAGGAGCTCGTCCACGCTCACGCGGTGAGTGACGGTCAAGACATGTGCCCAGCTCACCTGGCTCCTGGGCCTCCTTGCTCAATCCCTGGGCAACCCAACCTGTGACATCTTAGAGAAGGGACCCAATGGGGCGGGAGTTGTCCTGACGGCTACATAGGATAAGGTGCGTGATGAGCCCTGGCCACTCGCAGCTCCTCCCCTACCAGCCAGCCTCCCATTCTTGCTTCCAACTCCTCCCGTACAAGAAACTGGCCGCAGTCACTCCTGGCTCATGAAGACTTGGGTATATATACCACAACAAATTTCCTCATGCATAACATAAAATTGGAGACATCTTTGTTATCCTAGTCAAAAAATTTTATAACCACTAATGAGCTCTTTAAATTCTCTCTTTATACATCATTTTCAGTTCATTGTCCCAGCACACCTGTGAAAAATACAATTAAGATTTGTCAGCACAAGAGTGAAAAGCAAATGTCTCCTACTGCCCATTTCCCCCTTTGGTATATCCTGCATGCTGGCTGATTTGCCTTCTCGAATCGAGTTATCATGTGGACAGTCCTCTGCTAGAAATCTTCAGTAGATCTCATTACCTACAGATCGACTCTGGGCTTTTTAGTATGGCATTCAAGATCTGCCAAATCTTAGGCATGCATCCTTCCATCCATCATGCATGCATCCATCCATCATGCATGCATCCATCCATGCATCCATCTATCCATCATCCATCCATTTATCCTTCCATCATCATCCATCCATCCATCCATCATCCATTTGTCCATCCATCCATCCACCCATCCGTCCATCCATATGTTCAATATGTACTCAATAAATATTGAGTGCCTACTATATGTCAAGCAGGCACTCTACCAAGTGAAATATGACCATCCCAAATTCGTCTTCTACTAGTATCTATTCACTCATTCATATAATCAGTCAGTCAGCATTGAGCATTTATTATATGCTAGGTTCTGGGGACACAAAGATATATAAGACACAGACTCTGCTTTTGAGCACTGTGCATCACAGGCAAATCTGATTGTTTGTTATTGCCAAAATATTTTCCCACCTCTATCCTTTTGTGCACATTATTTTTTCTACCTGGAAAGCACTCTCTACATTTCTGAATATCCAACTTTTATTCCTTGTTCAAGGCCACACTGATGCCTCCTTCTTGAAGCCGTCCCTGATACCCTGTCCGACTCTGCCATGCTGGAATTGATCGGGGGCTTTCCCTGAACTCCCACTGGGATCCTTTGTCCTCTCTTATGACCCTATTCTTTCCGTCTTAGTTTAAAGCCATTCATATCCACATCCATTTTCTGTTGCTAGAACCGACCTCCTGGAGCTCTGAGACTCCGTGATTCACACTTATGTCTCCTTGGAGAGCAGGTGAGCAGAGAGCGGCTGTTGGAGGAATGGTGAAGGAAAGAATCTACAAAGGTGAGAAAATGCTGTCTATCTTTTTACTAAGTCACTATTTTTGGAATAAGGGCACAGCTAAGGCCCTTCCAAGTAGAAAACTACACTCGGGCCATTTGGGCTCCTTATAAATTGCATGAAGTGTCTTCTATTCCTCTCTTGATTTTTTTTTACAGGTAGCTTTATTAAAATAACAATCACTCCTGGGAGCAAATTATTAAATTAGAACTTGAAAGGACCTGGACAATCCCTTAGTTTTAACCCCTAATGTAGGTCTGAAAAAATCAGACCTAGAGAGACAAAATAACTTAGATTACCTCATGCGTGATCACAGTTAATTCTACAACACACCATAAGAATTGTTTATAAAGTTTTCTTCATCATTCATTCAACTGCTGTGCAAGTCGAATATGTGTCAGGCAAAAAGATGATTTTAAACCATTAAAGGAAAGGAAAAATGTGTGGATTTGTTGTCTAATTCTTGAGAAATATTTTCATTAAGAGCAAGAATGAAAAGCAAAAAATAGCTCATAGAAGATAAATTTCAGTTACCTGGAAAGTTTACCTTTACAAAATGCCCCATTTTATGACATGGCCATACAAAATGATGACCATATTTTCTTTTAAAAATATTTTAAAATTATTTTGATGTTTTGAATTCACATATAGTTGATTTACAATGTTGTTAGTTTCTGCTGTACAGCAAAGTGATTCAGTTATACATATGTATACATTCTTTCTTAATATTCTTTTCCATTAAGCTCTGTAACAGGATATTGAATAGAGCTCGCTGTGCTATGGAGTAGGACCTTGCTGTTTATCCATTCTATACATAATAGTTCGCATCTGCTAATCCCAAACTCCCAAAACATCCCTCCCCCTCCTTTCTCCCCACAAGTCTGTTTTCTATGTCTGCGAGTCTGTTTCTGCTTTGCAGATAAGTTCATTTGTGATGACCATATTTTCTCGTTTGCAGGGGACAGTCCAAGTTTACGCCTCTTGTCCCAGCAGAGTCATTAACGGTGCTTCCTTTCTCAGTGGTGTTCTAGTTTGGACAATAAATGATCCAGTCATCCTATGCATATAGCTGAGTAGTTTTTTTTTCAACTTGTACCTCTGCTACTACAAAAGCCGTTTTAAACTAATACCAGGTTCTAAACAATGTGTCGCTGACCCGTTGGAGTGGAACCATGGATATTTCAAGGCTGCTGTGAGAGAGCCCTCGAGAAACCATCGCAAGTGCAGGAATGATGCCCTCTTTCCTCTCGGTGTCTCTCTACTGGGAAGATTTTCTATTCACAAATCCAGCGGCACATCCTTTCAACTTTCAGGAAAATAAAAGGAACCTGTAGGAGCGGGTTGATCAGTCTTGCCAAAGATAGAAGCTCCAAGCAGTCTTGGGAGTGGGGAGGTAGAGGATGTTGCTGGGATGTCATAGGTCAAATGCAAGTCCCTCCAGGCATTTTTCCATAAAACTCCATATCCAGTCTTCCTACATGAACTTGTCATTAGGTAAATTGCTCTAAAGTATTAAGTGAACCATAACATTGTCCACTGGGGGATTGCTAAACTTTCAAAGCACACGCTTTGCCAATTTTGGACACTCAAATGGTTTGAACTCTCTTTTGCTGTCCAACTCCCATCCTTTGGGGTTGATGGAAATAAAAACGACTTGAAGGGCGGCCTGTGTGGATAAGTCACCTCAGGGCTCTTGAGAATGTTAGTCAGAGGCCCTGAAGACATCATCGCATCCATCCTTGGTAGCATCTTTGTAGAAAGAGTGGTAGTGTGGATTGTGGACAAGGTGTCCTGGAGCGTTGGAGAGGCATTAGGACCCAATTTCCATCCATGTCTCACGCCGCGGCACTTGTTTCTGACCTGGGCTTCTATCTCTAGCCTGTGTCCTGACACTCCACCCTTTCCACTGCAGCCTGGGAAGTCTTTCTGCGACAGAGCGCAGACAAGTCAGAACCCTGCTTCCAAGAGCCTGACGTCTCACCGCCTGCGGAAATCATCTCTAAGTACGATGGCACCGAGCCCTCATACAAATGGACCGCTGGGTTTCTTTCTTGCTTCACTTTCAGGGAGAAGGTTTCTTCTATTTGTACTTTCAAGTTGAAGTGGAAGCCAAGACAGGCATCAGAGTCTAGTACCTCGACTCTTGCCACCATCACCAGAGAGTGTTATCGGGTACTTGTAAAGCAACGCTTCGGGCTGCAGAGCAAATGGATTGAAGAAAAACCCTTGGAACCAACTTTTCTATAAGCAGAGGAACTTCTTTTTCTCCAGCGTTCCCATCTGTCCACCCATCTATCCATTCATCCAGCCATCCAGCCACCCATTTACACATTCTTTCCACAGTTAATTGCTTGCTTGCTCTGTACCAGACACTTGGGCTCTGTGGTAGGAATACTGTGGTGAATAACACAGCCCCTGGCTTTGTGGAACTTAGAGTCTGGTAAGAAACGTCTCTTATTCCCTCAACATGCTGCCCATTGCCTATGACCAGGCAGTGTCCTCCACCTAGAACGGCATTCTTCCCGTTCTCTATCTAGAAAATGCTTCAGCAGTCTTAAGACCTGGCAGAAGCACTTCTTTCTGAAGCCATCTACGTCTCCCATGAGCAAAAGGATATGGAGTCATACAGACCCGCAAGAGATCTTGTGGAGACAGACAGACGCACCAACATCGTTTTTCCCCTTCACTGCCCATGGGACCTTGAACAAATCACTCAATCTCTCTAGGCCTCAGTTTCCAAAACTATAAAATGAGAATAATAAAAATTGCTCATTTCATCTCACAGAGAGTAGTTTGAGGTTCAAATAAATGTTTAAATGCCTTACCTCTGACTTTCTGTTGATTCTTCCATTCGCTGACTAAGGACCTGCTCTGGGAGCCAGGCCCTGTGTTCATGCCAGGGATCCAGATTTAATTCGACCTTTCCCACAGCAAGCAGAAAGTGGGTGACAGTCATGGAATTATTATCACACATGTGAGGCGTATGATGGGAGAACCAGCACAGGGTGCCATGGGAACTGGGGGACAGTGGGTTCAAACGTGAAACTCACATGATTTAAAGTAACTAGAGCGGGGATTAACATATACACACTACTATGTATAAAATAGATAACCAAGAAGCACCTGCTGTACCATAGGGAACTATACTCCATATGGTAATAGCCTATGATAAGGGAAAAGAACCTGAAAAAGAATATATCTGTATCTATATCTGTACATATATATCTGTGCTGTATACCTGAAACTAACATGACATTGCAGATCAACTATACTTCAAAAAAATAAAATAAAGTAACTAGAGCCAATGCTCCTATCACGCTATGCACTCTGCATTCTTCTAGGAGCTTTAAAGGCATTACTCAATTTAACTCTCACATTTAGTACCCCGCTTTGCAGTAGATGCCTTTATTATTCCCATTACACAGATGGGGAAAACTTCAGCCCAAGTTGACAGAGTTAATAAATGGTGGAAGTAGGATTTAAACCTCTCACGCCCTTTATAAACAAAGGCCACTGGTGGGAGTGAGAGGGTATCGCGTGGGACTGGGCAGCTAGAGAGGGGCTTGGTGTGACCAGAGCAGAGGAAGGTGAAGGGAGGGGAGAGGTCCAGTCCCGGAGGTGAGGGCGTGCAGCCCCCGGAGGAGTCTGCAGCCCCCAGGGAACGGTGTGGGCCTTCTAGGAACATGGGTCTTGCCTCCTTTCTTGTGCGGGACACAGCCATGCTCTTGCAAACTGGCCTTGAACAAGGCTGGCTTCAAACAATTGTCAGTGACCAGACCATATGTTAGTTTGGAGAGTCATAACAGTCCCTGGCGAAGCTTGTGTGTTCAGACCCCACACATCTGAAGAGTGTGTGGAAAGAAAGCAGCCATTCTTCTAGATGTTTCCTTATCTATTGGGCTCTTGCAAATATCATAAAAAGTTGCTAAGTGACATCTTTGCTTTTTCTTTTTGTTTAGATGACCCTAAAAATTTGAGTGTCTGGCTTCATTCAGTCAACAATCGATTCAATTTGCCCTGAGCTGCTCTTTGCAGAGATTCCAAGCTGGATTAAATCAATGATCTCTTTTCTTGTCTTGCAAATTGGATTGCTTTAGGGAATTTTTCTTTGAAAAGCTTTTATTGACTTTTTCTCCAAGAAGAAGTGACACGTTGGATTCTAAATGAAATCCCCTTTTGGAAGAGCTGTGAGGCCCTCACGGTGAGTCCTCAACAACCAAGATCTTGAAGTTGAAAGAGTTTCCAGAAGCCATCCAGCCCGGTGGCTCTCGGACCTGATCCATCACCAGAATCAGGTGGGAACTTCAGAGATGGACGGAACAATGTACAAGCAGCAGCTGTAGAACCAATGGGTCAGAATCTCTGAAGGAGGGCCTGGCGCTCTATTTATAAAGAACATTCTCTGTTGTTACTGTAGCAGTTTGTCTGGGGACCTCTGGAGCTTCTGGTCTACCTGACAGGACGGCCAACAATCGCTGTGTCATTTCGGCTCTGCACACATCTAAGGAAGCACATGGGGGCTGAAATCCAGCCTGAGCTCTAGAAGAAGGATACCTTTTTCTTTGGATGACGGTCAGCTGGTGAGGGGTGCCTGCAGGGCTGCGTCCACGCAGAGGGAGCACCTTTTCCTAATGTGCATGAAAGCTCCCTGTAGGCTAGTGAGGGCACTGCTAACTGACCCATGATACCGCAGTTATGTTAAGGACCCTTGTAATTGATAGTCACATCAGACTGCTCCAGGGGTAGCCCCTTCCACCGTGGGCACCCCGTGGCCATTACTTCTGCCCCTTCCTCCACCTCCCTTTTACCTGCAACCGTGAATCCTGTTCTGGACACCCCGAGTCCCACAGAATACATCCAGTCCCTCTTTCCCAAGGGAGACCCTTAAGGATTTGAAAATAGTCAACATGTTCCCTCTGGTCTCGGTTTCTTGGTTAAAATCACCCCACACCCTTCAACTATGTTTTGAATAACCTGGCTTTGTTTTCTCTTGTCTCATTACTGGTATCCTCCACATGGAAGCACACTTCATGCACTCATTCATTCATCCATCCATTCATCAGTGCATACAGATGCCAGTATCCAATGGTCATTCAACAAATATTCATTCAGTGCCTACTACATGTCCACTTCTTCTCCAGCCTTTGGGGGATGTAGAGGTAAGCAAAACAGGACATCTCTTATCTCATGGGCCTTAAGGTCTAGTGGTAGGGAAGACAAGTAATAGGCAAGCAAACCAACGTGTAAGAAGAATAATTTCAGACCATTTTGGGGCATCAAGCACCGTGCAAGGTATCAAGGGGTTCAGAGACAAAAGAGATAACGTTCTGCCAGTCTTTTACAGTTTAGTGGGAGATTCATTCAATCCCAGAGCTCCCATCTGGGAAGGTCAAGGCTGAAATTGAGGCTTGGAGGAGGCTGGGAGGTCTTGGGGTGGCAAAGGCCTAAGGAAGGGGAAGAGGGGCCCCCCTGGGGGGTCAGTCCTTGCTCAGTTACCCAGTGAATACAGATTTTTCCTCTTTATCTTAAATACCTCTGGTTCACTATTTTGTTTGCAAGGTCATGTTGGATAGATTTGATTTTAGGGTCTGTGTTTTTTTAGGGGTGGATGGAGTTTTCTATGAGGAAAAAAAAAAAAAAAGAAACATGCTGCAATTCGCATTTAAGTCTGGTGGGTCTCGGAGCCAAAATAGTTTGTGCACTAACTACTAAGTTACACAGAGATGCAGGCTACTGGGCTCCTTCAATCTGCTCGGCTTGGCAGGGCCAGCTCCTGGTAACAATGACTTCCTATATACCATCCATAGTATAAAAACTGTAGCCTGTGTTTTGTCTTGCTCTGTGCCCTCTGGGGCCAATTCCAGTGCCAAGTTCCCTTTGAAGTCTCCATGCCTGGATCAGCTTCACAGGCTCTGAAGTCAGATGAGAAATGGGCCCATTATTAATGGGGGCAAAGCTTTTGCACCCTCTTCATACAGTGTGGGTGGCATTGCCCTTCCATGAGATACCCCGAGGCAGGGCGTCAGAGTGCTTGGGGCTCTAGTGCCGGGCTTGGCACTGGTTTCTTTTGGGACCAATTGGCACTGAGCGTCACTGGGCAGGGAATGCCTTCCCTGTGCTTAGTTGCTAAGCAATGAGAAGTTACTATGGACAGAAGATCAGCTTTGGGGATCCTACATTAGGGGAGCAGATTCACTGATTGTTTATTTGATTCAAATTCATTCAAACATTGACTCAGCATCTACTCTGTTCCAGATTCTCTGTCCCTCCTCTTCTCAGGGAACAAAGATCAATAAGATGTTAGTGGAGAAGATGGCGTGCAAGTCAATCAGTACAAAGCTGAGTTATGGGTACCGTGGAAAAATCTGGGGAGGTGAGGCTGAGGCACAATGGAGAAAGCATCAATGCTCCCTGGCTGGAGGTGGTTAGAAGAGGTTCCCTGGAGGAAGTGGTGCTTGAACTGCATTCTCAAAGTCGACATCAGAAGCAAAGCAGTGGTAGAGGAATCTGGGTGTGTTGCGTTATGATCAGACACATGCTACTCTGTTCACAAAGCCTTAACCACGCTTCCTGGGTGACTTGATTCTGAACACCAGGAATGTGTTAATGACACCGCTCTCTTTAGTACGATGTCACAGAGAGGGGAGAGCGCCCGAGTTAGAGACCGGTCCTCCCTTCCACTATCAGGGCTTCAGTTGACTCACCTTTAACTGAGAGCTGTCATCGTGGACAATGTCAGCAGTATTTTGTCATTTGATGAGAAGAGTGACATGGTTGATGGGGATGAAGGGTTGTGCTTCCTTCCAGGCCTCCTCTTGGCCTCCGAGGGTGTCCCCTCAAAGGAAAGCTGGGCTTTCTGAACACATCTTATCACCTGTGATCAAATGAAGGGGTCTAGAGACCTCTTCTCAGCTTGGAGTCTCAGCTCCAAGCTGTCATTTCACAGCTGTGTGACCTTGGACAGGTCACTTCCTTTCTTCTTCCCTCATTTCCCCATCTATATGAGGACTGGGTGGGACAAGATGATCCGGGGGCTCTATCCCTCCTGGCTTTACTGTCTAAGATGGAAAGATCCCACCGCACTGGCCATGTAGGCAGCTGGTTTTCAGGAAAGAAAAAGCATAGTATTTACTGAGCATTTCCTATGTACCAGGCAAGGCGCTAAAGGCTTTCCATCCAGGACTTCGTCCAGCCAGCACAGACATCTCTTAGGTAGTTGTTATCATTTTCATTGTCTTAGAGATAAGAAAACAAGTCCAAAGAGATGAAAGAACGGGCAGAATTGTCGGCAGTGGTGCGCGGAGCAGAAGAGCGGGGGTGAGTTCTCTGCCTCTCATCCGGGACTAGTTCTGTCATTCTGGTCTTGGATATCTCTGACGGTCTGGCTCTCTTTTTCGGGTTATCTGCTCAGCACAATGAGCTTCCGTGCTGGCGGGGCCCTGGGCGTAGCTCCAGGGAGCCCCAGAGCCCTCTGCTGTCCGCGGTACCTGCCGGTCCAGAGCCAGCCTGGCTGCACAGTCAGGCCACCCACTCTGGGAGATGCCATGGCCCCAAGTGAAGGCTGCCTCTTGCAGGAGTTGCCCGACTGGACAGCCAGAAGAGGCTGCAAAGTTCCTACGGGGAATCCTGGGCTCTGAGTCAGAGAACCTTCCAGGCCCTCACGTTGGGGGGGTGGCGGGGCTTGTGTTGGGGAAACAGAGACCTGGGTCCAGTCAGAACACCCCTGCAGTTAGGTTTTGGAGCAGTAAATGTTATCTAGACGTCCAAAGGGAGGAGCTAGAGCTTAAGTACGAAAAAACATAAGAGGAGCGTATATGTAGATAAACACAAGGATTTACTGTATAGCATAAGGAACTATACCCAGTACCTTGTAATAAACTGTAATGGAATAGAATCAAAAAAGGCATAGAGGGCTTCCCTGGTGGCGCAGTGGTTGAGAGTCCGCCTGCCGATACAGGGGACACGGTTTTGTTCCCCGGTCCGGGAGGATCCCACATGCCGCGGAGCGGCTGGGCCCGTGAGCCATGGCCGCTGAGCCTGAGCGTCCGGAGCCTGTGCTCTGCAATGGGAGAGGCCACAACAGTGAGAGGTCGCAAAAAAAAAAAGGCATAGAGATATATACATATATATGTATAACCAAATCACTTGCTGAACACCTGAAATGAGCACAGTATTGTCAATCAACTATACTTCCAAAAAACAAAAAGACAAAAAGGTAAACAAACAACAAAAAAAGCGTGTGTGTCCTCTGGGTGTCTTCACATAGTATCAGAGCGCGTCCATATGGGCACGGAGCACACACATGTGACCAGGTGCTGTGGGCTCTTACGTACATGCCCATGTGGAGGAAATCATGGGTGTCTGCACATGTGCTTGTCTTTCCAGGGGAGTGTTCATATAAGAGAGATGTACATTTTCTATGCAGTATGGGTTTGTGTGTGATGTGTGTGTCCTGAGAAAAATCCATCTTCAAAACCTAAGTATGGCAACAAGTCCATCATGAAATCGTGCATTATTTGGGAACGGGCATCCAGTCTATATTTATTCCTAGAATCTTCGTCAGCACCCAGGTAATAAATAGCTCTTATTTTGGCTGTCACCATAGGATCATCTAGGCTGTCTAGAACAGGCTGTCCATTTTGGCAGTGAGAAAGGCCCTCAGTTCCAACAGAGCAAGCCCAGACATGGACGAGGAGTGTTTCCAACCCGCACAGAGGCAGCTCAGAGGCAGCGGTGGGGTAGGTGCTCTCAGAGTCCTGGGACACGGCCGGCAGGCTCGGTGCTGCAGGATCACTGGTGATGGATCTCGGTGGGCCTGGTGGGAGAGGACACAGAGGCGGTGGAGGAACCTCGGGGTTCTGGTCCAGAAAAATCTGTGCCCAGCCCCACCGATAACTCACAGGGCCTCATCTTCCTCCCCATGGACCAGACTTGCTGGAACGGTCTGCCTTCTCCCCGCCAGACTGAGGGTTAATGAGATCATGTCTCCTCCCGGCTTTGCGCTCCTTTGGGAAAGTTGCTGTAACAACAGAGGGTGTTATCACCACCGGGGACACCAGAAGTTCACTGGGACAGGTAGGTGAGAGCTCCAGTCTCCAGGGCCTTGGGATATCTACCTGCTTTCATATTCTCCCTCTACTCCAGGCCTCCCAGCGCCTTGAGTGAGTAGGAGGGGCCTGAGGTCGAGCTGGAGGGGCCGGGTCAGGCCAGTCCGAGGGCAACTCTGGGCTGCCCTTCCGCCTGCGGGCTGGTCCTGCATCCCTGGGGCTCTACGATTTGGAGGCCCTGTTTCTTCTGACCGTAGGTAACGCTTTCTTCTTTAGGGAGGACTCCCTGCAAGGCAGCTGTGAGGAAGTGTCAGCTGACCCCTCCCTCACATCACTTTGGAGCCTATGACGACAGGAGGGAAACGCATGCTAGCCAGCTGCTGTGCTGGAGACAGCCTGGGCCCCTAATATTCCTGATTTGATCCGACGAGGATGCCACGCTATCAGGTGGGAACTATGGCCTCTATGTTCTAGATGTGAACCGTGGCCTGAGCTGGGACCCAGCTGCCCATGGGCCACAGTTCAATTAGGCAAATCGAGCATCACATCCAGCCCCCCGAGTGTGGGGCTGCCCTTTGGTCCTGCTCCCCTGCCCCCCATGTCCGTGTTCCTGCCCATCTCCTTCACTCTCTTCTCCTTCCGCCTTCCCGAACCTTCTGTGGCCTACTGGTCATTGCAACCCAATTCACCCCTTCTTTCCTCACCACTTTCCCAGCCGGAGGGGTCCCAGAAACAAGGCAACAAACTCCCTCAGCTCGACAGTGTCACGTGTGCCAGAGACGCTATTCATCCCTTTCCTCTCAGTCTCCCCCAGCCTGTAGCGCCTGGCTTCTGAAACGTGTCAGCATCTTCAGGGCAGAAAAAGGTGTTTCTTTTTAAATTTTCTGTGTTTCTAATTGTTACAGTGAAGACACCGCACCTGTTCACTCTCTGACACTTGCCCCTTGGGGATGGAACAGTCAGCAGAACCGCTCATCCTCAGGTGTATCCTGGAGCCTGTGGGAGGAGGGTACAGGGTGACGGACAGTAGGCTTTGCTGGGCTCTTACGGCAGGCCAGGCTCTGTTCTTGCCGAGCGGGCCTTACACCGCGTAATTCTTACAAAACCCTCAGTGGGTGAGTACACTGACTATCATCGCTTCGGCTCTCCGCTCTCTTGCTTCCCAGGAAACGTGATCCTCGCAATGGCTGCCGCGTAGACACACAGGGCCACAGAGATGGGAGACACTGATTGGGCTGAAGGGGCTGGGGGAAGTTTGCAGAAGGTGGCAATGAGCTGGGTCTGGAAGCCGGAGAAGCTTGGGAAGGGCTCCGTGGGGCGCAGGAGGGAGCTGCACGTGGGTCAGCGTCTGGCCCCCCCCGAGGCTGGACCCGCTCGACGCACAGCTGCATGTACCGTTGACAAAGGTACCAGGGCTAGGTCAGCAGAGCCCCACCTGCCTGCCTGGGGATTTGTACCTTGCCCATCAGGAATGAGATGTTGGGTAAGTACAGTTGGTTATCCTTATTTGCGGTAGCTATGTTCTGTAAAGTCACCGCAAACGTGGGATTAGGGCGTACAGGACCATCGTTGCCAGGGGGAACACAGGAATGGGTCCCTTTGAGCCTCTGGTCACAAGATGTTCACCAACCAATCAATACAAAACCTTGTTTTTTGTGTGTTTCTGTTTAAAGACATCTTGTTTAATAGATGCCATTGATTCATTAACGTGGAGCTCACAGCCACCAGTGCTGTAACTCACACCTGAAGGAAGCTCTTCTAACACAGGTATTTTCTCTGTAAGGCACATCATATCCTTCCTGCACTTAGGAACACTGGACAGCACTCAGCACTAAGGTGGAGGGCCATCTTAAACAGTGCCATCACCAGCAAAAAGTACAAAAACATGAAAAACATGCCACTAAACAGACCGCAGAAAGGACCCTTGTTGACAACATGAGAACGTGGATTCGGGTAAACCAAAGGTTTCATTTCGCTGCTCTGTGCCTGTCCACAAGTGACCGTGAAAGTGCTGTGAGTATAAATTTCTCGAGTAAGTGAGTTCGCATTCATGGAATCTGTGAGTAATGAGGATCGAGTATGGTCAGCTGGGTTTCAGGAATTCTCTCACAGGAACGCAGAGGCTGCTTCACAGTGGTCCTGGGCCACCTGACCTCCAAAGGTACTGGGAGTGAGAGTCTGTGATATCCTGCCCCTGGAAGCCCCCCATGTGCCTGTAGAAGCTGCCCCAATCAATGGATGGGATTCACACGCCGGTTTCCATCCAGAGCAGCTTGCCCCGTGCTCCGTGTTTAGATTTTCTCAGCAGCCACAAGAGGCAGCCTGGGAAAGGGTTACCCTCACTAGAAGGAATGGAAACTGAGGCTCAGGGGAAGTGAGTGGCCACACTCCGGAGAGCGATGTCAGGCTTCTTTCCAACTCATCTCCCTGTCTCAAATATTTAGTCAAAGCGATGCCTTAAATGTGAAATTGTTTCCACTTGCACAGAAAGGGGGGTTCAGTAAAGATGAACTTGCAGAAAAGAAAAAAAATAGGGGCCACAGCTCTGTGTTCTAAACTCTGATTAGCTGGGGCTGTGTGTTCCCTACATGAATAGACTAAAGCACGAGCATCTATATTATTGTTCTTGGGGAGAGAATTTATTTGTGTCCCATAAATATCCCAGCATCAGAGCTGTGGTTACCAGTAACTGCTGCTGTTTCAAATAAACTCTGGGTCAGTAGACTATCATGACCACTGAATATAACTGCTCCTACGTTTCCTTGTAGACCCGCTTCTTGATGTCCTTAAATTTTCGGAAATATTTCAAGGAATCCCTGACCTCGTCTTCTTGTACTTCAGCACAGGAGAATAAGTGACATTTTGCCTGACTCTCATTCAGTTTATAGCCAACGATTCATGGGTGGGGTTGTGCGGGGACAGGTGGTGTAACTGTGCTTGCAGCCTCATTTTTCTTTCTGGGCAGGAAGGCTGTGGGATTCTGGGTCACCTTTCACCCCAAATACGGGCTCCCCAACTCTCTGACCTTGTTCCCTCTTCTACAAAAGGGGGTGGTGGGGGTGGTGGGTGAAACACCACCCTGTCTTCCTTCCAGCACTGAACTGAGGGTTACAGAATTGAACCAGGTATGTGAGAGCATCCTGTAGGATGCAAAGTCCTGCACTGTTTTGTCTGTTAAACAAAAGTCTAGTTCCTAGGTCTAGCAAAACCGAGGTTATCTTTTTGGAAAATGAGAAAAGGAACAACATCATAACTTAGCAAAAGCAGATTCTGTTCTTTGATTAACAACTAAAATTGCGAACACTAATAGATAGGTTAGTTTATCAAGTGTTATCTGGACTTTATTTTTAAATTGTGGTCAGTGTGATGCAGGAATGTACAAATGTGTGGTAGATAGGGCTTTATACATAAATGCACACACACTGTGCCTATACGTGAACTCATCGATGTGTGTTCTGTTTTGTATATTAAGAACAACCAACATGGAATATATACATATTAAAAAATGGCGCTTATTTTTAGGCCTGTGTAAATTCTTGATCCAAACTTTCAACTAGGTAGGCAGCCCCTGTGAATACACATGGAGTTTTAAGACAAATGTTCCTCCACATGTATAGCTTTGCATGCTCCAAAGAAAAGGCTCGTTGTCTCAAGGAGGCATAGCGGGGAGCCCAAAGGCAGGAAGGTCTCGCCCCAGCTTTTCCAAGGACTCGAACTCTGACCTTATGTAAGGTACTTAATTTCTCTGCCCCAAATTCCTCCCTCCGGACTTGTCCCATTGACAGAAGTGTCCATTCATCCAGATGCTTTCACCCTCTCCCAGGCCACGCAATCACGCCCAGTATTCGTCCCACACAACCCATGTACATCCTTTAAAGATGCCTGTTATCTGCAGACCTTCGGGGCGGAGAAGTTGGAAGGACATACATCAGACCAGGAGAAAACACGCTCCCCGCCTGTTTTCAATAACTCGAGGAAGAGGCTTGGTGCCGAAATGGAGGCATTTCTTCCAGCATTCTCTGCTCCAGAATGATCCCTTTTACGAACCTGGCTAAGGAAACACGGGCAGAGGACTCTGGGAGCTTCATGCCCTCCTGGCCCTCCCATTTATCCAATTGACACTGATCAGACCCACATTGGCAAATGAAAGCCTCCTCTTTCCTTCTGTTTGTATGAGTTACTCACAGGGGCAATTTGAACGGATTGGATTTCCCCTTGGAAATGCTGGTATTTCCATGATTTGAAAAGTCTGGCTCAATTAGAATAATCTTCAGGCACTTCCTCTCCTTTTATGCAGGTAAATCATGGATAATTTAAAAGCAAAAGAACCTTTTGGACCATTGGGCCTGCCTCTTTCATCTCCTCGCCCTGGTAATTGCCCTTCCATTGTGAGACCTCCGTGGTTAGTTGAGAGCCTGATTAAGAGGTGAAGGGTTGGGCCTCGGTGAAGGGAGGGTCGAGGGCCACCACACATGGCCTCTCCTTCAAAGACACTTCCTCTGCAGCAGGTATGTTAAATACCAAAGCTGCGTCGGGTTACGCTTTCAATTGATGCCATATGATCCCAAGTGCCCAGACAAAGGCAGGCCATGATTAGAAAGTTCAAGACTGAGTGCTTCTGGGGGCAGGGGGTAATCAAGTGCCTGGAGATGGGGAGGGAGACATCCAGGCGAGCTGACAGTGGTATGTGGCACCCCCCAAAACATGTTTGGAACAAGAGAAAATTGTTCTGTTACCTCGGCTGCCCACGTTTCCATCTGGCGCGCGATGAAACTTACTTTGCCCCACTTTCTGCAGCGCTGTGGGGATTGGCTGAACCACACGGGGGAGAGCTGTTTTGACTTCCAGCTTTAATTAGGCATGTTTGCATATTCTCTGCCTCATCCACCTTGAAGAGGGGGGGATGCCTTGTTGGGATGGGTGGGGCTGTGGAGGGAGGTGGGATTCCAGCTGTGCCCAGCTGCAAGAACGTTCAGAGCAGCTAGGCTATCCTGCTCATTTTTCTGGATGGAGAAACTGAGGCTCAGGGTCACTCAGTCTGTGGTATCCCAGCGGTGTTAGAACTTGGGGTCTTGGCCAGTCCCCCTCGGCACCCCGGCTGTGGGCTGTCGCAAGGTGGAGGCGAGGTCATCTGCCTTCAGCCGTAACTCCATCCTGTGGCCCTGCCCTGGCCTGCTCAGGCCTCACCAGCCCGCAGCCACACCCAGAGGCCACATCTGAGACTCGCTGCCAAGCTGGGGGGTCCCCGAGGAGCAGGCAGCCAGGTGGGAGCAGGCAAGAGTCAGTGCGACAGGCCACGTGTTCTCAGTGCAGCCACGAGGGACAGCCTGGGGCAGAGACGGGAGCAGGGGATGGGGTCAGGAGCTCCTGTGCTCAAGTTCCAGCTCTGCTGTGCCCTTGATCAGGTCCACTTTGGAGAAGTTTCCCTTTCCCACTCGGATCTCGCTTTTGTCCCTCTGTAACGTTGTGGAGGCGAAGCTGGTGATTGTGAGGGATTTCCACAAACGCTCAAATTCACAGTCACCTTTGGGTCTGTGCGATCGAACGTTCGGCTTTAGCAAGAGCTTTCAATGGTGACTCCTCAACAAAAGCCTGCAGGGCATCAAGAAGTCTCTCTGGGAAGCACAGCACAGACACGCGGGAGACGAGGATGCTGGGAGTAAGTGGGGAGCAACAGGCAGAGAGAACAGCCACCACCAGCCTGGACCAGACCTAAGGGCCTCCCAGGACTGCCCCTCAGTGGCTGGAATGCCAGGGGAGGCCTTAAAGTGGATGAGCACATGGCCAGAGAATGGCAGCGATAGAAAATGGAACACAGTGGAAACAAACTCAACACCTATTTATTGGACAACCTGATGAACGGCAGTTCCTATTCATAAACAGATTAAAAGATATACTTTCTAACACTCCTGCTTCATCTCCAAAAACGCTGGGAATCAGGGGTGATGAGTTTCTCAGTGTCTCTCACTTGGTTTCATTTTGGTTCCTTTACCTGTCCATAGCACAGTGGTTGCTTCGCTGGTTACATTGTAACCATCGACATATCCGCTGCAGCTGGAGGGCAGGGAATGTTTCTGTTCCCAGCCCCTCCTGTCTGCACCCGTCTGCACAGGCTAAAGAGTTCCTCCTGCAATGTTTGTTGAATAGGATTGAGTTTGTTTCCCAGGCAGGTGCAAGGGGTCCCATTTCAGAGCTGAGCCTGAGAGGGTCAAACACTTGCGTCATGAGTTATTTCCCATGAGAGTGTAGACCTGTTTCTTCAACATCCTGCCTCTTGGGCTCCTCCCTTATAAAGAGGGTGTGACCGCACCTACCAGAGCCATGGCAAGTGTTTGCCATAATAATGGCTCACCTTCACTGGGCACTTTCTGTTAGGTGCTATTCTAATCACTTTAGATGCAGAATTTGTCTTAATTATCACCACAATTTTATGAGTTGTTTACTATGACTATCCCTACTTTACAAATGAGGAAACTGAGACACAGAGGGACTGCATGACTTGTCCGAAGCCACACAGCTAAGAAGTGGCAGAGACAGGATGCAAACCCACCAGGCAGTCTTGCGTCAGAGCCTGTGCTCGTGGTCTCTCTGTGCACTCAGCACCTCGCCGGGGCCTGGCTCAGGGTCGGTGCTGAACAGCAAATGCTGGTTCCCGGCTCTTTCTTTCTGTGGGCCATGTGGGTCCCGGCCCCACTGAGAGATGTGAGCCTCTTGTGGGGAAGATCTGGAGAGGGCATGAGACCACCCACTAGGCAAGGAGATTGCCATTTCCCTGTCATTCTGAGTCAGGACACTGGAAAAGTCCACAGCATCTCAGGAAACAAACAACCCACCTAGAATCTTGCTGCGTCTGCATCGGGATCGTCAGAGCCCTGGGCCTCCGGAGACCATCTTCAGTATCCGCTCGGTTCCTGCACGCCCCTAATTAAGTTAGAAGAAGATCCAAGCCCCTGGGTGCTCCTTTCTCCAGGAAGCCCTTGAAAAATGCAGGGAGGCAAAGAAGTTCAAGGTTTGAGTATCTGCTGCCCTTGGTTCTGCTCAGGAATTCTTGAGCTGGTTACACGGCTCTCATTTCAACAACGGCAGCTTTGTGTCCTGGGCCCTGGGAAGGCTCCTCGCGGGCACCACCAGCGCCGCCACGGAGGGTCACCCCACCGGGAAAACACATCTGGAGAGAAGTATTTCCACCAGATTGAAAAGTACTCCAGGGGCAACGTTTTCTTGAGGATTTCTTTTCTTTCCTCTTTTCCCTTTTTCATATGGGCTAATAGTTACGGCAGGGCCCCCATATTCTTAGAAATCCCTGGAATGAGTCTGGGTTGCAAGCCATTGGGAACGAAAGTGAATGTGGCGTGTCTCCTCTCTGAGCTCTCGTGGCCGGTGGCATCCAAGTTGTGCTCAGAGCAGAGGACACAGGCCTCTCAGAGGTCCAGGCTGCTCTGGTTCAAGGCCCGGGAGCCCACCACAGTCCTGTCTTGCTGCTTGAGAAACCTCACCATGGGCTGGGCTGAGCCCGCCTGTGTTCCTTTGGGCCCTTTCTTCTGGGAGGAGATTTCTCAAGCACTGAATACATTTTTTTTTTTTTTTTTTTTTGCGGTACGCGGGCCTGTCACTGTCGTGGCCTCTCCCGTTGCGGAGCACAGGCTCCGGACGCGCAGGCTCAGCGGCCATGACTCACGGGCCCAGCTGCTCCGCGGCATGTGGGATCTTCCCGGACCGGGGCACGAACCCGTGTCCCCTGCATCGGCAGGCGGACTCTCAACCACTGCGCCACCAGGGAAGCCCAGCACTGAATACTTTTGAGAAGTAGATTTAGACTATCTTTCTGCCCAAAGCCAGTCTGCACAATTTTTTCTCACTTCTCTGATTATCCCCTGTCTCTCTTACTCTCCGAAAATTCCCGCACTAACATGGTAAGGAGTCCGGAGGTGAATGTGTGATCTCATCCTTGGGAGATGCAGTCTGACTGGGGACAGCCCAGACTCAAGTGAAAGGGACATGAAATTCAATGTGCTCAGCCTGGATGCTGTGCATGGGGTCACAGATCCAGGGACGCAGAATGAGGATAAACATTTATCCAGCATTTACTTTCAAACCAGCCACCACACTCACCTTGCTTTACCTGATTCAGCCCTCACAAGAACCCCGTGTAGACTACTTTTAAGCAAATGAGGAAATGGAAGCTGAGAGTGGTAGCCGGTCTCTGGTCTCATATTGGTAAGTGATCAAACTGGAATTCCAAGCCAGGCCTATAGGACTTCCTAGCTTGTGCCAATAACACACCATGGGATGGTGTGTTATTGGCACAAGGGAAGGGATGGAAAAGAGGACACGGGGCTGAGGATGGCCCTGAATCGTGTCACTGGAGGAAAGGACGTGACAACAAAGTCGATTCTTATCATTCGTGGCAAATACATTCTATAACGTCACTGCAAACACTGCATTAGTGAACAGAAGCACCTCCCCTGAGGAAAATACAGGTTAGGCTCCTGTGAGCCTCTTCTCACATTTTTGTCAACCTTGTTTTACGTGGTTTTCTTTAAAGGCACCATGTACAATGTACTTTGTTGATTTGCTCACGGCCAATGGTTCTGTAACGTGAATGAAGCTTGCCTAACACACACCTCCAAGAGGCCCATCGCAGTCCCTGCACATTTAGGAACATGAGACAGCACTGCAGTACTGGTGCTTGGGGCCATTTTAAATGGCGAAATCACCAATAAAAAGCACGAAAATGTGAAAACGGGATGAAATAGACAGAAAAAAGAAACTTGTTTACAGTCTGAGAGCTGAAACAAGAAATAAGTGTCAGTCGCCTCCTTGACTTTTGCTGGGAATGTGAGCCTGGGGGGAGCTCAGACTTTTCACGGCACTGGGCGTGTCCACGAATGACCCCAAGAGGCCCTGAGAATATTGATTTGGGGGGGGTTGCTAGTAAATTTCAGTCAGTAAGGAAACCTGCAAGTACGGAGCCTACAAGTAACAGGACTGTACTTAAGTTTGTAGTGAAGGGGAGCAAAAGTTGAAGGACATCGTGGAGGGGAAGCTGTTTTCTTTTTGAAACAGAAGTTGAAGTCTTCTGAGGGGAAGCAGGAGACCTGCGGACAGTAACCCAGGTGGAAAAGTCTCTGAGGAGGGTGGTGGTGGGGGCTAGGAGGGCAGAGGGACAGGACTGGCAGGTCCGGCTGAGGGTCCAGCAGAGGGTCCAGCAGAGCCGGAGGATCGCCCACATTTCAGCCTATTCCTCCAGCACTGCCCTTAGGCAACATTCCCTGAAATTGATTACCTGGAGAAAGTCACCCAAAGTTGCAAGGCTGGATTTCCTTTTAAAGATGCAGAGGCTTCTTTTTCTCCCCTTTCCTCCCCTTTTCCTCCCCTTTTCCAGAAAAATAAATAAAACTTTATTTTCACTGAAACAAGAAGACAGCTATATAACCTCAAACCATGACACATTCTAGCCAAATTCTGTGAAATCTGTGCCAAAACAAGGTGAAGAATCTCACATGTCTCCTCAAACCTTGAGCATAGAACACATTTTTTCTAGAAGTAACAACCGAGGTCTTAAGAGCCTCATCCAGGGGTCCCCGGATTAGAACAGCATGGTCTGAGGAAGTGGGCTGGCCTCCAGAGCAGAGAACGCATCCCTTTGGAAACCTCAGGGGCGATGGGTATGAAGAAATAAAAGACACACCAATTCCAGTCTCTCACCAGCTTCCTGGAAGAGGTAGTTGCCAGAGGCCAGAGGGCGGGAAGGTGGGTGAGAAGCAGCGCAGAGCTCCTATGTCGGAACCTTGCTTTTCAAAGTGTGGTCCCAAATCCAACGCATGCGCTTCATCTGGGAGTATGTGAGAAACGCAGGAGCTTAAGCCATACCTTACACCTGGTGAATCAGAATCTGGACCTTAGCAAGGTCTCCAGGTGACTTCTGTGCACTTTTAACTTGAGAAGGGCTGTCCTATAGGGTTTGGAGGTGAGCTGAACCAACTTCTTAAAACATCAAAATTATGGGAAAATACGTTCCTTCCTAAGATAAAGGAAATAATAGATGTAGTGAACAGACTTAGAGGTAGCGAATCTAATGCAAAACGGCCTATTGAATTAGCTCACTTCCTTGACACTTCCACAAACTCTTATTCGATAAGTATCTGGCCACATTGAAAGGTAAGGGGTATGAAGAAGGAACCCAACATCCAATCTATGCATAGATGCTGCAAAGAAAAAGGAGGAAATGGACACCAAAGAAGGCAGAAGGAGGACATACGTTACTTAAGGAAACAAGACTTCAGGTAGGTCTCTGAAGTTTCAAAAATATTATAGAAAACATTAATTTTATTGTTATTTTAAAAAACAACTCAAAGGAGAAATTTAAGAGTTTAAAAATGGGATGGAAATCAACACCAGGAGATTAAAAACAAGCTGGCAGAGCTCAGGAAAGAAACAGAGAGAAGGTAAAACTGTTGCAGAGACAAGCGTTGGAAGGAACAAAAAAATTGGAATGAAAAGAATAGTAAGGCAGGAGGATCTTTCCCAAAGGAGGAGAGAGCTGGCATTTTTGTGAACTGCTTTGATGACTTCAAGGGCTCTGTGACCAAGGATGCCATTTCCAACATCCAGCTCCTAACCAGAAGCTCGAACTAGCACTCAAGTGACTTAGCTTTTCAAAAAATTGACCACTGAAGGCGCTGGGGATAATTCAGAAACAGAGAGACAAATGGAGTGTTTGGGGCATTTATTATATACCAGACATTTTTCTTATTTTATCTTCAAAACACAGTGTAGGTGCTTTTAATAAATTAGTGACTTAAAACCCCAAAACCAATTCATGTTAATAGAGAAAAACTTGTAATGTAGAGAAAGGAAAAGGAAGGAGATTTTAAACAATCATTTCTCATCACCCAGCAATCGCCACTTTGACAATCCGTTGCATGGTTCCAAAATTTTATGAAAATATGTATGTTTTTCCTCAAATGGGATTATATTACACATCCTGTTTTTAACAAGCTTTTTTTTCCAGTTAACGATATGATGACTTTTTCTCTGTCATTAAAGATTCGATCTCATTTTAATGCTGCAGAGTATTTCATTACATTGCACTGCCTTGATTTACTTGGTCTACTGTGTCCAAGGCCCAAGCTTACTAAGTGCTTAGTAAATATTTGTTGAATGACTTACTTGAAAGAATGCTGAATAGTTAGGTTGTGTTTCTAAATATTTGCTGTTACAAACAGCACTGGAGCAAACATCCTCTTAGCTAAATCATTAACATGTCGGTAACTATTTCCTTAAGATCAATCCTCAAGAGTGGAATTGTTTGGTTAAAGAGTATGACCATCTTTGAAACTTTTGGATCATCTCCAAAAAGGTTATGCCAGTTTGCATTCCCACCTACAGGATCAGACAACGCACATTTTCTTTCATCTCAGCCAATCCTTGGCATTTTTAAAAAGTCTTTTCTAATTTGATAGATCAAATATGGAATTTCATTTTGGTATAATTTGTAATTCTTTGATACTTAGTGAAGTTGAGTATTTTTTCATGTGTTTATTGACCATTTATGTATCTTTATGAATTTTCTTTTTATGTCTGTTGCCCATTTAAAATTTTGTTGTTGTTTGTTGTTGTTACTATTGACTTACAAGTGCTCTTTATATTAAAAATATCATTCCATGGGTACATATAAAGTTGCAAATTTGGTGTTTTCTCTTAATTTCTCTATCATTTTTAAAGGCTATACAGTCAACCTAATCCTCCATTTATGTCTCTATGCTTTGATTTTGTGCTCAGAAAGGCCTTCTCCACCTCCAAGGTTATAGCTCTTCAGATATGGAGGTTTTATCCCTGTTTTTCAGGTAAGGAAAAATGAGATTCATAGAGTCTTAAGTTAGATAGCTCATGAGTAAGATTTTGTGTTTGACCTCAGGACTCCATGCTCCTTCTGCTAAATCAGGCTGCCTCCTTTATCCAACAATATTCTGAATTACTTGAGTCACTTCTATTGAGCAGTTGATCTACATACGGGTAGAGGCTGAGAGGTTGGTCATACTTTCAGAAGTAGATCCCCAATCAGAGAGGCTAAACGTTAATCCTGGAAAATCACACCTAATCTCCTCTCCTCAGCTCTGCCATGTCAGCAGCTCCCCTGTGGAGACCCCAAGTTCTCAGAAGTCGGTACACTTTCCTGTAAGCATGTCCTCAAAGGAGCATGGGGGCCTCTGATGGGAGTCAGACATTTCACCTGCTAGTAAATTACTCTGATAATATGGAGCCTACAGAGTGGAAGGACAGCTACAGCCTTGACCTTCAGATGCTTTGTGAAATCCTTAGCTGTTCCCCCACTGCCCTTCCAGCCTCATATCCATCCACCATGCCAAGCTCCAGGTTTGGGAGAGAAGAAGCTGGAGAGGCAGGGAATGATTTCCTGCAATGACCAAGTTCCATAAAGGACATCATTTGGCCGTTATGCTCTTCTGGGCTTGGCCACACCTGGAGAGAAAATCGATAAAATGATAAAGAAATTAGGAGAAAATGCCAAATTTGCAACTTTGTATGTACACGTGCATTCATATTTTTAATGTCAAGAACACTTGTAAGTCAATAGTAACAACAGCAAACAGCAACGACATTTTAAATGGGCAACAGACGTGAAAATGTGTGTTTCCTGGGAAGGTCTCCCAATCATCCCTATGAACTTATATAATAAGCTAACAACATGTACACACTTAGAGGGAATTTTTTTCTTCCTCTTTTCATAAACTTCTTTTTGAAAAAAAATCCATAATAACCGTTGTACCTTCAGTAAACACTAAATGAATAACAGTCTTCAGGTTATCCTGACTTACTTTTACCACATCCCTGAAAAAGGAAAGGGAGATACCACAGAGAAACTAACAACAGCCTCTCTGAACCTATGTCTCTTGAAACAGAAAATATGACTTATTTTTTGCTGTTTTTCTCTTACAGAATAAATCACTATGGAACCTTTAATAGAGATTCAGAGAATAAAGTCAACTTTTTGGACTGATTATAGATTTTGAATATTTACTCAACCCCGTGACTTTTGGGAAACGGGTGTGAGACAAGGATTCACTGTGTAATTCCAGACTTAGTTACGAGCAACTGTGGAGGTTGTCTACGGTCAGGAACCGCATCAGCTCCTCCCCAAGGCACAGGGGCCTCAGTCATGTGGGCCGGGGGACGGGCAGGGCCTAAGCTGTGGGAGCTGGTGGAACCAGAGGTCTGAGCAGCAGTGAGCTAAAAACTCTTTAACTAGCCGTGTCACCCTGCACACATCTTTCAAGAGACTTGGGGGATTCAGGGCAGCAGCGTTTATTGTCAGCCAGTGCTTTGGCACCTCGATATGTTGACAGCCCATGCTGTCAGACCGGGACATCCTGGCTGGACAGGAGCCCTCGGCTTCCCCAGTGCCGGTCCCCCCAGCTTGGCGGGCGCACCTACAGATGACATTCAGTGTGATGGAGCTGGCATTCTTGCTCATAGGCTGCCAGTTCGGTGATGCAGCAACATAATCAATTTCTAGATCCACCCCTTTTATTTTTTACAATTGCACAAGTAATGTAAGTTAATACAAAGTCAAAAAGAAGAAATATGAATAGAGTAAATAGAATAAAATGTGAAAGCCCGACTTCTCCCCTTTCCTCCTGCACAGAGTTTGGCATGGAGTGGAGTTCTGAGGCCGTGGAGGTCCCGGGGTGAGATGCAGACCCTTCCTGTTTCCGTCTGTGCAGAAGAGTCCCCAGGCCGGCTGATGGAGGACTTCATGGCCTTCCATCCGCTGGTGTAGGAATGGGCTCCCAGCAACCTCCTCCATGTTTATTTCTGTTCTTCAGATAATTAGGAATCTCGGGAATGTGAGGTGATTCTGGTATTTTTAAAAGGCAAGTAAAATAAATGTCTGGACAACTCAGTGAAACTCTAAGCTCCTTTTCTCTCCACCAGCTTCACCTTGCTCTGGAAAGTAGGAATGCTCTGGGAAGTGACAAATGGACCCTTCTTTGTCTATTTCATGTCTGTGACACCACGGTAGGGTATCTCGGTTTCTTCCAGTCAGTTTCCACTCCTTAGGGATGTGTACATTATTTTGTTTTTAAGATGGCGTTTGTGGAAAGTGACAGAGGTGCCAAGCCTCTTGGAAGCTCATGGAAAAGCTGTTCAGAACCGAAGTAATGTTCTGCTGTGATGGAACAAAAGAAAGAAATCAAAGGATGGTGGGATCCCTGGGGCGCCCGGGATTGCCCTTTGCCCTGCCTCAGTCGTAAAGACCATATTTTTGACATCCAAGCTGCCTCCACTAATAATTTCACTGACTTTCCAGCTAGCATCTTCTCAACTAGGCACTCCCAACTCTGGAGCTGACTTTCTACCAGTATCTGGGCAACCCTGGCATGCCTGCCTCTGAAATAAGGACTGTTGCCAACTCTACGTTTGGTTGGGATCTTGCATATGGCACACACAGCAAGTCCCCGACAGAGCCTTTGAAGGCCGAGCTGGGCACTCCTTCCTGCTCCAGGCAGAGTTTGGTTTGGAGCAGAGCTAGTTTTCCTCCAAGATGTCTCAATCAGCAGGGCCTCCATGACTTTTTTTTTTCTTAAACATCCTCTCACTGCCTATGTTCGAAGCATCAGACATGTGAGTGATTCTTTCATCCTTTCCAGGGAATTTGTGGGGAGCTGAACCAGGACGACAGGATTTGGAACCTGGGAGGGGTTTCCATTGTCTACAGTGCCCTATCACCAGTCAAATCCAGTGTGTAGGTTAATAAGGCTTAAACTTTAAAGGAAGGTTGAACACGTGATTGACAAGCTAGTGAATAAGAGTCCAGGGGGAAGTTCTGTGCTTGGAAAATTACCCATGCTGTTGAATTTCAAAGAGCATGAGTTATCAGTTAGGCGAGAGCAGGCACCTCTGAGAGTTTAACTTGCACTGAAATACCAAATTTTTCTGCTAGATCCCAGTTTCCAGTTGGCCCAAAGACTGGCAAATCAATTGCCTCAATTAATTGCTATTTATTGTTCTTGGGTCAAAGAGTGGCTAGAACCCCGTCCTCAAGTCTGAATCATCTACTGTGACCGCTGAGATCATACTCTGAGGTGGCCAAAATCAGCTTTGCTGGTGCCAAAATGTTGAATGAGTGTTTTGTCCTCCGGAGGACAGGTAATGTATCAATGCCTTTTACACTGAGTACTGATACAATCTAAAATAAGATTATTTGGGGCTTTTTTATTTCAAGAAGTCCAAAATAATACTTACCATGCTGCTTGACATGCTGCAACCTTTGGGATTTGCTTTAAAGACGATCAGAAAGTTACTCAGGGATGGTTCATCCAGGCATCCTGGGCTCATGTTCATGAAACCCTGATCCTTGGCTTCCTAGACAGCAACTCCCATGAGGATGCTTAGAATCCTCTTGTAGACGTAAGAAGAGTCCATAGCAACATCAAATAGGGATAGCTGACCTTTTTGGTTAATCAAGTTAATGATATAAAAGATATGTTTTTAAATTGAAAGAAACTCGTCCCATTCTCTAGCACAACTTTAAAAAACATTTTCTGTGAAAGTGTCCAACTTTGTCCAGTACATATATACCTTTACAAAACTCTAACCATGGTAAAAGATGCATTTGGTGTCTTGATTTTTTTGTTCTTAACATTATACTAGAAATATTTTAATGGTGTCATAATTACTTTTGTGTGTGTGTGTGGTATGCGGGCCTCTCACTGTTGTGGTCTCTCCAGTTGTGGAGCATAGGCTTGGACGCGCAGGCTCAGTGGCCACGGCTCACGGGCCCAGCCGCTCCACGGCGTGTGGGATCTTCCCGGACCGGGGCACGAACCCATGTCCCCTGCATCGGCAGGCGGACTCTCAACCACTGCGCCGCCAGGGAAGCCCATAATTACTATTTCTGATGACTGCACAATATTCAAATACATGGGTGGCCATCTTCTGTTTAGGGAGCATTTAAAATTTAAATAAAATTTTTACTAAATTTTATCTTTAATGTACATTTTTAGAAAAGAAAAAGTGACATAAAGGGCATGATTATTTTGGTGACTTTTTCTACATGTTGTAATATAATTTTCTAAAACATATAATCGTATCAGAATATGAGTGCACTAGTCACACTTAACTTTACCAGCATTGGGGATTATCGAATTTTTAAAATTATACTGGAAATTTGCTAAGGGAGTAGAATCAGGTGCTCTTACCACACACACCCAAATGGTTGGTAAGTATGCCATTTGGAAATGATAACCAGCTTCACTAATCACCTTACTGTGTAATTATTTCACTATATATATATATATATATATATAATATATAATAAAATATATCACTATATATGTGTGTATAATGTGTAATCACATTATACACTTTAAATATGTATAATTTTTATTAAAAAGTAAATAAAACATTTTAAAAAGGAAAAAAAATTCAGGTAAATCTCTGATTATCATTTGCTGTAAAGATTTTAGCACAAGACAGAACGCGAGAAGTAAATGCTTAACGGAAATCACCAAACCCACCAATGAGCTGAAAGCAGGCATTTGAAGAAACAGATGTGCCGGGATTAGGGAGTAAAGTCAGGGAATTAATGGCTATTGAATTAAACAGGACGACAGCAGTTTCAGACTGAACCCAACTGTCACTGCTCCAGCGGCGTTGGGCAGAGTCAACGACTCACCCCTTCAGAGAAGCAACACCAATGTTTGGCTTGATGAGAGGTGTCATCGGTCCAAGGTACTGGAGGTAACACCTCGGCCTGTCAATTATCTATTATCTTTAGGGAACCAGATATAGCATAGAAATTGATCCAGGTAACAAAGGTGGAAATATCATCCTTGCTCTAAAATTTTTGATGGAAGTCATGCTAACAATCGATAACACATGTCCTCTCCAAGCTCCACCACTTCTCAGCTCTGTTACCTTGGTGAGTAATTTAGCCTCTCTCTGCAACACTTTCATTCTCAGGAAAATAGGACTGAATCGTCTCGACCTCCAAGAGAGGGTTTGAATCAGAAATGAGTTAAGAAACGTAGAGCAGAGCCTGGCTGTTAGCAAGCAGTTTTGACACATTAGGTATCTCACCACCGTCATCTTCATTATACACAACTAGCACAAGGTACTGAATCGAATTTGCCCAGTTCTAAGTGATTTTACTTGGGCGGGAAACAAGAGTTTGCGGACCTTCTTGGGTTTTATTTTGTTGGTCTGAACTATGAGAATTTGGACTTAAGAAACTCAAAGGACCCTTACAACCTGGGCACGCCATGTGTTGCACCTGCCCAGCAGTGGCCACAGCATCCATTATTTCACTGGGCTGCTGCATTTTATTCTTGGTCAGGGTGGGGATGGAGGCGAGGAGTGTGGTGAGGGTGGTCGTGAGATTTGCCACACCTCCTGCCCTGGCACTAAATGACCGCAGAGTGTTTTCTGTCGTACTGTTGTTTCCTCTGCCTTCTTTCTGAATGTTGGCTGCCACTTGTTGGTGGTTATGTCACCACCTCCCACGCCCCAAGACTTCCCAACTCCTTTTACTCTTGCCTTATCTATGAACGTTATGCAAATTTTCACCTCCAGTCCACTAAAATTTACTAGAGACCTGGACATTATTGAGAAATCACATATAAGCTTGTTAAATATGTATGTGTATAAACATATATTGATTTAGTGGTGCTTTTAGATTTATGTGCTTGAAAGGGGGAGCTCTCTGGATGAAGTGGGCCTTCAGCCCTGTGGAAGGGTAAGGGATTGAGGATGGTATGACTTGGTGAGAATCAAGGGTGAAGATCTACGAACACAGGACCAAACTAGAGGCACATTCACAGCCTTGTAGAGAGTCTGTGACAAATTTATGATCAGCAATCGTGAGGAGACTGTCAGATTTTTAAATCTTTGTAACATCTTCTTATTAGTTATTTTTGTCAGTTAAGGTTTGTCCAGAGGACGTTATTCACACTCTTGCCCTCCCACAGTAACATGCAAGGAAACTGACTCTTAGAGCCATTGAGTTACTTGTCCAATAACTGCTGGAGCTAGAATGCAAACCCAGGTCTGACTGATGTTAAGCTAACAGCGGTCTTTCACTATACCAGGCATCCTTTAATATTCCCCAAATGACAATGATTCCAAACATTTGTTCTGGAGATAGTGAGAAACATGAAGTTGGTGAGATGGCTTATTCTGTAGTCATTCTTTGGAATAAATGGGTATGAATGCCAAGGATTAGAGTGGGAGAGAGTAGAGACGGCTCTTAATGAAAGAAGAAAGAATAAGTCTACCTCCTTAGGGAAGTTGCAGTGGGGACTGACCCACAAGAGTTTTTGGGGGTACCTGAATACTTTAAAGCCCTGGATTGCGAGGAGAACGCCAGCTGCTCACGAGATGTCAGGTACAGGATTCTTGTGACCGCTGCCCAGGATGCTGTGTGTCCACTTCTGAATTGGTGGCTGTGCTCCACATGGGTGGCTGGCCAGGAATCTGAATGCTTGATAAGTGATGCTGATTGTATATCCATGGTTTTGTTTCGAAAGGCAGAAAGCTCTACGTGCACAAGTAAGATAACAGCATTCAGACTGAGCTGGTTCATTTGGAGACCCTAACCTGGCATGCAGTGCTAGGTGAGTCTGGAAGGCACGTGCTCCAAAACGCCGGATGCCCAGAGCAGCCAAGAAGGGCTCTTCAAGCCCAGTGGCTTTTCTTCTTTCCTTCTTTGAATAACACAGGGTGCTTGCCCTTGAGGATCTTACACTCTCATGCAGGAGGCAGAAACAATTCTCAGCTGATGTCATTAAAGCTGCAAAAACGGGGCCACCATATCCTGCGGGAGCACCAAGGACAGGGTTCTAACCCACCTCGGGGTGGAAGTGAGCCAAGCTGGGAGGTATTCATTGGTTAGATTTAGTCAGAAGCAGATAGAGGGAGGAGGGTGTCCTGACAAAAGGGAAAGTGTGGACCAAGGCATAGAGGCAACAAAGCATGAAACCTCAAGGAGCTACAGAAGGTCATTATGACTGGTCCGAGGGGTTGGGTGCCATATTGGCGGGAGAAGTCATGGGTAGGACCAGACCATGGAAGGAACTGGATCCTATTCTATAGACGATGGGGAACCAATTAAGCAAGGGAGGGGTGACGTCTGATTTGCTGAACAGATCACTGGAACTGCTTGTTTGGCAGATCTATTGGAGGGAGGGAGAAGAATTTATAGAGTAGGAACGTTCCAGTGTGTCTCCTGGTCTGTGGCACCCCTTAGAGTAGATTGAGGCATCTTCTGGAGTGATTACAGAGCTCAGGTAGTGAAGATATGGCCTGAAGCAACAAAATCCTTTTGTGGGACTTTATTTCTAGAACCAAGAAATCCATTTGCAATGGCCGAGCAGGCATCCTGGCAGAACAGGTGACCTCAGTGAATGTCAGCACCAAGGTTTTCAGGACAGAGCTGTTGCAAAAATTAAGTCTGATTTACAAAGAGCAGTTTGTAAACTGCATGACCTCTCTGTGCTAATGTCCTAAACTCCTTAGGACCGCTATAGAAAACCCAGCAGGTCAGAGGCCCAGAGACACCTGATCACACTAAGCAAGACAGGTGTGTGCAAGTTTGGTTTTCCAGGTCTTCCACATTTATAATTAGCATTCCTTTTTTGCTAAAACAATTACCCACTTAACTGCTCCAGTGAGGTCCCAGGTTGTTGTCAGCTCTTGGGGTGCCAAGGGGCTTTGCTTCCCTCTGCAAATTGTGGGCACGCTTGTCTTGCGTTCAAACTCTATTTGCTGCATGCGGCTATGTGTCTGCACACTTTAATTCTCATTTGAAGCCCCTCAAGAGAGTCTTATCATCCTTATTTCACCCTTGAGGGAACAGATCACTGAGGTTAAATGTTAAGTTCATGGAGATAGTGAGCTGTGGAACCAGGACCTGAGCTCGGTGTGTAAGGCTGCAGCCAGGAGGCCTCGTTCACCTGCTTACCTGGAGAGGCAGAAACACACTGGAGTGAAGGGTCTGGGTTTGGGAGTTAGATTTTCCTGTACTGAATTCTGGCTTTGCCATGTACTGGAAGTGCCCAAGACCTCATATCGAGAAGATTAAATAAAATGAAATGATGTAGGTAAAGTACTCAGCACAGGGCCTGGCCCAAACGTGGGATCGATACATCTTGTTAGTAAGAATTGCTAACATTCCCACTCTTTTCCCAGTGATCGTAATATTTCAGGTGCATCTGCCAGGGTCTGTGGAGCCTTGGGATAATTTCTTACACAGACTTAGGGAGAGAGCGCTTGTCACATGCCAGATACTGTTCTAGTGTATTGGTTCATTTAATCCTCAGCTAGGAAGTATCCAAGTCAAGATTCTATCTCAGGCGGTTAGCTCCAGAGCCAACGCGATTTACCCACCATGCTATGCTGCCCCTTCTTGCTTTTGTATTCGTGGGCAAGTTTGGAACTAGAATAAGCTCAGTGATTAGAAATCTAACTTGGACGGAGAAAACACGTGTCTCCTTAATTTGAAGTTAGCTCTGAAAGTGCTGGCCTTTTAGGGGATTGCTTTCCCAGTAAGATTTCAAGTGACACCCATTTGTTCTAAACAATTAACTTTGCAGAGCATGGATAATACAGATTATTTGTAGTAATATAAACAAAAGCAAGATGTTAATTAAATAGTTACTTTTAAGAGCTGTAGTCTTTTAATGGTTTTAAACAACACTACTGTTTGCATTATTCTATTACCACTAATTCAAAAATTTCTAAAGAGAAACATTGAAAGGGAACGATTGCCCTGAGTTCTAGATGTCTATAACTCACCACTGAGCTAGCTGTTGGATATCCTTATGCCGTATGAACCTCACCACAAACTCATGATTGTTATTATTATTCCCATAGGAAAGGACCGTGAGGCTCAGAGATGTTCTGTAGCTTTTGCCCAAGTTCTCAGAGCCAGAAACAAAGAAATGCAAGCGTGGAGCCAGAATTCCATTTCTGGGAGTGTCCTTTCTACTTTACCGTGTTCTAATTTGAGCAGACATGGGGCTGTTGAGAGGAAAACTAGTGGATGCTCATAGCCTGAATCCCAACTTTCCCATGTGACACTGAGCCCATGACCAGCCATAAGCCAAAGACCCCAAGGATATGCCTAAATGTGGAGTAATTCTCAAACAATTGCAGCTTGGAGTTATTTGAGGTCAGAGCAGGGAGGGTGATGGACATTCAGGTAGGTAAGGGACAGGCATGTATCTGAGGACAAAAGAGATTTAATGTCCAAAACCATTAATGGGATCAGACACCAATAATTAGACTGTTGGAATTTGAGCCTGGTTCTGAATTATCAATTGCCTTAAGCAGGAATCTCTTCTCTCTCCTCTGCCAGGATGGAGGCCAGTTCTCAGGGTTGGACAGGCCAGAGTCTAGGAGCCCGAGTGGGGGTGTAGCTGCATATGGTGAGCAGAGGTTGAGAAACTATAGTGAAGGCTGGTTCTGAGAGTAGGGTTGTGGGATGAGAGAGGTCAGGGTCATGGAATAAACCTCTACAACAAAGGCTTGGGGAGAAGTTAAACTTCTAAAACAGGGCTAAGCAATACAACTTTCTGTGAGAATGGAAAGTTTCTGTATCTGTGATCCAATACGGTAGCCACCACCCACATCTGACTATGAAATACTTAATATGTGGTTTGTGTGAATTAACCACATATTTTACTGAAATTTTGGACAGCAGTTTTACTTTACTTAATTTTGGTAAATTTAAATTTAAACTTAAATTTTTATGTGTGGCTAGTCACTACCATATTGGATGACACCTTTCTAAAAAGAAATTATGATGTTCCCAGAGAAACTTTAAACACTATAAATCCCTTTGCTCAGGAGCTACTCAAAAACTATAAGATAGCAGAAACACCTCTTACAGATTAGCAAAGCACCGATTGGATCAAGTGAGCTTATTTTAGGATGGATGAGACAACATGAGAAAATCCGTTATGATAGTAGAAAAGATAGCTATTTATCCCAAATAAATTCTATCAAAACAGTTTTATTCCAAAGCCCTTTTGGGTGATTCCATCTGCTAGGCGGGGGTTTTTGTTGTTGCTGTTTTTTGGGGGATCAGGAGGAAATTATTCCTAAGAAATATAAAGATAAATTAATGTTTACTCCATTTGGGGGGAAAGTTTATCTCAAAAGAATGATTTGAGTACTGTCATCACATTACATGAGAATACTTTGTTACATGGTTAACGGAATTGTCAGATTGTTTTGATCATGAGCTCTAAAAGAAACAGGCAAATGCACACATATCTACCAAACACTGAAAATAAATTCTGGCCAGTTCTCTGGAGTTGTTCAGGGTGAGCAGCCTCATTTCAACTCCATCTCCCCAGCAACACACATGTGGGAGTCAAGGTCACAGCCACCGTCTTGCCAAATGAGCCTCCTGGGTATGGCAGCGGGAGATGACCCAGTGAGGGATGCTGGGGGCGGGGTCAGGGGGTGGGGGGTTAGGGCTTCCCTTTTCCTTCCAAGGAGGTGAGAATAGGCCTTTTTCCTTTATCAGCAACCCAGAATTCCAAAGGTTGGAGAAATGGAGGATGCTGTATGGCTTGTTAGCAGGGTTTTCGTAATCTTGCCTCTTCTGAAGCTCCCTCTGTCCTTGAGGCATTTGTCAGTCCCCCTTAGAAGAGAAGGTTTTTCCGACCGTATAAATGGTGCAGATCTCCCCTCTCAGGAGACAGTCAATGACTTAATAGGCCTATAACATCTTAATTTTTTTAATGATTTTATATCCTGGGGTAACAGCGGGGAAGGCATGATTTTATTATTTATAATTATTATTACATTATTACAATTTTCCAGTCTGACTCTTTGATGTTTACAAGTTCAGACAACGTGATTTCCAAGCCAGATCTCATAACCTTAAACTACCTTTCCATTTGGCCCACATCCATCCTATTCTGTTTTAGATCTTGTTTATGTTTGGCTTAAATGATGAATTGGCTGTGCTGTTTATTTTGCCACATGGCTTAGAGGCATCAGGAGAAGACAGCATTTGGGATGCAGTGACACTGAAGCACAGCTACAAAGCTTGGGTGTCAATGCCTGTCAGCACCTGCCTGATGGCTGAGCCCTAGGCTCCCTTTTGAATTCTGCCTCGTTTCTACCACTAGCCTTTAAGGGTGTGAGCTTCAGACCTACAGTCTGGATCGTCTGCTCGAACTAGAAAGTCTGTCTTACAAGGCTATTTGGCTTTGGTGGTCACAAATATTAGGTGTATGTGTGTGTAAGGAATCACTTGAAATTGTATGAAAGAACTATACCGGGTGCAGATCGTGGAGGCTCTTGAGAGCCTGGCTAAGGGGTTTACACCTTAGAGTGTAGGTCAGTGGTACTTAAAGTGTGGTCCCTAGAACAGCAGCATCAGCATGACCTGGCAATTGCTACAAATGCAAATTCCCAGGCTCCATCCTAGACCTATTGTATCAGAAACTCTGGGCACGGGCTCATCAATGTATGTTTTTGAAACTCCTCCAGGTGAATCAGACGCATGGTCAAGTTTGAGAACCACTGGTGTGGGGAATGGAGAGCTAACTGAAAAGTGACCTTAGGCTGTAGAGTGACCTAGAGACGGTCATACAGAGTGAAGTCAGAAGGAGGAAAACAAATATCGCATATTAACGCATATATGTGAAATCTGAAAAAATTGGTATAGATGATCTTATTTACAAAAGAAACAGAAACACAGACATGGAGAACAAATGTCTGGATACCAAGGAGGAACGGGGTGGGGGTGGGATGAATTGGGAGATGAGGATTGACATATATGCACTATTGATACTATGTATAAAATAGATAACTAATGAGAACCTACTGTATAGCACAGGGAACTCTACTCAGTGCTCTGTGGTGACCTAAATGGGAAGGAAATCCAAAAAAGAGGAGATATATGTCTACACACAGATGATTCAGTTTGCTGTACAGTAGAAACTAATACAACATTGTAAAGCAACTATACTCCAATAAAAATTAAAGAAAAAACATTTTCATAGTTGTGTTTTAGAAAGGGCTCGCCTGAAACAGGAGAGATGTTGGAGCCAGTGGAGGATAGCAAACCAACTGGATTGCAAAATTCTGAGCAAGGGCATGCTGAGTGTCTGAGCCAGGATGTGGCAATGGGGCTAAAACACATTGGACTCATCTGACAAACGTCAAGGAGGTAGAATTTACAGTGGGTGGTCACTGGTTAACGATTGACTATGAGGACGAGACGTGTGGGATGTCGCCCAGCTCCTGTCTTAGGTGGATGTTGATGCTACTTCACAAGGTAGAAAACAAGGTAAGAGGCTTTTTCCTGGAACCAAAAATAAGCCAGAGGACAAAAATTCAACATGTAGTTGAATTTGTATGGTTTCGGCCACTTGGCCAGCCCTCAAGAGAAAGGATTCTGTTGAAAGGCAGACAATAAAGTATCAACCACAATGTCATGAGCACAACGGGGCATATTGAAACCACATGCCTCCTGGATCTAAATGCATGTTATCATGGCTCTGTCATCACTTCTGCTGTGCACCTGTGTGTTTAGCGGTGAATGAATTGGTTGTGAAGATTCAGGCTGAGACTGAACATAGAAAGGAGTGTTTTGGTAGTACACCAGTTTTGGGTACTGGTTTATGTGGAATATGGCACCCTTACCACATCATGTCAAATCTTTCACATGGGTAACTTTGCTATATTACTAAGGATATGGTTTTGGCCAT
The DNA here is from genome assembly GCF_005190385.1 of Monodon monoceros. Taxonomy (NCBI): domain Eukaryota; kingdom Metazoa; phylum Chordata; class Mammalia; order Artiodactyla; family Monodontidae; genus Monodon; species Monodon monoceros. The sequence goes on along the minus strand of NW_021703775.1, from coordinate 76,447,172 downwards.
CGTCTGCCTGAATGTAGGTAGTAAGCAGTCATGTAAGAGTGGTTATTCTGTGTGGTCATGGACTTCAAAGGGCAAGGGACTTCCCTGACAGTCCAGCGGTTAAGACTCTGTGCTTCCAATGCAGGGGACATGGGTTCAATCCCTGGTGAGGGAACTAAGATCCCACATGCCATGTAGCATGACCAAAAAAAAAAAAAAAAAGGGCCAGAGCTCATCTTAGTGACAGCATTTTATTGTAGAAAGAAACCTAAACCATCAGTAATGAACCCATTTATTTCATAGATGGGTAAACTAAGGTCCAGGAGAAGAAGCGCCTTGCCGAAGGCCAGGGATCCCATTCAGGGCAGAGAAGGGGATGCCTTTCTGCATTATCACTTGCTGGCAATGCTTTGTATCAGCTCACATCTTACTCAGTGGGAGTGATAGAGATGAACACATCGAGTGCTTTTCTGTACCAGCAGGCACAGAGCCATCCATTTCCCATGAATCATCTCATTCAGTCCCTGTATCAACGTTATACATCGGGGCCTGATATTGTGCCCATTTTAGCAGATGGGAAAACAGAGGCTTAGAAAGATTGAGTTCTTGCCCAAGTTAACTCTGGCAGCTAGTACATGTCAGAACTGGATTTTGAAGCCAGATGCATGACTCTAGAACCTGTGGTTTCCACATCGATGCTATATTGTTCCTCTTATCTGTGAACCCTTCCTGCACAGAAGAGCTGGCCTCTTCCTGTGTGTTCTAGCAGCCTCCACGCTTCCCTCTCTCACAACCTTCCCTTCTCTCTCTTAGTTGTTATCACCTGTTGTCTCACCTACACTCTCATGAACATGAAACTCTCTCCCCACCACAGTTGTCATGCTTGGCTGAAACGGTGTCTCCCAGTTGATTGTAAGCTCTGAGAGGAAAGACACACCAGCCATCCTGGCCACATGTCTGGCACCTAGTAAATGCTCAGTAAATACATTTTGAGAGAATGAATGTGTAGAGGGATGAGGGCTTTTCAAGGGCAGGGACCATGTGTCCCTTGTCTCTATTCCGCCTTCAAAGTCTGCCACCCTATTGTCATGCAGCGGGAACCCTCTAAAAGGTTTTTGAAAGCAGGATTCAGGAGGAGGGTTCTTCCCCAGTCCCATAAGACACCCCTTCATCTTATAATAAATGTTCCCTTTTGTACAAGTCAACTTAAGCTTTCTGTCATCTCCCTATAGTAGTATCTGCTGGATGTTGGCTAAAATATCAATGTTTATAAAACACTGAAAAGTACTACCATAACTTGACCAACTGAATTTTCTCTGATTGTGCAATTATCTAAGAATTTATAGTTTTAAAGGAACTATTACACCTTATAATGCTTTAATACAGTTCCACCTTGTGGCAATGGAGTATTCTAAAAAAAAAAAAAAGAGGACTCTTCCCAGAACATAGAACTAGGATGGGTCTCAAGTGGCTTCAGGAGGAGCCTGTACCTTCAGGAATAGAAGAGGCAGTGGGCATAGAAATGAGAGTTTGGAGAATCCCAGGGACAAACTACGGAGACCTCACAAAAGTTTCCCTCCTGTGGAGACTGCAGGTCCGGAGAGCATCCTCGACGGGGATGAGGGAGGAGAGACTGGGGTCTGCCTTTGCTCAGCTTCTCGCTGCCAGCCTTACATCTTCCTCAGTCACACAGCCTGGGGGTGGGTGGGCACAGCTCGAAGAACCTCCACAGCACCTGTGCACGGTAGGCACCCCGTAACTGTCAAGTGAGTGCATGTCAAAAGCACTGCTAATCTTCGTTAACACTTATTAAGCTCTCACTGCAAACCAGTCACTGCAAGCCCTTCGCGTGGGTCATGTGTCTACAAGATCGATGTTGATGTCTCTCTTCACCCTCAGTTTATTGCGGAGGAAACCGAAGTCCCGGGGGCACAGGATTGCCTGCCTACGTTGACACAGCTCGCAGTTGGCAAAACAGGATTCGAATCAGGATTTGTCCTCTTCATCACCACCCTGTTCAGCCGGCTGTGGGTGGAACACTCTGGAGCACAGACCCGCGTCACACAAAGGCTCATCCCCAGGGAGCCCGTATTTCTCTGACTACATAACTGGGGCAAGGCTGGGAGCGTCACGAGCCGTGTACTGTTTATCGGCCAATTACAACAGCGGGAGCACAGGGCACACGTGACCGTGACAGCGTGGACAGACCGGCGGGAGGCTACGGATGCGGGTGGGAGGGGTAGGAAGCAGTTTTCTCCCCCTCTTGTGGGTCACCTCGTCTCTTCCTCACCTGGTGTCCCTGAAAGATGGCCCAGAAAGTCCTGCCTCTATGAGACGTGTTCTAGATTAGATAGGGGCCCTTTGGAGATCTGGAGGATGTGTTTCCTTGGGAGAGGCGAGGGGGCCGTTGGGACTGAGTCCACATAGGATCATAGGGCTGGGAGTGACCTCAGTGGGGTCCCTCTTCTGCCCTGTCACCTCTTCTCTAGGAATTGAGGCTCAGACGCCACACGGAGCTCTTTCTGGAACCAAGATGAGAAGCTGGGCGGGGCCTGAGCCTTGTCCACTGGCGGTGGGCTTCACCTCCTCAGTGGGCTGCCTTGCCGTGTGCTCCAAAGGAAACACTTTCAAGGCCTGGGCCTTTTGCTTGCGGAGAGGATGTTCATAATGCAGCCCGGCTCCTGGGGGCCCTGAATGAGAATCAGGGATCGAAAAGAATCAGGCAGCCGCTCGGGTGGGAAAGCGGTGGCAATGTCGTTCCCTGCTGGACCTGAGCTGCCATGAAAGCCTGGCTGTCCTGACCCAGCCCTCTGGCCACCACACGGTACCCTCCTCTGCAGCTCTGGACTTGTGTGCACGTGTACGTGTGTGCAGGTGTCTATAGACCAGGGAATTATTTCTCTACAAATGGCCTTTGAACAGAGACAGGAAAGCTTGACAACTTTGCCAGTGTCTCTCTGCCCCGTGTAAGGTGGCCTCTGCCCTTCCCCCTCCTCTTCCTGCCATCGGTCCTGTGACCCCACCCTTCCATGCCTGGGGTCCTTGGGCATGAGCCATGTCATAAGAGCAAGGCCTTCCATCTACAGTGCACTTCGGGTGGGCGTTTCAGATCCAAGTTTGTGATACTTACCAGGAGAAGACTCCCAGAGGTGCTGTCACAAAGAGAAGGAAAATTTCTATCATGAGAACTTACTCTGCACCAGGTATTGTGCTGGTCACTTTACATGAGGACCTTTAATTCTCAGACGTGATTTTGAGTGGGAGACATTTTTATGCCATCTTGCTGATGAAAATATGAAGGTTCAGGGCCGTTGAGTGAAATATCCACATTGCACAGCTGGTAAGTGGTGGAGCCCGTGGTCTTTCTTTTGTTATCCTGTCAAGACTCACGAGTCCGAGCAGGGATGCTGGCAAGGCCTGTGAGACAAGCCCCCCTGTTGCCTCTACTATGTTCTAGAAGGGCCTCATGGTCGTTCCCCAGGAGGGGACTGTGGGTCCTTCTCCCTTGTTGGAGACTCAGTTACAAAACCTGGCTTCTCTATGTCCAGCCAATCCTTGTGTTTCATTCTCTGATCTCAGATTTGCCAAAGAGCAGGCAGCACACAGAAGTGATAGACTGTGAGTTCCACCCCCTGGTGTGTACGACTGTGAGCCAATCTCAGCGGGCCTCAGTTTCCCCATCAGTGACATGGGCTTATTCCAGAATGATATTTCAGGGTCTTTCCGGCTCTGACTTTATTTCATTTCATTGCATTGCATGTCTAGACACCCTTCCAGCTCTGAAATCCCACCTTCTCCGCAGCAGTCCTCCTTTCTGGCTGGCCTGTCTTAAGGTGTAGCGCCACCTTCTGGTGATGAGTTTACTCCCTTTTTTATCCCTCTGACCAATGTTGACTCTTGGTTTGGTTCGTCTCTTCTGAACAGCTGATGACTAGGCCGGGTCCCCCTGGGTATTGGCATCTCTCTGCAAAGCTGCAGGCAGAGTCAGGGGTGGGCTGTGGCTGGACCCAGTCTCCTTCCCTCAGGATGGTATTGGTGGCTTTCCCAGAGCCGAGATCACATCCGGAGCCCGGGGACTTGCCCACCGTGGCTCAGAGACCAGAGGGCCTTGGGTGGCAGCCGCTGAAAGTACACAATTCATGAGGGACCTGTTCCATCAGGAAGCAAGGATGTGAACAGATGAGGTCCACGGCACATTTTCCTTTTTCCTTTCTTTCTTCTTTTTGTTATTGTTTTTATTTTTGAGGCAAAGAAGCAGGCTTCAGAAAAACAAATGGGCGGTCAAGTTTCAGAGGCTCTAAGAGTTTTGGATACTTTGGGGGGTTTTATCGGGGTTGAAAAAAAGCAATAAAGAGGATGTGAGAAGGGGTGTGTGCTTAGTGGTTTTTTCTCTCTGAGGGAAATACAAAGGGTTTCTCTGACTATGTGGCCTTTGTCTCTCTGAGGCCTGTCCCCTGAGCAGATCTCAGGAGCCACCCTTGCCTACCTCACACGCAGCTGTAGCGGGCTCATTGCCCTGCCCTCAGGGCTCACTGTCAGTGAGGACAGGGTTTGGGCTCGTTTCTAGCTTGGAGAAATCCAACTGCCCCCAAACAGGAGAGGCCAGGGGTGGTTTTAAATTCCGGGAAGTGCACTTAGTATTTATTTGGGGATATTTGCTGAACAAACTCTGGACTGGCAGGGAGGCAACCGGATTCCAGAGTCACCAGGAACCAACGCTCTATGGGTTCTTAAGCAAGCACCTCCCCTCGGCAGATGACAGTTTCTTCTTCTTCAAGGAGAGGGTAGGTATTGAATGTTGTCAAGAGTTACAAGCTCCATCCCATCCCATTATTCTAGGATCCTAGGGGTTAAGTGATATAGGTTTTTTTTTTCTGACTCTGCTCTCCCCTGTAAGTCAGGTAACCCTTCTGGCTCTTACAGGGTTTATGAGTTTGAAGAGCGTCATCACAGAGCCTTTGTGCTTCAGAATGGTGCAGGGGGGCAGGGATGTGCAGGAGTCTTACCTTACCCTCTGCTTCCAGGCTTGTAGGACGTGCAATGCTGGGAGACAAAGTGGGTGCCTGGGCCTCCATCCTACTGGGGAAATGCAGGGCAGGCAGACACACCCAGTGGGATGGATATGATCAGGTGCTGAGGCTCACTAATGGCCATAATTAAGGCTCAGATCTCAATTAAAATAAAGGAATTAACAATTTAAAGAGACATCTAAACAGAATTCCAGATTGTACATTATCTCCATCCAGGATATCCAAATTTTTCTTTATCTCCATCCAGGCTGGTGGTCCATGTTTGTTTTGTTCCATGAGGCACACGTGTGTGCTTCTGTGCTCCATGGGAAAGGCTGCATTGGACCAGGCCAAGAAGGTGATGCCCAGCTGCCAGGTCTCGGCCCCGTGGGAACTGGCAAGAGCCTGCTGGTAAATCACTTGGGATTCTGCGGGTATGGGTGCGGTGTTCTTTGAAAATATTATTAACGTCTTTTGTCAGGAGCCAGAAGCCCACAGTGGAGTCCACAGATGCCTGACTTTGCTTGTCTAGTAGTGAAATTAACATCATAAAACTCAGTTCCCGGAGATGCTATGGGTTTAATTAGTTCCTTAACAATTAAAGAAGAATTATGAGGTCTCTGGCATCCATCTTCAAGACCAATTTAGGTGGATGGATGTCACCATCTGACATCTCTGCCGAAATTCTGGGCTGCCAAAGGGGACTGGGGAAATTGTTCATAATATGCTGCTTCCAGGCAAGTACTTACGCTTTCCTACCGCCTTGAAAGGAAGCACTTCCAGGTAGCCTCCCAATGGACTCCTCTGGAGCCTGAGGCTAGGCGGGGTCGGTGGGGTAAGTTCTGTCTTCAGGGTTCTGGGGCTTCTGCTTTGTAGCGTCCCGCCTCCCCAGCCTCTGTTCTCACAACCCAGTGCCCTCCCCCATCACCCTTTACACCTGCAGGCATTGAGCAGATAGGGGTGTTGTAGCATCTTATTATTCTCTTAACTTCCTGTAGCGTGTGTGCCTCTTCTGAGCCTGTATTTGATGCTATCAAAGAGAATATAGCCATGAGGCTCTTTGTTTTCGCCTGGTTGATTTAGCAGTGTTTATACCCCATGGTAGGGACAGCTCCAGGAGTCTGGGGAAGCTCACTCAGGAGTCTCTTTGCTTGCTTGGCCTCTGAGTCTCCTTTTATCTCTGTCATTATGAAATCTCATTCACAAAGCATCCTCTTGGCGGGATGCTATCGAAAGGACCCAGGTCTCCTGACCTTGAATCAGGTGTCCTTTATAAGCTTGCCACTGTGGTCCTCAGACCAGCAGCCTCAGAATCATTTTGGAGCCTATTAGGAATGCAGAAACTCAGGCCCCACCCCAGACCCACTGAATCAGAATCTGCATTTGAACAGGACCTCCAGGCAACTCGGAAGTTTATGCACTTGGAAAAGCACTGCTTTATAACACTTTGTGACAATCTCTTTTGTTCAAGAGGGCTCCATCTGGGGACTGATCTAGCTGAGGAGGCCAGGTTCTTGTTGTGAGAACAAGGTTCTTGTACCTGCAGGTGAGGGCTGGGCAGCCGGAGCCCTGGCTCTCTCAGATCCTGAGGATCCCGCCCACACACCCAACTCTTTCTGGTGACAGCACTGTCCTTGAACCTTCCTTGGTGGTCTGATTTCAGCATCTTGCCAGTCCAGCAAAGGCACCATGCCACACTGACAGATGGCCCAAAGTAGGACAGACAGAAGAAATGTATGTTTATCAAATTTGGGTTGAAAGGACTGCGTTCTCCCAGCATAGGCTATCAAACATCTGTCATTCAAGAGCATATGGCCCAGCAGTGAGAGGGCATGGACGCAGCTAATCTCGCTCTTCCAGAGATTAGCTCCGACAAATAATAAGTGAAGAAAGTTGCCGCTGTGGCCAGAGTGCTGCCCAGGAAGAGACGGTGGAGGACCGGCCCTGCGATGAATTCCTAATCACCCAGACTCCTATCTCCCAAAGAGATACTGCAGTAAAATGATGCTGATATGAATACTAACAACGGCAGTGATAATAATAAGCCTACCATGTATCAATCACCTGCTATGTCTTCAGTGACACGTGAGGTTATTTATTTCTACTATTTTATTTATCCCGTGCCCTGGTCCTTTCAGGGATTAATTGTCTCCATTTTGCAGTTTAGGAAAATAGGTGTCTGAGATGCGATTGTGGGTCCCCAGATGGTGACGATCCCTCCAGTCTCTGGGCAGGTCAGATCACGCTCCTGCATTCATATGCCCAGTTCTGGCCCCCGTGGAAGAGAGATGCTGACAGATAAAACAGTGGAGGGGCTCATGCTTGTGAAGCAGACACAAAGGAAGTGATGCCTGGGGACAGTGGCCTACATGGGAGCGTGTCTGCTTACACGTCGGAGAGTCCAGGACCGCAGAGAGTGGGACGGGCAGGCCTAGCACAGTGCACTGTACCCTCTCCGGTACAGCTGGAGTCCGTGGGAGATGTGATTCCTGGCGCCTTCCTCCCTGCACAAGGCTCCACATCGCTGCAGTGAGGGGTTAACTAAGCTGAGATGCCGAGGGCATGGGGGCACACTAATTGAGCGGCTTCATAAAGCAAAGCCTTGCCCTAGACACCCAACAGGGAGCCCGGCCAGGGTACGTGGCCCTATTCCCCTGCAGGTAGAGAGGGCTCTGAGGCTGGAGGCACTGAGGAGAGCTGGGCTGGTTCTGACCAAGCCACCGTGAAGCAGCCTTCATGGCAAGCCCAAGACATCTCCAGATGGCAGGCATTTCCGAGTGGTGCTGAGTCCCCGACTGAAGCTGTTATTTTTAATGGCCATGTGTGTCTTGCTCTGTCCAGGAACAAAGCTGAAGGCTTGAAACATGGTCCTGCTGAGCAACTAGAATAGAGATTCTGGTCTGATCAGAATGAGAGAGTGCTGAATATGGTGTTAGAAATTAAAGTATATTTCATTGTGTCATGTGTTTGGGAAAAGATCATACAGGTCATTTCTTAGCCAAACGTTTGCAGTGTTTTCCTGAATGACCTGGTAGAGCTCTCGTTCCCAGTAAAAGCCAGCATTTCAGTTCAATGAGTGTTCATGGAGCAGACAACCACATGCCAGGAATCGTCCTCTCCCCACTGGGGAGCTCATAATCGAGAGGGACAAACAGGTGAGAGATCACCCTTCCCAAAGTCTTGGCTTTGTCATGGTTTAAATTATTATAAGAAAACCCAAAGGTTCATGATATGTACTTCCTTGTAATTTATTGGGCCATGTGGTAGGCAGAATAATGGCCCCACCTACTAATACCAAATCCTGTGAATATGTTACCTTACGTGGCAAAAAGGACTTTGCATGTGTACTTAAGCTAAGGATCTTCAGATGGAGAGATTATTCTGGATTATCTGAGTCATCTCAATGTTATCACAAGGGTCCTTATAAGTGGAAGAGAAAGGGAAGAAGGTCAAAGTCAGAAAAGGAAATGTGATGATGGAACAGGAGTCAGGGTGAATGCAGGGCCATGTACCAAGTCATGGAGGAAGCTTCTAGAAGGTGGAAATGGCAAGGAAATAGATTTTTCTCCTGGAGCCTGCACAAGGAACATGGACCTGCTGGCACCTTGATTTTAGTCCGGTGAGACCCATTTCGGACTTCTGACCTCCAAAACCGAAATCTAACAAATTTGTGTCATTTTAGGCCACAAAGTTTGTATTAATTTGTTACAGCAGCAAAAGGAACCTACTCCAGGGCTCAATCTGAATCCTGCACATGAGGATGGTGAGAGGGTATGTCACCAGGCTAGCAAGGGACCAGGTCAACGCCAGACATCCGAGTGCCACTAAGTGGTACAGCCCCACACGTCATCATGTGTGTGGTAACACCTGCAGAGTCATCTCACTGCATTTTAAGGGGGAAAATGATACGCTGTAATGATAGTTACAAATTTGGGAGGTTGTGATGGTCTCAGATCTAGTCCTCAGGAATGTCTGGGCTCTGCTGTCCAGGTGAGTACAGGGTCCCTGGGGAGCCCAGAGGAGGGCATGTCACCAAGCTGGGTGAGTCAGAGAAGACTCTCCTGGAGGAAAGACCCCCTGTTCAGTTATGAGGGATCACAGCCAGATGACTGTTGGCAAGGATGGAGGAAATCACAGGAATAAACACACAGAGGCACGCTCGGTTCTGCATTAAGAGAACGCAAAGCCTGAGGCTGGGAATCTGGAGAGGAATGCCGCTGTCCGATCATGGAGGGTGTTTTATGCCAGGTAAGGGATTTAGCTATTTGCTCAATAATGACAAGTCATCAAAACATTTTAAATAAGAATTAGAATTATCAGTCTGTGCTTTAGAAGATCGTATGGACCTATTGAAGTTGGATGGGAGGGATCAGAACTGAAGTCAAATTAGAAGAATTCCAGATGAGACGATAGCTTCCTTAGGAAAATGCTATCACTAAGATGCTCTTTTCCCTCGAGACTAGCACATTTACAGCACCCCTCCAGAGAACACCTTGTCTCGTATGTTTAGTTAACATGAATGGGCTTCTCCCTTAGACCCCTGACCTCTCCAGATTAATGAGGCCCACATCATTTTCTAGTTTAGGTCGCCGGGGTGGGCCCTGATATAAGCACTCACAAACACTGCGTATGATTTAAAGAACCCCGGCCCAAGTGCATTCTGTACTGGAGGTTTTAAAGGTGCTAGAAAGTTTGTTCTGGAGCCCATGTTGTAATCTATCCAAAACTTCCAAGTGCTAGAGGTCTGTCTAAATACTGGGAAATGGTCTGTTTTTCACAATGTACAAAATCAAGAATTCTGGAAGCTATAGTTGGAGGGGACTGGTGTTGATTTGCTGTAGAATTCTAGAACAGGTTACAAAGCAAATTGTTACTATTTTGAGAAGCGTTCAATAATTACAAGTATCCATTCATCCGTTCCTCAAGAATAAGATCTGCCTTTCTATCCCCCAAACTCTAAAGAGATTAGATCTAGGGATAAAAATCCGAAGAACCCACCTTCTTAGCTTGCAACAGCACGAACAAACAGATGAATATCTATCGTGAGCCTGTCGTGTGTTGGGTATGGAGCAGATGCCAGTTCTGAGACATGTCAGGAGCGGTCCGCAGAAGCCACAGCTGGCAGGAGGACTCTCAGTGGGGAAATTCTTTGCTTGCCCCACTTGGTACCTGAAAGATGCGGGATAATCTCGCTTTGGAAGTGAGCCCAGGAAGTCAGAGAGAAGGGAGGGCAGTGGAGAGATTTTATATAGGACCTGGTGACTAGAAATGTTATAAAGATGGAGAGTATTTTAATTTGTGATCCTGTGATCACAGAATATTATGGGTCCTTTAGATGGTCCATTCATTTGTGTATTTAATGATGTGTTTCTGAGTGACTATTGTATACCAAGTACTGTGTGGAACATAGAGGCTACAGAACAGCCTTCTCTAACAGGTGTTTCCCTGGCAACTAGTCTCAACGTAGAACAAGAAACAGTGATAAACAGTAATTTTGTACCCGGCCCCTTTTTCCATACCAGTTAGATCAATGTTTCTGGTAGGCTCAGTGTTGCAACTTGCAAAAACATTTCTCAACAACTCTTTGATAGTATTTGGCTTTGAAAGGTATTCATTCCACTGCATTGTGTTAAGATGTAGTTTTATTTTTAAATGTTTTTGTTGAAGTATAGCTGATTTACAATGTTGTGTTAGTTTCAGGTGTACAGCAAATAGATTCAGTTTTATATATATATATATATATATATATATATATATATATTCTTTTTCAGATTCTTTTTCCTTATAGGTTATTACAAGATATCGAGAATAGTTCCCTGTGCTATACAGTAGGTCCTTGTTGGTTAAGATGTAGTTTTAAAATATCATAGCATTGGTTACTTTTTCAGACAAATAAAGAAAATCATTAAGAAATCATCCAAACTTACACCAAAATTCAGCCTTATAAGAAATCTTGGTATCTTATTCTCAGTATGAAGACATATACATACACACATGATATTCTGCCCCTGAAGTGATAGGTTGAAGATTTCAAAATATTTCCAAGATATAATTCACTCGAGGGAGCTATCTGAAATAATGGAAATGACCTTAATTGTACTATCTGTACTCTGAAGAACCATTTTAATCGGATCACTTATTTCAAAACTTGAATGAGTACCTCTTTCCTACACAACCAGATTCTTATCACATATGAAAAAGCAGAATGACCAGTTTTCACTATTTCCTTAAATCCCAAATTGAGGTCAGGAGACCACTGACCTCCAGTTGTGGATAAACAATGGCTGGGTTGACAGGTGTACACTTTTATTTTGATGCGGTCATGCCTTTTCTTGTGGCACCCATGGTCAGTCCTCTGTCGGCTTGATGTCTACATCGCAGCAACAGGAAAAAACCCAAGAGGAGAAAAAAATCGTTTTGCCTGTAGCATGGCTTTCAGCGACAAACACAAGTCATAGGGCACTGCATCTCTGTGCTATATGTATGCTGAGAGCTCATTCATTACCTTGCTCTCTGTGGTGATAGTGATAATAATAGTTCCTTCGCATTATAAGCTGCTGATACTGTCTATCATCCATCAGTATTAGTCCCTAAGGTAAGTCTGCTGCTCTCTCCCTCAGCACAATATTTGTCATTAACTTTGTGGGTGGTTTTACAAGCTCCTTGGCAACCGTGTAATTGTACCTGTTTTTGTGCTATGAAAATTTGACTTTGAATAATGTTCCTTTGGCTTTCGTATTTAAAAATTTTTTTTATTCTGCATTTAGTGATACAATTCATTAATTTCCTATAGGGAAGTATTTTATTCAATGTGTTCTGAAATGTTCAGATTGGCTTAGTAGAAGTATCAACAAACTTTGATCATACCTGACTATATGACACTCTGTGACTAATTTCTTATTACAGTGTGCTAGGGACTAAGGATGAATGGATTCCTTATCCCCAAACTCTAATTTTTGAATATATCATTTTAATTATTAGCCATATTTTCTCTTTTTGGCTGCTTGAGCAAAACTCATCAATGGCAGCGTCCATGCTCTACCACATATGGAATCATGTTCCAGAGTCACATTCACTCATTCATTGAGGATCTTGCTCTGAGTTGTAATGTTTGCTGTTACCATCACAACTTTTATACCTCTATAGACTAATTTTGGACCATTGATTCATACTTTGGGGATTTGGAGAATAATACAATCGAACAATAACATATATACACGTCACAAAATGTGAAATAGCATGCAATGAGGTGAAGATACAGTTTCTAAGATATCTTACTAATAGAATGATATCTTAGCTGAACTGACAACATAATCCACACAGCCTATGTAAAACCTTTGAGGAGATAATGATTACATAAAATCACATAATTTTTTTGATTTGAAAAATCACAATCTTTTATTTCAAATTTGTGAATTGTATGTGAACCTGGTTGTTTCAACAGGTTTTTCTGTTAAAACCATGACACAACCTGTAGACCATTTTGGAAGACCACTGGGAAACCTCAGGGACCTACGGACCACACTTGGAGAAATCCTGAGTTACTCGGAACCACATCCTTCCCATGTGGCATCATCAAGCTCAAATGTGCTGTCCCTGGGTTCCCCCTGGCTGGCAGTGTTTTCCTCCTCAACCATCTTCAGCCTTTCCATGACAAGGCTGCTGTGATGACCTTCCCCAATTCTTTGAATATGTCTGGGTATTCTGTGCATACCTTTTCTTCACATGACGTGCTTTCCCCTTTCCCATTCCCACTGCCCCACATGCGAGTATACGATGAATATATGTTTCCCATCTGGGAGGTACCTACTGCAAGGCTAAGAGCAGGACAGTCTCCTGCCTTCATATTCACAGGGAGACTCTGATGCCCCAGGTGCTGAAGGCCACCGGCTTCCATCACAGCCCCTTTCCCAAGGCTGATTTTAGCCCAGGGGTCTGGGCCAGAAGAAACGCTACATGTCAGAACTTTGTGATGCACTTAATGGTCCCTCTCTCTAATCCTGAGTGTTCTCTCCATCTGAGTTACGTACCTGTCTCATCTGCCCCCAGGAAGGTCTCCTTCTGCAGCCCCATCCACTGCTAGAGGGCTAGCAGGTGGTCTTCTCTCCTTATGCTCTTAGCCGAGGGGTCAGCCTCTGCGAGTTTCATTGTCATCCACCCTGGGAGGTTCTTTGGTCCCACATGCACATAAACCCCTCTGAGTCTATTCCATCATCTGTCCAGATATCTCTGGACGTGACCGAGTTTGCAACGAGGACCTGACTTAGTCCTGAACTCTGTGATTCCTCTCCAGCGGGTCTCCAGTGCTCACAGAATCAGGCCCAGAGTCCTCAGCGTCACACTCCAGGCATCTACAATGGGTGGCAACTAGTCTCTTGGCATTGTGCCTCTACACTTCCCGGCACTGGGCCTGTGTCCAGCACACCCAACCTCTGATTCCTACTCAGATGTGATGTGCTTTCAAGTCTCCAAAACCTTTTTATAGGGGAATTTAGTTATTTATTTATTTAACATCTTTACTGGAGTGTAATTGCTTTACATTGTTGTGTTAATTGCTGCTGTATAACAAAGTGAATCAGCTATATGTATACATATATCCCCATATCCCCTCCCTCTTGCGTCTCCCTCCCTCCCACCCTCCCTATCCCACCCCTCTAGGTGGTCGCAAAGCACCGAGCTGATCTCCCTGTGCTATGTGGCTGCTTCCCATTAGCTATCTATTTTACATTTGGTAGTGTATATATGTCCATGCCACTCTCACTTCATCCCAGCTTACCCTTCCCCCTCCCCGTGTCCTCAAGTCCATTCTCTACGTCTGCGTCTTTATTCCTGTCCTGCCCCTAGGTTCTTCAGAATGGTTTTTTTTTTTTTTTTTTTGATTCCATGTATATGTGTTAGCACACGGTGTTTGTTTTTCTCTTTCTGACTTACTTCACTCTGTATGACAGACTCTAGTTCCATCTATCTCACTACAAATAACTCAATTTTGTTTCTCTTTATGGATGAGTAATATTCCATTGTATATATGTGCCACATCTTCTTTATCCATTCATCCGATGATGGACACTTATGTTGCTTCCATGTCCTGGCTATTGTAAATAGAGCTGCAATGAACATTGTGGTACATGACTCTTTTTGAATTATCGTTTTCTCAGGGTATATGCCCAGTAGTGGGATTGCTGGGTCATGTGGTAGTTCTATTTGTAGTTTTTTAAGGAACCTCCATACTGTTCTCCATAGTGGCTGTATCAATTTACATTCCCACCAACAGTGCAAGAGGGTTCCCTTTTCTCCACACCCTCTCCAGCGTTTATTGTTTGTAGAATTTTTGATGATGGCCATTCTGACTGGTGTGAGGTGATACCTCATTGTAGTTTTGATTTGCATTTCTCTAATGATTAGTGATGTTGAGCATCCTTTCATGTTTTTGTTGACAATCTGTGTATCTTCTTTGGAGAAATGTCTATTTAGGTCTTCTGCCCGTTTTGGGATTGGGTTGTTTGGTTTTTTTTGATATTGAGCTGCATGAGCTGCCTATATATTTTGGAGATTAATCCTTTGTCTCCAAAATCATCTGGCTTCTCCTTCTGGAATAAATGTGCCTTTCCTGGCTGTCCCAGCTAAACACCATCTTCTAAACACCATCTATGGAGAGATTCTTCCAGCCTGGGTTTTGAAGTCAGAGACTTGAGTTCAAACTCCAGATCCGCCTCTTCCTTACCATGTGACCTTCCATTTCTCACTTAACCCTTCTGTGGTTTAACCCTCCCATCTGCAAAGCAGGGCAGTGCTTCCTACCGTGGAAGGAAGTTGTCAAAAATAAAGGCAATGACGTCTTCAGGTCAAGTGCTTTGCAGAGATAATCTGCCTAATGCATCACCACCACCCCCCTCCTTCCTTTCTCTGATTCCTTCAGGATGTTGACTTTACTTCTGTATTGGCTCTAATTGAATTTTCTTATTGATATGCAAATTCATCTTCTGCATTAAGCTGTGAAGTTTATAAGATCAGGAAACATTTTCTTCATGTCCTGAGTCCCCTCTGTGCCTGGTCTGGAGTAGGTGCTCAGTAAATTTCTGTTTAGTGGAAGTGGAATTTCTCAAGTGATATTTTTTATATATATTATATATGTGTGTCTTTTATGAACTCACCTTGGAAAGCAATGAACATGAATACAGAAGAGGGAGTTGCTGTTTCAGTTAAAGGCATGATATAGCTAGTATCACAAGCTCTAACTTTTTAAGTATGCATGGCACCATGCAGAGAAAGAGGAGGAAGTGAAACAGCTTCCTGCCCCACAAGAGCAAAACCAAAAATGAGGCGACAAGATGGACAGGCATGTTGGAGGAGAAAGTGCATGCTATTCAGAAACCTCTCACCTGAAACTGTCTCTGCAAAATATCGGCGCTGTTCTGGGCAAGGAAAAAACAAGGGTGGAAACACCACCCTTGCAAGTTGATCTCAGATATTAGGGGGTATCAAGGAAAACACACACACACACACACACACACACACACACACAACTGCTGTTCCGCTCGCAAGATTAGTGACGCTTTGCCCAATGCCTGATTTCCCCAACCATGCTCCTATGCGATGATCCTTGGCCACACACAAGACTGTCATTGTATATTCATTCATTAGAGATAATGATTTTGAGTTTCTGTCCCCGCTGACCTGTGGACAGATGGCTAGCATGAATGCCACATTTATCTGGACACCAGCTCAGCTCCAGCAGCCCTCCGACCGGTCTGATCACCCAGTGGCCACTGCATCGCCGACCTCCTTTTTCCTCTCCTCCAGGGGGGCTGCCGACGGGGTTGTGCTGAGTGGTAAAGTTATGTAGAAACGGGCCTTTTAGTCATGACCGATCTTGCTTTCTTTTCATAACCACCCGATAAATGTCAGGACTGCTTAGAGCTAATCATTTCAGATGGGAATAAAAACAATCTGAAGTTCTAGATGGTTAGAAGCCTTATTCAGTTCTGAATAACAATCACTGCCCCCCACTCTGTCTGTCTCAATACATAAGTGTTCATACAAAGCATAAAAGTCAAATGGAAGAGTTGCATTTGCGAATCATACCTGCTGAACTTTTGGGTGCATTTAAATAGCCAATTGCAGTGATGTAAAGAGGGATGGATTCTTGGCTAGAATAACTATGATGGACCCGCTTAGTGAAAAAACAGGCAAACCACTAATTTGATCACATTAGACAGATTGTTTTCGGTGGTAATTACTCTCTTTTAACAAAAATTATTTCTCTTAGCAAAAAGACATAGTAGCATTGTTTTAATGAACTGTTTTCTTTATTGCCTTTAATAAGACATTTCCGTGTACCAACTTTTAGACCCAGATTTTTATAAATGAATAAAGTAGATCTGTTTTGATGTCACCACCAATTACAAAGCCTCTGTCAAGGAAAGTTACACTTAGGGCTTCAGACAATTGCTATTATTTCATTAATTCATTCAACAAACAGTTTCTACTTATAAAACTCTAGAGCGAGACTTGACCACCATATGTCAACACAGTTTTCCCTCTTCCAGTTTTCCCTTTCCCTCTTCCAAGACTGACTATCTCTCAAACTTCACCAGTAAGAAAAAAATGTAATCTGAGTTCAGAAGTCCCCGTGAGAGTTTAGAATTCATTTCTTTGCATTAACATGCTGCCAGTAATTATCTCCTCTACAATATTAGTATTTTTTTTTTTTTTTGCGGTACGTGGGGCTCTCTCTGTTGCGGCCTCTCCCGTTGCAGAGCACAGGCTCCGGACGCGCAGGCTCAGCGGCCACGGCTCACGGGCCCAGACGCTCCGCGGCATGTGGGATCCTCCTGGACTGGGGCACGAACCCGCGTCCCCTGCATCGGCAGGCGGACTCCCAACCACTGCGCCACCAGGGAAGCCCAATATTAGTATTTTGAAACGAGGTTCTGAGTGTGTTGAAAAACTTTGTGGGATGATATCTCCTCCTTCTGCTACTCCACTTTTTGACTCTTTCTGCCATCCCTGTGACCCAAAATGTTTGCCCCCAGCTCAATTCAACATAAAACAGCCCCACAGAGCACAGTGAAGCTATGGATCCTTCCCGTCAAATGGCACACTCCTTTCGAGAACTTACACCATTGGTATTTGTTGAAGTTCCTAGGTGGCCTACCTCCCCTTTTAATGGCTCAAATTCTTTCCATGCTTTAAAGCTCATCTCAAGTACCCAACCGCCTGCAGTCTTCTCTGGCTCTGGACCCTCCCCTGCTCACTGGTCCTGCATCTGTGCTTCTTCTATTCTTGCAAACTCTTCCCTCACACTGTATATTTCTGTTACCTTGCTCCTCCTCCCAAAAAGTCCACACGGGATCAAGTTCATGGATTGAACTTCACTGTTCAATCACTGTTCTTCTGGCTTTATATTTTTTAAATTAACGTACTTAATTTTTTAAGAACAGTTTAAAGTCTACTAAAAATTTTCAAGAGTTCCCACATACCTTGCACAGAGTTTCCTTCACCATCAACATCTTAAAATTAATGAACCAATATTGGTACATTATTATTAACTAAAGTCTATAATTTACTAAGACTTCCTTTGCTGTCGCCTAATGACTTTTTTCTCCCAGAATGCCATCCAGGATAGCGCATTACATTTAGTTGTCACATGTATTCAGGCTCTTCTTGACGGTGACGGTTTCTGACTTTCCTTGTTTCTGATGATCTTGACAGTTTTGGAAACATTGGTCAGATGTTTTGTGGAAGGTCCTTTAATGGGATTTGTCTGATGTTTTTTCTCATGGTTGAACTACAGTCATGGGCTATCGGGAGGAAGACCACAGAGGAGAAGTACCATTTTTATCACATCGTATCAAGGGGTACATGCTATCGATACGACTTATCACTGTTGATGTTGACCTTGAGTTAGTGTTTGTCAGGTTTCTCAATTTTTTTTTTTTTTTTTTTTTGCTGTACGCGGGCCTCTCACCATTGTGGCCTCTCCCGCTGCGGAGCACAGGCTCTGGACGCGCAGGCTCAGGGGCCATGGCTCACGGGCCCAGCCGCTCCGCGGCACGAACCCGCATCCCCTGCATCGGCAGGCGGACTCTCAACCACTGCGCCACCAGGGAAGCCAGGTTTCTCAATTTTAAAGTTACATTTTTCACCACTCCCCCTTTCCATACTGTCCTCTTTGGAAAGAAGTCACTGTGTGCAACCCACACCTAAGGAGTAGGGAGTTATGCTTCAGCTCCTTGAGGGTAGAGGGTCTACATCAGTGATTTGTATTAATGGTTTGTATCAGTTGATTCTTCTGCACAGATGTGTTCCTTCTCCTCCTGATTTGCCATGTTCCAGGATCATTCTCAGTGTGACATCCCTGCCCGATTCAATCAAGATGCTTGGTTCCAAAGAGCAGTCGGGCCTCCCTGGTCACCTGTGCCCGCCCCTTATGCACAGTTATCCAGCTCTACAACCTCTCGTGATGATTTAACATCGCTTATGTAACAAAGCTCTTGCCTCTGCGTGCAGACAAGACCCTCTGTTAGCTGCCATTTCCGCCTTCCCACTCTCATTTTCGCTCACTTCCCCACCCACGCACTATCTCTGATTCAGACCAAATGAATTATCCTTCCACCCAGACCTCTACACTCTTTCAAGTTTCTAGGTCTTTCCAGATACTCTTCTTTCTGCCTGGGAAGCCCCTTCCCTCCTTGTTCACCTTTTAAGCCTTAAAGACAGCCCAACCTTCTTATCCTCCAGGAAGTATCCTTAAACTAGTCAGAGTTTATCTCTCCTTTGTGCCATAAATCTTCTTGGTAGGTTTCTCTAGCACTACACTTACCAAAGTGGTATTTTAATTATTTGCTCATATGTCTGCCTCCCTTTAGGATTCTGACTTATTCATCTCTCTACCAGTGTCTAGTAGAGCATCTGACATTTAGCATCTGGGGAATGAATGAGTGGCTGAATCGTTATGTGACTTTTTACTCATATACCTATAACTGTCCCACTAGCACAGTGACCTCCTAGAGGGCATGCATCACCACTCACTTCTTGGTATCCACAGTGGCTGAAGGGTCACCTACATGTGGCAGGTCATTGGATACCTGCTATCTGTCAGCTGACTAATGGTCAGGCAGAAGCCCTGGGGTGGGTTCCTCCTTGAAGGCAGTGATGTTTCACATGGCCCAGGAGCTGCCGCTTATAAACGAGCCATTGAAATAAGTGGCTGCTTCATCTGAAAGTTGGTTTTGGTTGCAAAAAAGCGCTGACTATCCTTTAATACTGAGACAGGAAAGAGGCAGTGCAATCAAACATAATTGGAAGATTACAGGAGCTCAAAATTACCTTATAGCAGAACATTCTCTTTCATGCTAGGCAGAGAAACCTGGGCACTGATTTTTTTTTTTTTTTTCATCTTTATATGAGGAAATCTCTTGAAGGTAATCAGATTTCATTGAGAAGATACAATTGCAGATTTTCCCATTAAACAAATACCTCAGCGGACATTCCAAAAGATCTTCTGCAACTCCGTCAGAAATAACAGAAGCTCCTCATTAGGAGAATTTGGATTTGCATGCATCTGTGCTTGCAAGACTCTCATGCTGAACTTTACTCGTCCTTGATTTTTTTTTTCCCCTACTGTTCAAGAACAAGGCTTCCAGGTGTGTGGTCATGAATGGGCCAAAATATCTATAATAGGCCATTAGTCTTTCTCAAATGCATGGCAAACTGAGAAATACATGTTCCTGCATTTACCCAAGGGATGATATATTCTCTTAACAATATCATATCCTCAGCAGTCTCCTGTGGGGCTATAAATTACTACACTTTAGTGGAAAGCAACTTGACAGTAAATTTTAAATGCCTTAGAAACACCCATACCCAGTAGTTTTACTTCTGGGAGCATATTGTTTCTTTCCTTTTTAATGTTTATTTATTTGTTTTCTTATTAGTTATCCATTTTATACATATCAGTGTATTTATGTCAATCCCAATCTCCCAATTCATCCCACCACCACCTCCACCCCCAGCCGCTTTCCCCCCTTGGTGTCCATACATTTTTTTCTCTACTTCTGTGTCTCAATTTCTGTTCTGCAAATCGGTTCATCTGTTCCATTTTCTAGGTTCCACATATATGCGTTAATATACGATATTTGTTTTTCTCTTTCTGACTTACTTCACTCTGTATGACAGTCTCTAGGTCCATCCACGTCTCTACAAATGACCCAATTTCGTTCCTTTTTATGGCTGAGTAATATTCCATTGTGTATAGGTGCCACATCTTCTTTATCCTTTCTTCTGTCGATGGGCATTTAGGTGGCTTCCATGACCTGGCTATTGTAAATAGTGCTGCAATGAACATTTATTTCTTTTTAAAATCTTGTCAGTCTGGGAAATTCCTAACCCATACAAGAATGGAAGAAAATAATGAACTCCCGTGGACCCAGCCTCCAGCTTCAATAATTCTCAATTCATGGCCAGCGTTGTTTTAACTATTCCTTGCAACCCCTTCCCAGCTAGATTATTTTGAAGCAAATCCAAGGCATCAGATCATTCATATGATTTCTTCCATAATTATGTCAGTGTATATCTTTAAAAGAGGTGGAGTTTATAAAATAGTCACAGTACTATTACCATATTAAAAAGATCACAATTCCTTAATATCATCAAGTGTTTTGTCAGTGTTCAAAACTCTCTGGTTATCTCATAAATAGTTTTTATGTTAGGTTTGTTCAATGTGTATTCAAACAAGATCTACACATTTCATTAGGTGGACAGGCCTCTTAAGTCTCTTAACTTTTTAGTCCCCCTTCTTTCTCTTGTTTTTCCTTGCAGTCTACTGAGTGGTTTGTACTATAGTTCCCCACATGTTATATTTTGCTCCTTTATATCTCTGTGCTATCGTTTGACCTGTTTCTATGCCCCCCACCCCGTATTACCTATACACTGGTTGTTAGGTCAGGGGACCTTTTTAGATCTAGGTTTGATTTTTCGAGAAGGATAACCTCAAACGTCATGTTGTATACTTCTGTTGTCTCTGCTTTCATCATGTTAAAATTGATCAGTGCATTCAGGTCATTGATGATCCTGGCTGAGGTCCATTACTTTACTTCAAATTCAAATTCGGAATTCCTGGATAGTTAATTCTTTCATATTATATTTGTATCTCTTTTTTATGCTTAAAATCCTAACAAACTTACATGACTTCTTATTTAAATGCTCTTTCTGTGACCTGTATTTCTCTTCTCTCTGTCTCTGTCTTTCTCTGTGTGTGTATATATATATGTATATATATATATATATATATGTACATATACACATATATGTGTATATAAAATAAATATATTTTTTCCAGTATATCATATATTTGGGATAGATTCCTATAAGTAGGATTACTGTGTCAAAGGGTAAAATTACACATATATGTAATTTTGAAAGTTTGCCATCTTGTTTCCCAGAGGGGTTCTGCCACTTCCTTTCCCACCTGCAACTTCTGGAAATACACGTTCCACGCAGATTCAACAACTTTTGAATTTTAGAGTTGATATATCAATGTACTTTTAATTTACACTTCTCTAATTCTAAATGAGGATGAGCGTTTGTTCATATGCTTAAGGGCAATATACCTTCTGTTCTTTGTGAACTCTCTGTTCATATCTAGCCAATTTTTCTATTGGCTGTTTTTTCTTCTCTATTTGTAAAAGCTTTTTATATATTAGGGATATGAACCTCTTATCTGTGGTATAAGTTTCAAATAATTTTTTCCAATTGACGTTTGTCTTTTTACCTCTTATATTGTTGTTTTTGCCGTGCAATCAGGTTTGGGGTTTTTTTTGACATTTAAAAAATATTTGTGTAGTCAGATGTATCTAGTATTTCCCTTATTGCCTCCAGATTTTGGGATATAGTTAGGAAAGTTTTTCCAACTACCAAGATATAGAGGAATACATTTATGTTTTCTTCTAGCATTTTTGTGTTTCCATTTTATTTATTTATTTACTAAAAAATTTTTTTTTGTACATTTAAATACAGTCTCAGTGTACAGTGTAAGGGGAAGATCTTATTTTATCTGTCTCCATATGGCTATTTACTTATCCCAACAATACTTATAAGTCTGTCTTTTCCCCATAAATTTAAAATGACACCTTTATCATGTATTACATTTCCATATGCAACGGGTCTGCTTCTGGATTTCTGTTCTGTTTCATTGGACTGTCTATCTAGGCATGTTTCACACTGCACTGGTTTTATTGTAGGGAGTCTAGCAGTATGTTCCGTATAGCGCTCCTCCTTTACAGGGTTTCTTGCTGTTATTGCTTACTTGTCCTCTCAAATGAACTTTACAATCAACTTAGTTATGTCCAGGAAAAAACAAATCTCACGTTATTTTTTGTTGACTCAAATTTTGAAATAACTTTCTTCATGTTAAAGTATATAGTATTGGGTTGGCCAATCTTATGGAAAGATCTTATGGAAAAACCTGAACGAAATTTTTGGACAGCCCAATATGTCTTTCATTTGTTTAAGTCAAATTTTATATCTTTCAGAAGGTTTTTCCTCATAGATTTTTTCATATTTCTTAAGTTTGTGCCTACATTATGTATGTAATGCTATAATTATATAATATTTTATATTACAACACATATTATTTGCTATTCTAAAAGGAGTCTTCTCTTTTATTGTGTCTTAACTAGCTTTTTCTTTTAATATATGAAGTAATTAATTTTGTTATGTTGATTTATTAATTATTAAATTCTCTCACAGTAGTTTTGAATCGATTCTTCTGGTTTTCAATGTAATTGATAAGGTTTTGTTCATATTATCCAATTCTTAATTTCTAATTTTTTATATTGTCTGTTTACATTTGTTGATTACTTAAACAATTGTAAAAACTAGTGGAGAGGTGGATATCATGTATTGTTTTTGAGTTTAGGGAGAAAGCTTCTAGTATTTCTATATTTTCCCACTAAGTTAAAATGCTGACTTTTGGACTGAGATGTGTATGTGTGTGTGTGTGTGTGTGTGTAATCATAATATCATACTCAAAATTATATTCCATCTCTTAATTTATTGAGTTATTTCCCCATGAATGAGTGGCAAATTTGAGATATATAAATGGAAGATAAACATGTTGTTATTTTTTCTCCTAAGCTATATTTATACCATGAATTCCATTCATAGATTTCTTAATTTTGAGCCATCCTTGAATTCCTGGAATAAACACCACTTTTTGTATTTCATTTTTAAATTGTTTGTCAGTTTATGCTGGTGGATTCTGTTTGGTAATGCTTTATTTGATATTCTTAAGTGAAATTGACCTCTCTTTTGTTTTGGTGCAATTTTTATGAGTTTTTTTTTTGTTTTTACATCTTTATTGGGGTATAATTGCTTTACAATGGTGTGTTAGTTTCTGCTTTATAACAAAGTGAATCACTTATACATATACATATGATCCCATATCTCTTCCCTCTTGCATTTCCCTCCCTCCCACCCTCCCTATCCCACCTCTCCAGGCGGTCACAAAGCACGGAGCTGATCTCCCTGTGCTATGCGGCTGCTTCCCACTAGCTATCTACCATACGTTTGATAGTGTGTATATGTCCATGCCTCTCTCTCACTTTGTCACAGCTCACCCTGTGATACTCTTGATAGAAAGGAATTAGAGAGTTTGCTTCTCTGTCCTGTGAATTCCTGCTAGTTCTATCTCTAAAATAATCTTGAATCTGTACACTTTTCTCAGTTTCTAGGGCCACTGCTCTATCTTCAGGCCAATATCATCTCTCACTTAAACTTTTGTTATCACATCCTAACAGGTTTACCTACTTTTATTCTTGTATCCTTCTAATCTATTCTCTAAACAGCAACAGCAAAGCTATGTCACTTGCCTGCTTAAAACCTTTCATAGAGTCCCCTCAGCACCTAGAATAACTGTAGTGCCTTTACTATGGCTTGTAGGAGAATGCATGACCTGACCCCTGCCTATGCTCCCTTTCCTCCTTACTTTGCACACATCTTGTCCTTTTGCTTTGTTTGCTTCCCAGTTTCTAGGACACACTGAGATATTTGCATCAGAGACATTGTTGCTCTTCTTCTACCCGAAATGAGCTTTCTTCCCATTTTTTGCATGTCTGGCAACTACTCATCCTTCAATATTCAGCCTAATGCACTCACTTTCTCAAAGAGGCCTGCCTAGACATTGATCTAAAGAAACCCCTCTTCTATTATTCTCCAGTTACTTTTGTTTTCCATGGCATGGTCATGTTTGTGCATGGAGATTAACAAACTGGTATTTAGTACTTTTTTGTTGATGTTTTTGTAATCTCCCTCCCTTACTAAAATATTACTTCCATGAGGTCAAGTTCCAGGTTTATCATAATTGATGTTGTATTCCAGAGAATAATGCCATACCTAAAATATAATTGGTTCTCAATAATTATTTTATAAAAAGTAAATTAGTATTTGCTGTTTTAGTGTGTTGAGAAATTCTTTCAGCTCAGGGATTTGGGCTTGTGCATATCTGTATCCACATTGTCTAGGCAATAACAAGTTCTCAGTACATGCTAACCAGATAGAGGGACTGATGGATGGAAGAATGTAACAACTAATATAAGGTACAGAGATGAGTTGGCTGATGAGTAAGTGAATGGATGAAAGCAAGTTTCATATTATGTTTCCTCAGCTTATTTTATTGAAATTGGTCTTAGCTCTGAAAACGGCAGAATCACAGCAGAACTGTTGAAATCTTCTCTGGTTCAAAGAACAGCAGCAGAAAGAGGGAGGCTTGGAATGTTTGATTCTCATGGGTGCAAAGCCAACCATGGCTTCTCTTTGACCCCTTGGCCCTGTTTTGAATCCTGCTCTCTTTGAGTCAGGGTTCCGGGGCAGTGTATGTGAAGTGGGGTGTACATTAGGACACTTGACAATGGGTGGCATCAGTTTCTTTGTTTGGTTGGTTGGTTTTTTTGTTTGTTTTGCGGTATGCGGGCCTCTCACCGTTGGGGCCTCTCCCGTTGCGGAGCACAGGCTCCGGACGCGCAGGCTCAGCGGCGGCCATGGCTCACGGGCCCAGCCGCTCCGCGGCATGTGGGATCTTCCCAGACCGGGGCACGAACCCGCCTCCCCTGCATCGGCAGGCGGACTCTCAACCACTGCGCCACCAGGGAAGCCCTTGTTTTGTTTTTAAGCTTATAAAAGCCTTTGCAGAAGCTTCACTCCAGTCCCCTTACAGGGCTGTTGAGTGGTTGTGTCTTTGAACACAGCAAACCAAGAGTGCAGTTTCATTGAAACCGAAGTTCAAATTTTTACCTGCAATCTCAGGACCTTTTCCTCTTCTGTCACACAGGCCTCTGTTATATCTATGGAGGTGCACGCTGATTTTTGTATTATTATAATGTCGATGAACAGCGACTAGTTTTTTGACCACCTGAATTGTGTTAAGTACTTATATATACCATATATTAAAAAGAAACAAATAAAACAGCACACACACAAACCCCTGATATCTTACAGAGTATAGGAGACCCTCCCCGCCTTCATGGTCAGCTATTTGCGCTGCCCACTTCCAGGTGCCCTTTATATTTATAATTATGCTGTAATCCTGATATCTTATAATACAATGTTTTATCTTCATTATCCATGAGAAAAAATTGACGTTCAGGGACATAAAGAACCCAGTTCAGGACTTCCCTGGTGGCGCAGTGATTGAGAGTCCACCTGCCGATGCAGGGGACGCGGGTTCGTGCCCCGGTCCGGGAAGATCCCACTTGCCGCGGAGCGGCTGGGCCCGTGAGCCATGGCCGCTGAGCCTGCGCGTCCGGAGCCTGTGCTCCGCAACGGGAGAGGCCACAACGGTGAGAGGCTCGCGTATCGCAAAAAAACCCACAAAAAACAAACAAACAAAAAAACCCAGTTCAAGGTCATGCAGCTAAAAAAGTGTGACGCTCAGATTTAAGTTCAGGTCTGTCTGCTTTCAGATCTGGTATCTTCAGGTGTGGTATAGAGAGGTGTTCTTATCCTCTTCTTTTTTCTTCAATTTTATTGAGATATAGTTGATTTACAATGCTGTGTTAGTTTCAGGTGTACAGCAAAGTGATTCAGTTATATACACACACACACACACACACACACACACACACACACACTAGTTTAGATTCTTTTCCATTATAGGTTATTACAAGATATTGAGTATAGTTCCCTCCTCTATTCAGTAGGTCCTTGATGATTATCTATTTTATATATAGTAGCATGTATAATTTATCCCCAACTCCTAATTTATCCCTCCCCGCCTTTCCCTTTGGTAACCATAAGTTTTTTTCGATGTCTGTGAGTCTATTTCTATTTTGTAAATAAGTTCAATTGTATCTTCTCTTAGATTTCACGTATAAGCGATATCATATGGTATTTGTCTTTCTCTGGCTGGCTTCCTTCACTTAGTATGATAATCTCTATATCCATCCATGTTGCTGCAAATGGCATTATTTCATTCTCTTTTATGGCTGAGTAATATTCCATTGTATATCTATACCACATCTTCTTTATCCATTCATCTGTCAGTGGACACTTAGGTTGCTTCCATGTCTTGGCTATCGTAAACAGTGCTGCTATGAACATTGGGCAATGAAAAGGATTCACGTTGATTTTAGACGGTATCGTCTAGATTCATAACCCCATTCAGTACATTTTACTAAGCACCTTCTATGAACTAGGAACTGTTCCAAATCTGGAAAGATAAGTTAAATAAAATGTAAACAACAGAATGGGAAAACGTTTGCAAACCTGTATTTGACAAAGGACTTGAATCCAGAATATATAACAAACTCTTATAATTAAAAAATAAGAGGACAAACAACTGTAGACAGAAGGCTTGAAAACTTACTTCACAAAAGAAGTAAAGAAACTTGACAAAAAACAAATGCCGGGATGTTCCACCTCACTGGCCGTCAGGAAATTGCAAATTAAAAACAATAAGATACCACTACACATACTCTACATTGGCGAGAGTGAACAAGACTGACAATAACAACTGTTGATAAGGGTGTGGAGTAACTGGAATCCTCAGACATTGCTGGTGAGAATGTAAATTATATCCTCATTGTGGAAAACATGTTAGCAGTTTTTTTAAAAAGTTAACATATGCCATAACACCCACTCTTAGGTATTTTCCCGGAGAGAAATAAAAACGCGTTTCCAAAAAGACTTACATTCAAATGTGCAAAGCGGCTTTGTTTGTCATAGCTGAAAACTGGAAACAACCCAAATGTCCATCCATGGGTGAATGAGAAACAAACTGTGTCCATCCTTACCAAAGAATGCTTCTTCCACAATGACAAAGAATAAACTACCGATACACGAAACAATTTGGATGAATCTCAAAATAACGTGCTGAGTAAAAACTGTCAGGCAAAAAAGTAAATGTGTTCTGGATGATGCCATTTATATAACTTTCTAGAAAATGTAAATTATTCTATGTGGTTAAAAGTGACAAAAATCCAATCAATGGTTTTCTCGGGCCTCAGGTGAAGGAAAGGATGGATCATTAAGAAGCAGGAGGAAATTTTGAGGGATGACGGAAATGTTCTTTGCAGGTCTAGAGCCAAAGTCATCAAAGAGTCCGAGTAACTGAACTGTGCCCATTACTCTTAGACATTTATTGTACATAATTATACCTCAATACAGGAAATTAAATAAAATAAAGAGATGCAGACAGGTGCAGACAGGGAGATGCCTACACTGGACCACAGTTCTGACCACATTCTGAGAACTCAGAGGAGGGAGGGGTCAAACCCAGGTCCCATTTGTGGGTCTTTTCAGCCTGGAGTCCAGGCACTAAGGAGACTTTTAAGCGGAGCCATCCTGTCCTAGATCTGAAGGTGGTCATCAGCAGACAATTCTTCCTGCTTTTCCTATGTTGGATATTTCTTGCTTTTTAGAGACCATCACCTAGAACAAGAAGTAATCTTGGACAGTGGCTCTTTCATAAGCTTTTTGCTTAATTTTACATATGATCCTTTTCTCTTGGGGTTTCAAAATTTGAATCTGCAAAATGAGGGAACTGACCTGGAGCCCAAGATGATCAGAAAGGTTCTCTATAGCCTTGACATTTTAAGAAATATTTAACGTCCTTGCTTTTTAAAAAAAAAAAAAGTGACTTTTTTCAGGAACATATTTTTCAAAGATAATGAGGGAATTCAAAGTCCTCGACATGAATCATAACATGCTCAGAACCTGCCCAAGCTTCCTCTCTGGCCCCGCCTCTTGCCAGTCCCTTCTGCTCATCTCCACCCTTTTGTTCACCATTTGTACCCTGTGCTCCAGGAACAGGGAGCTCTGTGCCATTTCTGAGATGCTGCAGGCTCTTGTGGAATTCAGTGCTTTTGTATATGTTCTTTCTTCTGCTGGCTCCTGTTCTGCCACTAAGGCTGAGAGAGGATGAATGAATCGCATGATCTCGCAGATGGCAAGAGGCATCCACTCAGCAGATGTTTCCTCAGGGCCTTGTATGTGCCAGGCGCTTGCTTGCATTGGGGGCACAAATGAAGAAAAACAACTTCCTTACTGTCATGCCTCTTTCCTTCTAGTAGGAAGAGATGACCAACCAGACTGATAAGTATCGTATTAAATGGTGCTGTGTGCTATGAAGGGCATCAGTGTAAGGTGGATAAAGCAAGTGGGGAAGGGTGTACTATGGGGCATCAGGTGATGGGAGAGGGCCTCTCTAACAGAGGCCAGAGGGAAGTGAGGCAGTGAGCCATGGATATCTGAGAAAAGCTGTCCAGGGTGCAGGAAACTAGAACCACAATGTCTCTGAGGTGGGGACCTACGTTTAGTTGTCAAGATACAGCAAGGAGACCAGTGTTGCTGAAGCAGGTGGATGAGAGAAGTGTGGCAGGAGGTGTAGTCAGAAGATCAGGGGGGTCAGCTCACGTAAGACCTTATAGCAAAGAATCTGATTTTACTCAAAATGAAATGGAATAATGTTGGAGGATTCAGATCAGAAAATGAATGTAGTCTGACTTATGTAGTGTATTACATTCTGAGGCCTGCCAAACTTGGTGGCTTAAAGGAACAGAAATGTATTCTCTCACAGTTCTGGAGTCCAGAAGTCCAAAATTAAGGAGTCAGCAGGGCCACACTCCTTCTAGAGGCTCTAGGGAATAATCTTTCCTTCCCTCTCTCAGCTTCTGGGGGCTCCAGGAGTTCTTTGGCTTGTGACCTCATCACTCTCATCTCTGCATCTGTCTTTATATCACCTCTCCTCTGCGTGTCTGTCTTCTATTCTGTGTCTTCTAAGGACACTTGTCATTGGATGTAGGGCCCGCTTGATTAACCCAGGATGATCTCATTTTAAGCTCTTTAATTTCATCTGCTAAGACCCCTTTCCAAAATAAGGTAACCTTTACAGGGTCTGGGTATTATTAGGACATAGACATATCTTTTAGAGGGTGACCATTAAGCCACTACACATGGTAAACAAATCACATTCTCTGTTCGTGGAGAATAGTTTGTAGGAAGACAAGGATGGAGGCAGGGAGACCAGATAGGATGCACATGCAGTTATCCAGGTGAGAGATGCTATGGCTTGAGCCAGGATGGTGAAGTGGAGGTGATAGAAGTAGATGCTTGTATTTCAAACATAGAGCCAAGTTTGAATGAGACTTGTGGAGGAAGGAGTGGAGACAGGGATTTCTACAAAGATGGAAGGAAATTGACCTTAACAGAGATGAGAATAACTGTCGGAGGATCATGTGTGGGGAAGTGGGGACTAATCAAGATTTTGGTTTTGGATACAGACACATATTTTTTCCCTACTGGACATCAAGGTTGTGATGTTGAGTAAGTGTTGGATATATCACTCTGGAGTTCACAAGAGAGGTTGTTGATTTAGATATAAATCAGTAAATCATCAGTGGGGACAGGATGAGCTTATCTGTGAAGTGAGTGTAGATGGAAAAGAGGAGGTCAGGTGATGGAGCCCTGGAGCTCTCCAGTATCTAGCAGTCAGGAGAAAGGATGAGAAACCAGCAAAAGAGACAGAAGGAGCAGCTACTGGTTGGAGGACCAAGTGTCAGAGATTTGATCAAAATCTTTCTGAATCTAAACTTCTTTTCAACACCATATTGAGAGGAAGAACTGGGGATTATAAATTTCTGCCCCTTGTCTGGCTATCCCAGGGCCAGCACAGAGCAGATGTCAGTCACATACCATACCTGCATTATGGTAAGAAGGATCCCAGACAAGGTACCATGTAGGCTGGATCCTCTCCAGTGGTGACACCCAAAGTTCCTGGTGGAACCGGGTGGAAAGAGGGCAGCAAATAAGGTAGGACCTTGACTTTCCTCCACCAGCTGAAGAGGTCCTATGTCTCAGGTTGGCATTTTAGGAAGCCCTTAGGCATCTTGAGCAGTCCCAGAGAGAAAGGTTGAAAAGAAAGCCAGTTAGGCAGGGGGACAATAAAGGGGAGAAGGCGTCAAGGGTGTGGAGGAGGACCGGAGCAGAGAGCTGCCTGCGTGACCTGGGCATGGGGTGGCACGGCATAGCCGGGACACAGACTCTTCCTCTAGCCTAGGTTCCACACTTTTCTGCACTTCAGTTTTCCCGTCTGTAAGTGGGGATGGACCCTGTTCTCCTCATAACTTTGTGAGGGGGATCCGGCAAGATTATACAAGTGAAATATCTTGCAAATGACAAGCACTGTGACCGGGAAAAGGGTTTGTTTGGAAGGAGAGGTCAACAGCAGTAGCTTGGAAAATGATAATCTGCCATTGCAAGAATGCTACATCCAACTGATTTTGTACAACAGACATATACAGAGTTTCTGACCTGTGCCAAGCTCTGTATCCTGCTTCGGAGGAATACAAAAGCACCAGCCAAGATCCTCACTCTCAAGGGCTCCTTGACCAAGCATGGTGGTACGTGGGGGAAGCCAGCTCAGCCTATACATGGTGAGTGTCTTAAATCTTTCTGATACTGCTTGAGGGCTTCCAATCATTGTAGTCTCAGAGGATATAGCGGTGAATAGCATAGTTACCTGCATATTCCTGGCTGTGGGAGGATATCTTTATAGAGGTGGAGGAAACTGAGCTTTGGAAGATCAGTTGTTTGGGAATCACTCACCTGAGAGTTTATAGAATGCAAAATATGGGCCATTTCCTAGACCGGCTCTATCAGAATCTGCAATCCAACACGACCTCCAGGTGATTCATGGGCACATTAATATTGCAGGTGCATTGACGCTATTGACAATTTGGACTGGATAATTCTTTGTTTTGGGGAGATGCCCTGTGCCTTGTAGAATGTTTAGTGGCATCCCTGGCCTCTGCCCACTATGTCCCAGTGGCACTACCTCCACAGCTGTGAAAACCAAACATGTCTCCAGACACCCTCTAAATGTCCCCTGTGAGGCAAAATCACCCCACCATTGAGACCACTGGACTAGAGTACAGCTCCTCAAAATGTGGTTCTAGAGGGACAGCATTAGTAAAACCTGGAAACTTGTTAGGAATGCAGATTCTTAGGCTTCACCCCAGACCCACTGAATCCGAAACTCGGTGGGTGGGGCTGAGCAACCTGTGTTTTGACAGATCCTCTAGGTGATTCTGATGAATGCTGAAATGTGTTGGAACAGTGATTCTCACCCATGGAGGCACAAAAGTTCTGAAAACTAAGTGATGTCCAGGACCCACCCCCAAGCAATTTCATCAGATCTCTAGGAGTAAGTGACCCAGATGATTCAAATGCACAGCTCAACTGAGAACCAATCAAGACAAATGCAGGAGGAGGGATTTGCTCAAGCTCTCGGAGGAAGCCAGTAAGAAAAGGTCAGGACTCAAGTCTCCAAACTCCCTGGTCCAGGGGCCTTTCCTTGAGGAAGATGACAAGGTGACAGCCAGCCTCTTGAACTGGCTCCTGAGGAATTCCACACCCACAGGGCACGTTCAGACCCGTCTTTGATCAGGTGTCTCAGTGCGTGCGAAACGCTTTCATCTCTGAGATGTTTTGTGACACAAGTTGCCCGGTGGCCTTTGCAGAAGGAATTCACTGTGTTCATAGCTTTCTGGACACCAGCTAAGAATTCTAGGCCCAGATCGTCCTCTCTCTGCCTGCTGTTCCCACCCCTAACACCCTGTGGTCAGAATGTTTGCTGACTTCTTTCCACAGGGCTCCCTAGGTGATGTTTTCCTATCAGGAAACACCAGAAACGTCAACACTCATATAAAAATGTTTGTCACAGGTGATAACCCACATAACCACTCAAGCACCACAGGACAAAAATAGGCAGAAGGGGCTTTGGAAATTCTTTAGGGGAAGATAGGCAGTACATGGGCTTCACACTCTTTCCTCAGCATCCTCACACACTGTTAAAAACAAGCTCAGAAGATGGCTCCTGGTGAAGCCAGACACTGTCCATGGAGGGCTCTCATGTCTTGTCATGACCTGAGTCCGAACAGCTCCCGGCCCACTCACGTCCCTCAACTTAGCAGTCATCACGACAATTGTAGGGAGAGGGATTTAGCTCCACTTTGCTGCTGTGGAAGCTGAGGCTCAGAAAGACTTTACTGAGTGCTGGCTGCTGACGCTTCGTGCCAGCACTGGGATCGAGGTGGTTGGGCCACCCTTCATAGGGCCTATAGTTGAATGCAAAGGTCAACAGATAAAAAATGTGCCGTGGGTTTGCGCCAGGTATTTACTTTGGTCTCTCAGCCAAAACTGTTCCATAATCTGCTCTGTGATGCTGCGGCTGGGAGTCTGTGGACCACGTTTCCCGGACTCCCTTGCCAGCTGGCTTCCTATTAGGTTCCGGGAACAGGCGAGGCCAATGATGGACCCCTGAAGACAGGAATCTCTGGGTTAACTCAGTGTCAATCCTTAAAAACTTTTTCAGCCTTTCATCACCTGTGTAACAAATCCCCTGGATTAAATTCCCTGTGTTTGGAATAACCTATCATGGTTCCAGGTCCTGGCTGGACCCTGACTGATTCAAGGAAGCTTAACTCAGGAAAGGCCTTGAAAGTGACAAAGCAGATAAGGGGAGAGTGAATACAAGGTAGGGGGGGTGAAGAGAGGAAGGAAGAGTGTGTCAGAAGATGGAAAAGCATGTGCAAAGGCCCTGGAGTGCTGGAGACGTTGAGAGAAGACCGACACAGCTGGAGTGAGCGTGGAGCCTGATGAGGCTAGAGGGGCTGCTGAGGCCATATTGTGAGGGTCTTGCAGGCAGGGCTCAGGCTTCTCCCAGGGGTTGCCATGATGTGAACCCTCCTCTCCTCCAGGGATGTCATGTGGTGTCCTGGCTTGTAGGCCATGTAAAAGGTGTTGGGTATTATCTCGGGGGTAATGGAGAACCATTAAAGGATTTTAAGGAGCCAAGGTACATAATGTGATTTGTATTTGGCTATTTTATTGGGGTGTGGAGAATTCACTGGAGAGAGGCCAAGTGGAAATAAGAAACCAGTTAGGAGGTGGTTGCAGCATTTTTTCTAGGAAGAAAAAAGAGAGAGGAATGCGCCTTTGTCTGAGGTCATCCACTTTGTGACCTGGAGTTGGTCATCCCTTCTTTCTGGTCAACCATCTATAAAATGAGGAGGTTAGACCAGAGCAAGGATTCCTCAGCTGGGGTATGAACCCTTGAGAAGGGTCCATAGATGGGCGTTGGGGGTTGCAGAGCCTCTGAGACTGTTCACAAATGGTTGGACGTATGTTCACATATACTTGTGTCCTACAGAGCAAAGGGTCCCCGGCTTTCACCACGTTCTCTGAGATGTGAAGAATTCCAGAGTTTAAAACCACTATCTGGACTATCTCGAAATGTACTTGCAGCTGAACTTGCCAATGATTTGATGTTCTTGTGCCTCTCCAGGGAGTCATAAATTCTTAGAATTTTCCCACTGGCTGTGAAAAGTGAATGAGGAAGAGGAGGGTGTCCTGACACAATCCCGGAGGCAGACAGCTATTCCCCAGGAGCTGCTCCAAGCACAGGTGCGGAGAAAATGCTGGAGGCTGGAGGACACCAGTCTGCTGGAGCATCGCAACAACCACAGGTGACAGATGCAGAGACAGCCATTGACACTGCTTTGTCAACTGTGCAGAGGCTCCCTGAGGCCACCACCCGACTCTGCTGTCCTGCGAGAGAACGAGGGTCAGCTTCAGGGCCAGGGAAGCTCCCCCTGTTTGCTCTCCTCGGCCACTCTTTGCCCGGAGCTGCTCCTCAGCCCTGGCCTGTGATCTCTCTATTGACCCATTCTACCTCCCCTCTCCTCCAACACAACTATGATCTCTCCGGAAAAACAAAATCTAGAATCAGACTCATCCTCGTTCTGATGAATTGAGGTCACTGGGTCCCATTTCCAAAGGGAAATGTAGCTTCCTGCTGCAGCGACACTGGAAATTTCGTTCCTCTTTGTGAAAGTAGGTCAGGCGTTTTCAGGGCTGGGGTCTCTTCGTGGTGCCCCAAAGTCCCAGCAGGCAGGGCAGCAGCTGGCTCCTCTGTGTATGTACCCACCCATCCCGCCCGGTCAGCCTGCAGGCTGCAGCCTTCAACCCGGGCTGATGGCGGAGAATACAAATGCCTTTCCTATGACTCCCACATGCCCCATCTTGCTGGGATTTTTCAAATTTCTTTGTGGAAGCTCTTTACGGTCTGTGACCCTGGCCACTGCAGAGCCGAAAAGACAACAGATTTATGGTGGGCCTGGAGAGCAACAATGCAAGGATTGCGTTTTCCCCTGCTTTCAGTCTGTAATTTATTTTTAAATGATCTTTCTGTTATTTATGGGTCTCGGTGACTCTGATGGTCAGGGTGAACTGCATCTTATCAGACTAGCAAAACTAACCGGATTAAGGGGAAACCCACACATTTCACCCAAAGGGGGACTCAGGGGGCTGCTTAGTGGCACAGCTGGAAGGGGACATCTCCTTTTGTCCTTGAACAGCGACGTGGCTCAAGGAAAGCATCTGGGCCTCAGAGTCAAGACCCCAGTAAGGACCCTCAGCCGGCTTTCTGCCTTGTAAAGTGGGGCTTAACACACCCCCGGCAGGCTTTTACAGTGATGATTAGGGGGAGACCGTATAAAACATTTGGCACTTCTGTACTCAGTAAATGCCACCTATGTGATTGTTATTACCTTCCTCACCTTGCTTTCAGCTCCCCTCTGGGAACACACAACTCAGAGCCCAGGGTGTAAAGATGATCATCTTTATATGAGGTTTTAACACGCTCAAAATATAAATTCAAACAATAAGCCCGTTTGGAATCCCAGACTCTGATGTTCAAATACCATCCGAAAGTCACGAGGTGAGGCTGGTAGTTTGTTTCTCTCAAGGAAATGAAGATCTGCTTCTGCTCCAGAATAATTACGGTTTAGCGGGGCCTTTTCTGAGGCTGATGACTTTCACAAGTACACAACTGTCTATTGTGCTCCTGTAGCTCGTTACCATGGCGATCTAATTAAAGCAGCCTCCAGTGCCGCCAGCGCATAGGCAGGGGCCGTGTGTGCAGCTCCTAGTCACCGGGAGGTGCGTGGCCTGCCCCTCCCAAGGCCCTTCCCTAAATTCTGAAATGAGGGCTGGTTGTCCGGGATCTGACCCAGAAAAACGTCTTCGTTTTCTGAAACGAGCTGTGAATTAAATGCCGCTCCCTCTGTGTCATCTGATGGGAAGGTGATGAGCTATAGGTGCTGCACGCTTGCTTTGTGACCTTGGGCAAGTTGCTTAGTCTGTTTCATCCTCAGGTTCCCCGTGTATAACCGGGATGACAATACCTTCTTTGAAGAGAAAATAAAAGGTCTGTGAAAGGGCCATGAGCAAAGATGCAAGGTACGGATTGTCACCCCTACCCTTCTGCTCTATCTCTTCCCAGGGGCAGGAACACGGTGGTGTCAGGGCAAGAGCACAAGTCTAGCAGACCCAGGTCCACATCATGGCCCAAGGAAGTGGGTGAAGACCTCTCAAGTTTGTCATCTAGCCTGTGAAATACGGGCAATGGTAGCCAGCTCACATGGTTACGACAATGCAATGAGATTGTGTCAAGTGCCTGGCACCTGCCTGGCCTACAGTAGGTCCTCGACAAATGCCAGGCCATTGAAAGGACAGTTCAGTGCAGGAGCCAGGGGCCACCATGACGGGAAGAGGCATGCCATGTAGTGGTTAAGAGCAGGGGCTCTTAACCCATGCAGGAATTATATAGGGTTCAAATCCTCCTGGGCAAGTCACTGAATTTCTTTATACCTCCAGTCTTGTCTGTAAGATGGGAATAATAAGTGATGGAGCTGGGCCTACAGGAATGACAAGAATAGTACATACTTAGAAGATACTTGCCACTGAATCCGTGGTTAATTATCGCCCTCCTGCTCTGTCGGTGTCCAGAGACCCCTAAGCCTCCTCACTCTTTGAATAAAGGGCTCAGCTCAGTTACATCATGCTCACGTTCCCATTTAATGGGCTCCTTCTAGGTGCCAACATCACATGTGTCATCTTTAATCCTAATATCATCCTATGGTGTGAGTACCGTTGTTACTCCACTTTTTAGAAGGACAGGCACGTGCAGAGAGCTCAGGGGACGCGCCAAAGGTACACTGCTTATAGGTGATGGAACTGGAAGTTGAGTGGAGATAGTCACCCCAAACTTATGCTTTTTCTTTAACCACTGTTCTTTACTTCCACACACTGGATTGTCAATGAAAATCTGTGAAGTAGGTACTAGTATCCCCACTTAAGGAGATGAGTGGACAGGTCAAGAGAGAGGCAGGGTTTTACACAGGGCCCAAGGGATACTCAACAGTAGGGACAGGGGCTTCCCTGGTGGTACAGCGGTTGAGGGTCTGCCTGCCGATGCAAGGGATGCGGGTTCATGCCTCCCACATGCCGCAGAGCGGCTGGACCCGTGAGCCATGGCCGCTGAGCCTGCGCATCCGGAGCCTGTGCTCTGCAGTGGGAGAGGCCATAGCAGTGAGGGGCCCGCGTACCGCAACAAACAAACAAACAAACAAAAACAGTAGGGACAGGACATCAATGTTGCTCTCCCCGCAAATTCAAGGGCACGTGCTCTCCTATCTTACTGCCGTACACCAGCCCTGTTGATCACCGTTGATACTGGCAAACTATATCAGCCACCTGCTCTTGTCTTCCCCCTTGCCTGTCCTCACTGCCTTACCTAGCAGTCATGTGAGTCAGGCAGGGTAGCACGAACACGTGCTACTGATTACTAACGGGGTTCATGAAAGGCCCAATCCCTCTCCTTGTAGCTAGAAAAGCTTGTCCACACACCGCAGCGCTAGTTTCCTTTTTATGAAGATTGGAGAGCAAAAATATTTCAAAAGCTACCAGTTAAATGAATCCGGCCATGGCCATAACCAAAGTGCACCTTTGGAGAGCCGGGTGGTTGCAGAGGTAGTCACCGACTGCCCAGCACATGTGCGCTTTATGAATCTACCGTTCTTCTCCCAAGATGTTGGCTACTTTCCCTCAATTCTTGATGCCCTGTGTCCTGCCCAGTCAATCCAAGGGACAAGGCTATGGCTCCACCTGGCATATTTCCAATTGGTCTCTGTTAAGCCCATGAGCCCACCCACAGGCCCCTAGTACCCCTCAGGCTAGGATAAGCTCACAGCCCCAGAGTGGCAGCTCCAACGAGGAAGGTTATGTTCTGCACATCTAATTGCTCACTGAAGCCTGGTTGTCCTATATCCCCTGAATCTCAGGAAACTTGCCTTTCTTTCCATCCCGTCTCTTCTGCCCTCAACTAAGTCTCGTCATCTTCCCTCTGGAATGTTACTTTGTCTTGTAACTAACCTCCTTTCCTCCATCAGCTGTAACGTCAAGCCATCTTATATGTGGTCACCAAAGGGATCTCCCTAAGGCAGATAGATGGGTCTTTACTACCATACTTAATGTCCTTTAATAGCTCCCTGTTGCCCACAGCATAGAGTTAAATCTCCTTAGGCTGGCATACAAAATCTCTGTCATGGGGTCCTATTTTCCCCAATCTGCCATTCTGTAACTTCTGAATAGTATCAAGTTCCCTGTGGCCACCAAACCCTTTCTCACCTCCATACATTTGCTGATGCTGTCCACTCTGCCTATGATGTCCTCCCAAGCTCTTCACACCACCACTTCTATTTACTCTCTAATACATAGCTCTGATATCACCTCCAATGGATGTTGACCTCATGGTCACCCAAGTTCACGAACCCACTTCTACGCTTCCATATACTTGTGGGCCTCTTACGCAGCACACGTCATTTTATGCCCTAATGATCTGATTTCTCATTTTCCTCCTCCCGCAGTCAGTGGACTTCTTCTTTTTTTTTTTTTTAAATAAATTTATTTATTTTATTTTTGGCTGCGTTGGGTCTTCGTTGCTGCGCGTGGGCTTTCTCTAGCTGTGGTGAGCAGGGGCTACTCTTTATTGTGGTGCGTGGGCTTCTCATTGCGGTGGCTTCTCTTGTTGTGGAGCATGGGCTCTAGGTGCACGGGCTTCAGTAGTTGTGACACGCGGGCTCAGTAGTTGTGGCACACAGGCTTAGTTGCTCCGCGGCATGTGGGATCTTCCCGGACCAGGGCTTGAATCCGTGTCCCCTGCATTGGGAGGCAGGCTTTTAACCACTGTGCCACCAGGGAAGCCCCAGACAATGGACTTCTGAGAGTAGGCACTCTACCTTGTTTGTTTTTGTTGTTCTAATGTCTCACTCTATTATTGGCTCAGAGTAGACACTCAGTAGAAGTCTGTTGGACTGAGCCAAGACTGAGTTGGCTCAGGGAAAAAGGAACAGCTGGAAGTCTGGGGAAAAGATCCTTATCGTTTCAGGCTCAACTATGTGTTTCATTGATCTTGCATACGAAACCGATAAAGGAGTTCACACATCTCTGCTCCCAGAAGGCTGGTGTTTAACAAAATAGCAGTGTGTGTGTGTGTGTGTGTGTGTGTGTGTGTGTGTGTGACTTTTATCATCCAAACCTCATCCAACCAAGAATGGGCTGAGTCTTGCAAAATTTGCATGACCTGCATTAAATGCATGTACCAGGGCCAGAAGCATATTTTCAATGCTTCCGTACTCACCAGAGGAATGATGAAAGGAAGAGACAGCTTTCCCCAGGGTAGCAGCTTTGGAGCTCAACTCAACAAAATCTACATATAATGAGCTGCTACTTTGAGCCAGGCACTGGGGAAGGTCCTGGGGAGACGGGAGTGAGTCATCCTGGTCTCTGTCCATAGAATTTCACTGTTTAGGAACCAGGTTGGAAGATGGTATAGATAATTACGATGCGGATACACTTCATTTTATTCTGCTTTGCAGATACCGAGGTTTTGTTCTGTTGTTTTTCGTTTTTTTTTTACAAATTGAAGGTCTGTGGCAGCCCTGCATCGAGCAAGTCTGTTGGTGCCATTTTTCCAATGACATTTGCTCTCTTCGTGTCTCTGGGTCACATTTTCATAATTCTCATAGTATTTCAAACTTTTTACTTTTATTATATTTGTATGGTGATCTATGATCAGTGATCTCTGATATTGTCATTGTAACTGCAGATGTGGTGGAAATAGCAAGACAACTAGAATTAGAAATGGAGCCTGAAGATGTGACTGAAGTCCTGCATCTCATGCTAAAACTTGAACTAATGAGGAGTTGCTTCCTGTGGATGAACAATGAAAATGGTTTCTTGAGATGGAATCTGCTCCTGGTGAAGACGCTGTGAAGATGGTTGCAAAGACAACAAAAGACTGAGAATATTATGTAAACTCAGTTGATAAAGCAGCGACAGGGTTTGAGAGGATTGACTCCAATTTTGAAAGAAGCTCTACTGTGGATAAAATGCTATCAAACAGCATTACATGCTATGGAAAAATCGTTCATGAAAGCAAGAGTCAATCGAGGTAACAGACTTCACTGCTGTCTTACGTTAAGAAATCGCTCCAGTCACCAAACTGATCAGCCAGCAGCCATCAACACCGGGGCAAGACCCGCCACCAGCACAAAGGTTAGGCTCAGATGACTGTTAGCATTTTTCAGCAATAGAGTATTTCTAGGTAAGGTGCGTACGTTGCCTTTTTTGACATTATGCTATTGCACACTTAATAGACTACAGTGTAGTGTAAACATACATTTTATATGCACTGAGAAGCCAAAAAATGTGTGTGACTTGCTTTACTGTGCTATTTGCCTTACTGCTATGGTCTGGACCTGAACCTGCAACATCTCCAAGGTCTGCCTGTACTTGGCATTAGTGCCATGATCAAGGAAAATCCGAGAGGCGGCAGGAAGCCTCCAAGCCAGACTGTGTGGTCTAGAGGAGGGGCTCCTGCACTCATGTTCAAAGGGCTGCTAGAATCAGGCTGTACGCCGTGTGCCACGCTGATGCCTTGAGAGGCCACAGACAGCCCAGGCTGCCCCGTGCATTCAGAGAGGGGTTCACATCTTCCAGTGGCCTCTGAATTTCCCTAAGAGCCTGGTCTCCAGGCCAGTTTCTGCAGCATATCACTGGTGATGCTAATCCAGGAATCACCCTTCGAGGTATGCTCTGTGGATCATTGCTTTAAAAGCAAATGGAAGCATTTTGCAGACGTAGCTTGTGGAACAGAATGATGATGGGGTCTACCCTGGGATTCCAGTGTACACTTTGCCATATACGAGCTGTCCAACTTTGATTAAGTCTCCCTCACCTCTCTGAGCCTCAGTTTCCCTATATGCATAGCAGAGTCTGACTTCTATGGCCTTTGGGGAGACTTGATTAGAAACTTCTTTCTACAGGAAAGCTCCCTCGCTGGGCTGGCCATCAAACCCCAGCTTGGGAGGAGAGGGCAACCTGGGATTTCAGACACTGGGTCTGAGGACGGGGATGGGAGTGGTCACACCTGGATTTCCCAAGCTGGGCAGGCAGCGCAGCAGCTCGGTGGGAGCCATTGCCTTGTGGACAGTTGCAAAGCCTCAGAATTACCCTGTAATACACACAGGTCATGAAGCAATAAAACGCCTTTTAAAATGTCATCTGCTGAACCACAGATTCCAACTAATAAATCCCCGTGACCTGGAGGTACCTGGAGGTCACACACTTGCAGTATGGCTCCCGGAGCTGCCCCGCTCCCTGGAAGACGAGCCCGCTTTATGAGCTCGCTGTTGATGGTTGCCATAGAGGCCAGCACATCCTCACTGGGTGTGGGGCGTGGGAAGAGGAACAGAGAGACTCAGCAACATCTTGTAATTAGTCCAACATCCCAGTGAATCATCTGTTTGCACCCAGGGTTTGGGAAAAACTGGGAGCTGCCACTCTCGCTCTGTAATCTGTGAAACAGTGTGATCATCTGGGCTGGGAGACCAGGAGACAGGGCTGGCTCAGTTCTCGGGGAGTAAAAGAAAGGAAGAGAAAAAGAGGTAACAACAGACAGCAACAGGGAGCAAACCAACACAGAGTGGTACCTCTGACTTGCCTGGAACGCAGCTAAGTCAGTTCACTGTTTACCTCGCCTCACTGGCCAATAGCTCTTCAAGTGGTCACCAGAGCACCCTTTGCCAGATGATGGGCGTGAGTTTGGAAGAGCTGATTTCACTTTCCCAGGGCTGTCCTGAGAAGAGCTAGAGCTGGGATTCCAGTCCAGGTCTTTCCAGCTCTT
The DNA here is from genome assembly GCF_005190385.1 of Monodon monoceros. Taxonomy (NCBI): domain Eukaryota; kingdom Metazoa; phylum Chordata; class Mammalia; order Artiodactyla; family Monodontidae; genus Monodon; species Monodon monoceros. Next base: position 76,405,604 of record NW_021703775.1, on the reverse strand, counting down.
TCCTCAGCTCTGCTACTCCCAAAATAGGGCATGAGCCGTTTTTCTCATGCTCAGAACAGCCCTCTCACACAGGGAAGAGGCAGGTCATGCCTCCCATTTCACAGATGAAGAAGTGGAGGTTTGGTGAGGTGAACGGGATCACGTAAGCCTTGGTGTAGAGGGGATGCCGTGAACCAGCCTTGGAGAGGTGACGGGCTTCGGGTGAGCTTAGAAGGGAGGGTGAGGGTGTTACAAGCAGGCAGGGCAGTGACATAGGCGTGGGCAGCAGACACCTGAGGTGTGCAGGGGCCAGAGACGGAGCTCTTTGGCTGGAACCCATGGTTTCCGTGGTCCCATGGGGCACTCGAGCCTGGAGTACTGCACCAAGAATCTCAGGGTCTCATAAAGTCACCTTCGTGGGGCGCTCTCAGATGCACCCCTAAGAAACAGGTGTTTCTTCCGACTCCTCATGATGAGGGTTGGGCTGCGGTCTGCTCACAGCTTCTCTCTCTGCAGACACTTCCCTTGCTGGGCCACGTGGCCAGGTCTCATTGCTCACACGTAGCAGCTCATTCCTTCCTCTGTGTCTTAAGACACCCTCTTCCTCTTACCCTTTCTTCTTGCCTCACCTTCAGGGCCTACTCCAAGCCCCGACGCCTCCAGGAAGTCCACCTGGATTGCCAAATCTCTGAGACCGCCACACAATCAATGGCCAAATCCAAACAGCCTCTTCTCTTTTTCCAATAGGTACTGAGGCTCATAATAAGAGCATATACCAATTTATATATGACATATAATTTGTACAGAAAATGCTTTCTCCTCTTATGACTTCACACCATTCTTATTTTCTAAATGTGAAATCGCTGCTATATTCATGCATAGAACACAAGGCCTAGATCTGTGGATGATGCTTTGAAGACCAGAAAAAAGGAGAAGGGAAGCTGACCACATTTCTTGGCTCGGTGGCTTGATATCATTGCAATGTGCTTTATGTCAACTGCAGGAAGTTATGGAATTGGTCCTTCCCTTGCTGTCTGATTGTTCCAGTCTAATGGGGCCTCAGAGACGGAAGCTGTAGCTTATTCAAGCAATCCTGCTTCATGGAATTCTGGGAAACTGCTAGGATCGGCGTACCTAACACAGGAAAACATTCATGGCTTGTCCTCTTCTGTTTTCTGTTCCCTTATGATCGTTGCCACTTCAGTTAGACCTACAGCCCTCTGGGGGCTGGAATGTCAACCCACACGGGACCTGTCTCCCCCGCAGGCCCCGGAATCCTGACGCGGTTCATGCTCCACACACTCCGGTTGGAGTCCTCTTTCACTGCTGCTGTAGAAGGGGGCGGAGAAAAATGATTGCAGTGGCCCCTGCTAGCGGAAGTGGCTAAGGTGTAGGGATGCATTGCAATTTGTATGTAAATATCTGTGGCTTAAAGCTGACTTTGCCACAGGGAGATATTGATGGAGCCTTAAAAATAATGACCCAGTTCATCAATGGTGAATTATAACACAGATCCTGGAGATGTCCTGAGGACCTTTTTCACTCAAAGCACAAATTAAAAATGGGCATGGTTGATTAGCTGGATTTGGCTCTCAGCTTCCACTCTAGGAGGTGGGAACATAGGTGATATTCCCTCAGTCTCCCATCTGTGACTTTGAGGCCTTGAGATCATCGGACACAGGATGTGTGATGCCAGACAGAGCATCAGTTTTTAGTTTAGAAGTAAAGTAAATGGAGTGGAAAGAATCCACGATTTCGAGCCAGAAAGACTTATTTCTTAGACTGAGGGTTGACCATGGGCAGGTCACTTAACCTTTGTCATCTCAGTTTCCTCACCTGGAAAATGGAGATTAAAATGCCCACCACTCAGGGTTGGGTGAAGATGAACACAGAGAGCTTTGGAAAATGCTCCTTGCAAACAGCGGGTGCTTATACATGTTAGTCCACACTCCAAAGCCACGACCATCACCAACACATACATAATATCATTTCCAGGATTTTGTGGATCCCTCAAATATTTATAAAGACAGACTGGATTCTAAGCACATCACTAGCTGTCTCTTCTTAGAACTGGATGATTAATGGCGTATTTGCAGGATTTTAAGGAGCTGATGGAGTTCAATGTGGAAGAGACTCAAAGTAAGGCCCACCTCCTTCAGGAAGTTTCTCTTACTGGTCCAGCCCACCCTAAGCTCTCCCCATCACCGTTTTCTTATCTGTTTGTCTTGCTTTTGTGTTTTCAGCAAGACCACGGATTTCATGAATCTGGATTTGATGTTAGAAGATCTAGGCTCTAGAGATTTCTTCTCAGATAAGTCACTGGAGCTCCCTTAGCCTCAGTATCCACATCTGTAAAATGGGCACAAAAATACTTACTTCTTTGCTTTGTTGTAAGGATCAAAAATGATCATGGGTTTATTGCCAAATTCCAACTTATGGGTTTCGTAGTTCTTCCCGAAGTGACTTAGCATGACTCTCAAAGCTCTTCCCACAAGAGCCCTGCCCTGGCTCTACAGCCTTCTCTCTGTCTTTTAGCCAACGTTCCAGACAAATCGCACTACCCCACTGTCCTCTAAATGTCTCTCGTTCATTTCAGACTCCTCTTCTGTGAGGTTGTTGGTCCTTTCTGTGCCATGTGCCGCCCCCCCCCCAACTTTACTAGACTTCACCTGGACTTGGAACCTGCTCAATCCATCCTCAGTGTAGAAGGTCATCTTTATTCCTCTGTCACCAGAGATCTCTCTCTTCGTGGACCCCACCAGGCATTTCTCATCCTGCAATGAAGTGGGGGTGGAGTGGAGGATGTTATGAAGAAGAGAAACCTCATTGGGCATAAGAGGTGATAGATAATAAGAACCTCTCACTAAGTACTAACTATGTACTTAGTTACATAGTTAGTAATAGGTGCTTTATAAACATTTACGTATACTGCGAAAGCCTCCATTTGCCGAAGAGGAAGCAGAAACTTAAAGTCAAAGTTAACTCCCCTGTATATAGACGGTGGAAGGCTGGAGCCAGGCTTTGAATCCAGGTTCGTCTGGCTCCAGAGATCCTACTCTTTGTTCAACTGCGCGAAGCAGGACGGGGTTGGTTGAGTGGACATTGCATCCTCTAACTCGACAGAAGGATGCTCTTGCTAACCTTGAGAGCTGCTCACCGTGGAATGGATGTAGCCTTTTAGGATGGAGAGTTGCCTGACAGAGGGATTCACAGGCAAGAGCTGAAAATGATTGGCCAGAGCTTCCATAGAGGAGATTCGGGTCTCTTGCAAGCAAAGTGAAATGAAATAGAAAAAGAAGCTCTCTTTTCTCCTCTGGTTCTGACTGTTTACACAGTTGCATTCTCTCTCTGATTGATGCCAAGGGCCAGCCAGCCCCGTGCTGAGAATCTCTCCTGGCCTCATTCCGCCTCATGTTGCCACAATGATCGTCTGAAGATGACGGACGGGCCCTTGATGTGGGTGTGTTCCCGGCCACCTCGCCACCACGATCGCAGGTCTGGGGTCTCCAGAAGAAGCCGCCGTGAAACCAACAGGCCTGGCGCTCTCTGCACCCAGGCCTAGAACACCCACCCGAGTGGGACCCAGGGCCCAGCCTGCCTGAATGCTCCGTCTCCGGAAGGGTCCTCACAAGACGGGCCCCACCAGGGGAGGCTCCAGTGGGGGTCTGATTGCAGGACAAACACCGCACATATTGAAACACTCTGGTAGTTTCCCGCTGCCCCCAGTCAGAGCCTGACCCTGGTGACCTCCAACATCTTATTAAAGCCCCCAGAGCCCCACGTCTCTGCGAGGGAGAGAAGGAAGCAACTCCTGGATCCATTCTCTTCCCTAATTCATTCAAGTGAGCCAGGCTGAGTGGGCCCTGGGCCTTTGATGTTAAAGGCCCCTAATTGGAAGGAAGTGAAGTGTTAGCCTGTCAGCCTTTCAGCCGCTCATCAAATACTTTAAGAGGTATCAGCACAGCGCGGTTCTCACACTGGTGCTGAGAAAGCCCGGAGTGGACTGCTTTTGGTTAAAATGTTTAAACTTTGCATCTGTCTAACAGAAAGTTCCATACAGATGTCACGGCTCCCCTCCACCCCACCGCCACCCTTCTGCCTCTGCTCTGGGGGGAACTCTGCTGCTGGGCCCACAGTCTGGCCCACCCTGCCGCCCCGAGCCCACGGAGAGGAAGGTGGTGGCAGGAGCCAATCACTGACCCCAGACGTGGGCCTGCGAGCTCCTGGCTGGGGCCTCCCTCCGCGGAGCCCCTTTGATCTCCCTGTTTGGAATTGTGTCACTCCCCAGGAATGTTGCTCCCCTACCCCCCATCTCCAAATCCCAGAGTGTTCCAGTCAGAAGAGATTCCGAGTAACCCTTTAGTCTCACCTCCTCATGTTGTAGCCCGAGTCCAAGCCCAGAAAAGGAGAGTGACCGGCCCAATGTCATTCAGAGAGCTTGCGGCAGAGCTGGGCTCATAAGCCAGGGCTTCATGCTCCTGGGACAGTCAGATGTGACCCAGATCTCTGTGCTTCTCTTCAAGAAAGTAAGGCAATAAATAGCACAGTTGAATGTAAGGAAATGAATTTATTTCTAATGGAGTAACCATGCCTAGAGTTGGAAACCTCCATGAAGCCATCCCAGTGGGCAGACGCTGGGGGCCAGAGGGTGAGAGGGACACAAGAGGTTTGTGCCCCTAATTGCGAGACAGCGCGTGCTCGGAGAGCCCCCAGGCCCCGTGGCTACACCGGAGAGGAGAAAGGGGGAAGGAGACAAGAGAGACAGAGAAGGAGAGAGAGTGCTGTCTGCACACAGAGAGCTTGTGATCAGGAATGGGCCACGTGGCAGGGCTGGAGGGGCGGGCGCTCGGATACAAGGGCTCCGAAGAGCAGCGCGCGCCTGCATCGGGCACCGGGAAGCAGTTCCGTTCCTCCACGCTGCTGAAGGTGAGGGTGCGAGTGGTCAGGGGGATCCCACCATCTGTGAGGCGCTGACCGCTGAGGACTTTGCAGACCCCTCAGACCACAGTGCCTGTCCCAGGATGCACGTGCAAGAGGAGGGGCTGCCAGGCCAACTGTGGATTGGATGCGGGGTGCTCCTGTGCACTGGTTTTATGAATACTGTAAGTTTCTAACATTCTTTGTGGTCGGTGGAGAGAACAGCAAAATTCCTGCCTCATGGGGCCCTTGGGGGCCCCTATAAGGGCCACTGTTATGTGGTAGAAATACCTGACAAATACCAAATAAATGTCAATACCCAACACTTTTTTTTTTTGCGGTATGCGGGCCTCTCACTGCTGTGGCCTCTCCCGTTGCGGAGCACAGGCTCCGGACGCGCAGGCTCAACGGCCATGGCTCACGGGCCCAGCTGCTCTGCGGCATGGGGGATCTTCCCGGACCGGGGCACGAACCCGTGTCCCCTGCATCGGCGGCAGACTCTCAACCACTGCCCCACCAGGGAAGCCCCCCAACCCTTTTTTGACTCTCTGTAGTTACATTTTAGACTCTGGGCACTGGTGAGACCCTCGTCAGAAATCTAATCCATTTTCTCTCTGGCATGTTTTTGTATCATTAACGTCTCCATCACAGAGAAAGGGAAGAGTTGATATTCTTTGCTTTAAGAGTGGGAATTGAAGTGGAAAAGCAGCATTGTTATTCCAGCAGGGACCCTCTGATGGATGCTGGGCATGCCTGCCTGGTCCCACCTGCCTGAAGGTGGTTTCCATTTCAGATGCCATCCCTGCCGGCCTTCACCAGGGCGGGCCACTCACCGGTCTTGGGGCACAGGTAGTCAGTCATGCATCTGACCCCACTCCAGCCTCGAGCAGAGTAATGAGCTGACACTAAAATAGGCTGAACTCTATGTCAACTCACACCAGGAAACCCTTCAAATCAACTCACTTCTTTGGAAAACCCAGGGCTTGAGAGTGACCTAAATTCTGCTACAGTTTTTGAAATCTCAACAGACTAAGGGTTTGAGAAGAAGCCAGAGAAGGTGAAGTGTCCTTTGGGAGAGAGACCCAGGAAGGCAGCATGGGGGGTCCCTGACCAGGGAGTAGTAGATCCCAAACCAGTCCAGGAGATCTTTCAATCTGATCTATGTTCAGCTTTGGTAATTCCATGACATCTCCTTGAAGGAATTCCTAGAGCAAAGCTCTGGTTAGTGAAGCTTGTCTGAGCATAGACAGGTTTGGAGAAGGCCTAGCACAGAGGCCAGAACCCTGGTTGTGGACTCCGGGACCCAGGCTAGTGTCCTAACATACCAAATATGAATTCCTAAATTTCTCAGACTCTTTGAGCATTTAGAAAATGGTGCTATTAGAACAGATTAGCTTTAAGATCTGTTCCAGAATGAATGTTTCATGATATTATGAGAGTACCAGAACACATGGAATAGTTTAATTATCATTACTAAATATAATAGTCCCCAGGTTGCCAAGTATTTGAATAAAGACAGAAAGAAAAGACTTCACCGCCGGAGCCTGTTTTGATAAAGTTCCATGTCATTTTCAGATTATTCAGTTTCATCGGAATGGTCCATGTCAGTATGACCTAACCTCTCTGTGAGTTCCTTGTATTGACCCTGCAAAGTTGGCCTAAGCATCATTTTTCCCGGGTGAGGAAATCGAGGCCGGGGAGGAAAGCAGTCAGCTCCCAATCTCACAGCCGGGCACTGCAGGGCTGGGGATCAGAGTGTAGACCACCGTGCCGCGCTGACGGACCCATCCCCCCACACCTTGACTAAAGCCAGGTGGGTGTTTTTATGTGGGGACTAACGACAGTTGCCTTCTCTCCCATATCAGACTGCATTTTTCACGTTTCATCCGGCAGCTTGCGTGGTATCAGTAAAGCTACGAGTTACTCTTTTCTTCAAGGTGGCACAGGGTACCTGTCAGGAGGGTTGGATCCTTTTCTTGGATCCAATCCAGTTCTGATTCCATGGAAATACTTTAATCACATGGAGTCAATTTATCAGCAGCTCCTGCGATTTTAATCAAGTTGCATTTTTGTGCTAAGGCAGAACCAAACAAATTTAAAAATGAAAAAAGAGCCGTTTCCAATCAACCTGACCCCCTCCTTAAAGCGTGTTAGCTGGGAATCTTCTTGGGCCCTTCTCTAACTGTCTAATTAATGCAATATTAAATTGACACCAAGCAAATGGGAGCCGAATTGTGTGCTAACAGTTTGGGCAAACTGAGAAGAATGTAATTTCTGTGAGGAAGCCAGATGGGAGGGGAGAACAGGAAGGGACGCGTGCGTGCTAATTTGCAGTTTGACGGACTCTCTCTGTAAAAATAAACACTTTTGTAGGAGTCTAAGGAAAGCAAATGTCATCCGTTTCATATCACACAATGCCTACTGGTAGATACTGAAAACGTGCTCATTTCCAAGTGCGTTTTGCAGTAAGAGTCATGTCTAATTAAGGCAGAGAAGTTTGCCTCTTTATAAGATCACTGCAATGTTGGCTGTTAGAGGCAAAGAGACGAGCTGAATGAAGAGATGTACGCAGCGTGGTGCTGGGTGTAGATGCTCCAAGTTTGTTCTGGGACTGGCCAGAGGCCCAGGTGACTGAGCAGTGAGCCGGCTTATCATGTTCGCAGATGCAACCTGCCCACTGGAGATATCATCCAGGAAGGGAGCATTGTTCTGGCTGGCCTCCTCCATCAGGTTTGAAGCCCAGTCTGACAGAGAGGGAAGATTTGTTGCACTCCATCCCTGGACGCCCAGTTGAGGCTTTAGTGGAATCAAGAGCCATAGCCCAGGGACCATGAGTACGTAGCACCGCAAGTGCACATCCCTATTGAAGGCAGACCCCCTTCAAGAAAGGACCTGTTGCCCCAGCCACCGGGAGTGAGGTCAGCAGCCACGGCAGCCACAGGGAGCTGTCTCGTGCGAGGCCACACCCTCTGGGGGCAGCCTGTATCAGCTGATTGGCCAAGCAAGAGAAGCACAGAGGCCCAGCCGTGCCCCCCCCATGTGGGACCTCCGAGGGACAGCCCTCTCTCTAGAGGTCCCCTACTGGATGGTAGAGGCTTTGCCCAGCCTGCATCCCGGCTCAGCTTCTCCCTCTGCCCAGGCTTGCAGCCTCTCTTTCCCTTCACAGGCATCCATCCCTAATAGACATTTTGCCAGACTCCCTCTCAGCATCCTCTTCTGGGGTACCCAGGCTGGGACACTCTATTTCCTTCTTGTTTTGCCCTGTCTGATTAGCAACAATTAGCAACAAGATCCTGTATAATAAAGGAGCCCTTGTGTTGAATTTTAGGGACGTTGGTGAACGTGGGGAATATTTTGTTCTGCTTGGACCCCTAGAGGCTTGAAGACTTGGGTTAGGGACTCGAGTGGGTGATCCTCAGCAACCCTTCAGCAGTAGGAACCATGGCTTTGTGTGGCTGTGCCCCTGTGCAGACCAGACAGGGTGGGAGGGAGTGAGGAAAGGGCTGTCGGCAGGATCCCTATAGCACTCAGGGGTTAAGCAGAAGCCTCTAGGGGCACAAACAGATTAATTCAGGTAGCCCAGGTGATCATTTCTGAGTGTATTCAATTAAGCCAAAGGCCAATCCAGGGACGAAAAGTAGCTTGGGTATTTGTGTTTTCAAAAACAAATAAATGAACAAACAAACAAATTCTGTTTCCCTCAGAGAGCATCAGATCCTCAAGATGGAATTGAGCCTGAAGACCCCATAGCAAACCGTTGAAACAGATGTGGTCATAGACTGTGGCGCCATATTGCACAAACATCACTAGACGTGATGGTGAGTGGGAGTGGTACTGTCTCAGAGAGAGACCTACTGCCACCACAAGATGCCCAACACAAATGGTGTGGGGAGACCAGCCACTAAACTGACGCTCCATAAGCCCACGAGGGTCCCAGGGAACCCTCTTCAGGAGCCTGATCAGGATATAAGATTCAACTATCCACAAGAGATTAAATCCATCACATCCAGACATTTTACCAGGACAAGCTCAGGCCTTCTCCAGAACATGAGAAGGAGATGGTGTGGCTCAATATTTACATGAAGCTAATTGTTATTTTGGCTTTATTCGTGGCTTAGGGACACAGCTCATAACGAAGGCTGAAGTGTCTCTGCTACCACTGATGTGGTAGAGCTTCAGACCCAGGGCAGAGGAAGCATGTTAACTCAAAACCTGGCGAAACAGGAATTATTAGAAAACATACAGGCACCTAGTGACTAGTGGAGAGTGGACCCTAGATTGAAACCAGGAGACAAAACCACTGTGGACTTTTTCTGCAAACCACAGGGTAGGATGCAATTTCAACTGAACTGAAATGAGCCAGACTTAAGAATGGAGGAAGATTAAAGATAACTCATTTAGGGACGTTCCAATGGTCCTGATTTGATACTTGATAGTCCATTAGAATTCTTGGAAAGTATAAAAGGAGAAATGCATTGTTGCCAATTTCCAAAGGGTCATCAGGCAGACGCCTTCTGGTCTGCCTTCCTGGTGGCCATTCTGTGCCTGGATCTCAGTTTTCTCAAGGACCCTCCTTAGAATCACAGGACACTAGAAAGAGACAAGATTTCAAGACACTCCCATGCCACAGATGAGAAAAGTGAAATCTAAAGGCGGTGGGACTTGCCTGATCCCACACCACTAACTCCCTGGTACCACGTGGGGAGCAGGCCTTCTGTCTTTTAACCCATATTTTTCCTTTTACGCTTAGGAGCTTTTAGAAGCCAAGAAAAGAGAAGCCCATTACATACCTAAGGCTTCTCTGGAGTCACAACACGTCATCCAAAAGCTTGGGCCTTGTTGAGCTCATGAAATGTGTCTGTGGTCTATCACACACTCTCCACCCTTGTAGACCACACTAAGCTTTGTTTGAGAAAGAGCTCCGAATAGAGAGGACATGAGTAGACTACGACTCGATCCATTTTGGATATTGATGAAACAAGTCTGGTTGGTTATTTGGGGAAAACACACAGAAGGGAAGAGGAGAGAGCCTCTCTGTCTATGCAAGGGCAAACAGGGGCAGGTGGAGTGGAATAGGAGATCAGTGACGGCTTAACCTGTTCTCCTGTCTACTTTCCCAATCTCCTCCAGACAACTCTGGTCTCCCCCCGCCACTGAGCTATGAAGAGGCTGGAGTAGCAGCAGGAGTTCATCATCACTCCAGGATTGCTCACAACAGACCTCAGACATAAACGCAGGCACTAGAGAGCCTGTGATCAACAGACTCAAAGGAATTAGTGTGTACAGACTGACTGTGATGGGTAAGGGGCAGTTTGGGGGATCGTTCTCTCCATTATCCCCGCTTCCTGTAGTTAACAGTTGTTTTATAAATTATGAAGTTGCTCCTAATACAAAGTACTCATACAAATTACTAGGTCCTCCTCAATCTTTTCCTTTATTTTTACTTTTATTATTTTTTATTTTAACATCTTTATTGGGGTATAATTGCTTTACAATGGTGTGTTAGTTTCTGCTTTATAACAAAGTGAATCCATTATACATATACATATGTTCCCATATCTCTTCCCTCTTGCGTCTCCCTCCCTCCCACCCTCCCTATCCCCCCCCTCCAGGCGGTCACAAAGCACCGAGCTGATCTCCCTGTGCTAAGCGGCTGCTTCCCTCTAGCTATCTACCTTACGTTTGGTAGTGTATATATGTCCATGCCTCTCTCTCACTTTGTCACAGCTCACCCTTCCCCCTCCCCATATCCTCAAGTCCGTTCTCCAGTAGGTTTGTATCTTTATTCCTGTCTTACCCCTAGGTTCTTCATGACATTTTTTTTTCTTAGATTCCATATATATGTGTTAGCATGCGGTATTTGTCTTTCTCTTTCAGACTTACTTCACTCTGTGTGAGAGACTCTAGGTCTATCCACCTCATTACAAACAGCTCAATTTCGTTTCTTTTTATGGCAACCTTTTCCTTTAGAGATTGCACAAGGGCACAACGTCTGAATGACAGCTCTGTACAGTGCCCCAGACCACCAATCTCATTCATCATTAAGACGCAGAGGGTCTTAACTGTGATGTCAGATGCAAAAATGGTTCTTGCCTCCTGATTTTGTTCTATCGACACTTGACCTGTATGTACTCTACTACAGTAGTTGGTCGTTGAAATGTTTGTTTCTATGTAAGTCTGATTAGGCTAGAAGGAGGCATAAGCTGGTTAGAATGTTGAAAGTTCATCAAAGCTGAAATGTACAAGACAGTGGTGATACTCAAGCTCTCCACTTGAATTTAAGAATGGGGCATGAAAAGATGGATTGCCAGATGTGCATGTGTATGAGGAATGTGAAGCTCATCAACTTGGGGCTGCCCTCCTGGTGACCCTATGGAGTTCCTGCTACTTGGGAAAACAAGTTCCTTATCCTTGTTCTTTTTTAGAAGTATCCTGGCTACTTTAAGTCTTTAACTCTTTCATATATATCAGCTTCTTATAATTCATTTAAAAAATCCCTGTTGGGATTTTGATTGACTCTATGGATTGACTGGGGAGAACTGACAGTATTAAAACTGTCTGCTCATGAATATATTTATCCATTTATATATGTTTCTTTTACTATCTCTTTGTAAATGTTTAAAATTTTCTTTATAGTGGTCTTGAACTTCTTTTGACAGTTGTAGCTTACATAGTGCCTTCTCTTTCATTGTTTTCAATATATTTCAGCTTGTGTTTAGAATAGCAGTTGCAATTTTTATATCAATCTTGTGCACAGTCACCTTGCTAAACTCTTTTGCTACTTCTAATCATTTATTGGTAAATGACTGTTTTATTTCCAACTTTCTATATTTCTCTAAACTATTCATTTTTTCTGGTCTTACTGCACTGGCTAAACCTTCAATTCAGGGTTGCCCAGATGTGATAACAGAATACATTTTTCTCTCATTCTTAACTTTAAAGAGAATGCTTCTTGCAGTTTCACATTCAGAGTGGTGTCTATTTTAAATTCTTAATTGATGTTGCTTACTGAGTTAAGGAAATTTCCTTCTATTCCTAATTTACTAAGAGTCTTATCATGAATGGGTGGTGAATGTTACCAAATGTTTTTCTGCATCTATCAAAATAGTCATATAGAGCTTTCCTCTTTCGTTCATTTTTTTTTTTTTTTTTTTGAGGTACACGGGCCTCTCACTGTTGTGACCTCTCCCGTTGTGGAGCACAGGCTCCGGACGCACAGGCTCAGCGGCCATGGCTCACGGGCCTAGCCACTCCGCGGCATGTGGGATCCTCCCGGACTGGCGCACGAACCCGTGTCCCCTGCATCGGCAGGCAGACTCTCAACCACTGTGCCACCAGGGAAGCCCTACTCTTTCATTCAGTTTTAATCAATGAATGTGATGAATTATATTTATAGATTTTCTAATATTAAACCATCCTTGCATGCCTGGGAAAAATTCAGTTTAGTTGTGTATGATAATTATATTTGCTAATACTTCATTTGGTAGTTTTGATTGTGTACTCATGAATGACATGATCCTGTAATACTCCTGCCTTATAGCATGCTCCTTTCGGTGTTAGGGTTATATTGACTTTATAGAATAAATAGGGTCATTGGGGCATATTCTCTCCTTTTCTGCTGCCTAAAAGAAATAATATATTCCTTGAAAGTTAGATAGTACTTGCCTATAAAATCATCTGGCATGATGTTTTCTTTCTGGGAAAATTTTAATTGCTGTATCAATTGATTAAATAGTTGTGACACTATTCAACTTATTTTTAAAATTTAGTTCTGATAAGTTATATTTTTCTAAGTATTCACTTCACCTAAGTTTTCAAAGTTACAGGCAAATAATTATTATAGTATTTTCCCATCCTTTCTAAACTTTTCTTTATCTGTGTTTATGGCCCAAATTTTGTCACACTTTTCATTTATTATTTAATTTTTACCTTCTCTTGATCAATCTTGTCAGAGGTTTGATTATCTTGTTTTTTTCCCCAACTTTTGACTTTATTAATTTTTATGCCGCATGTTTGTATTTTATTTTGTTGATTTATGCTCTTAATTTTATTATTTCTTCCTGCTTTCCATGGTTTTATTTTATTTTTCTCATTTCTTAAGGTAGACACTTAACTCCTTAATTTTGAGGCTTTCTTTCTTTTTGATATTATTTATGGCTTCTATTAGAAAGTATGTTACCACATCTCACACAAGTTTTGATATATTCTGTTTTCCTTATCATTGAGTTCTAAATATTTAAAATGTTAATTATAATTTCTTCTTTAACATGTAAGGTGTTTTTTAGCATTCATATTAAAATTTCCAAATGAAATTTTAAGACATTTTAAAACTTATAATTTAATTATTTTGTGCTCAAAGCTCATAGCCTGTACAATTCTTTTTGAAATTTAATTTATCAAGGCTTCCTTTTTGCTCTTAATATCTAATCAATTTTTCTAAATGACGTATGTATAGTTTAAAAAAGTCTCTTCTCTAATTATTGGAAGAACTCTGTACTTGCTCATTGGTCAAGATTCTTAACTAAGTTTTCCAGATTTTGTATATTCTTTCTAATTATTTTCTACTTGTATTATCAATATTCAAGAGGGATGTGTTGAAATCTTCAAATAGGATGGGGGATTTTTCTACTTATCTTGATATAATTTGCTCCACATATGTTGTGGCTTTTATTAAGTTCAAAAAAATTTTAAAGTTTCTATGATTTCTAAATTAACTTACATTTTTATCATAACTGACCCTCTCTATTTTATTAATGTATCTAAACCAGCTTTCTCTTACTTCACATTTGTCATATTTTCCCCATCATTTTACTCTTAACCTTGTATTTTAAATGTGTCTTTTGTAAACAGCATATACATGAATTAATAAAATCTAATCTAATTTTGTCTTTTCATTGATGAATTTCAACCACTTATTTTTACTTGAATTACGCATATACGTGAGCTAGTTTCTGGTATTTTAGTAGATTATTTCCGCATATCCCATGATTTATTTAAAAAATTCTATATTATGTTTTAAAAATTGGTACCCACATCAACTTACATAAGGTAAGAACTTAGCTTCTCACATTCCTTAGCTCTCCATCCATACCCACCATACTGATATTGTCTAAATTTTAAAACTCTGGATAAACTATGGATTATTATAGTTACATTTCTCTAGTCCTAACTTATTGTTTAGACAACTACAAAATTTTACAAAAGTATTTGATCCCTTTTCAATGTGTGCCTTTGTGAGGAAAACTCTCTGAAACATTGTGTGCCAGGGAATATTTTTATCATGCCTTCATATATGAATGGCAGTCTGGCTAGAAATTATATTTTGGATTCTAAGTTCTTTTTCTTCAATACTCAATGTTACTTCATTACCTTCTTGCATCATTGCTGCTGCTGGAAAATCAAATGTCATCTGACTCTTGTTCCTTCATATAGGATCTGTATTTTTCCTTTGGAAGTTTTAGAATTTCCTCTTTTAATTTCATTATGATATACCCAGATATAATCCCCACCCCTCATCTCTCCTCTTTCAATCTGAAATCTTTCAGATTTTTTTTCTAATTCTGAGAAATGTACCTTCACTACTTTTTAAAATATTTCTTTTTGTTGGCTTGAGTCTCCATTGGGCAAAACATGCTTTTCTAAGTAAGATCAGGAAAATGGGGATGAACTCAGTGAAAATAAGCCTGAGTGGTACCTATGCTAATAACTTAAGGTTTAGATAATTGAGACTCTTCTTCCCCCACCTTGAAACACGTTGGCTGTGAGTACCTCTACTACTAAATGGCCATACTTAAACGTCTTAACTTCATTTCTGTCCTTTTAGTTTTCCTGTCTCAGCCCTTGTGGCCAACTCTTGCTTCTAATGTTCTGTTTCTCCTTGGAGGATCTTGTGTGTATAAAGTGTATATAAAGAAGGTACTGAAAGGCTCCATGTGGGAATCTGGAATATTTCCAATAAATAACGAGTGTGGATTTAATGAAAATTTTTGCTTGCTCGGAGACTCTCTTGCTTCTTCCTGGAATAATAAATAAAGAACTTAATTTGTGCATTTCAGTAAAGGAAAATGAATTTTAAAACTTTCTTAAATTTGTATGCAGGATCATCATCTGTGTGGATTGCTGCAAAGTCATGGAACGTGGATACAGCCTTGGACTGGGAATCATATACTAGAGAATACCTGGGTGGGGGAGCAGGGTGGTTACTAAGTGACCCCGAGGGCCTTTCTAATGCTGATTTTATAAGCCCATGAGACCAATTTGACTTTCAATTCTGACTTCCCCATTATGTCATCATGTGAGTTTGTGCAAGGGCTCCCCTTCTCCATCCATATAGGGGAGTTATTTTGAAACCCTCTGTGGTCGTTTCCAGCTCCGAAAAACAAATTTTCCCAGTTAGAAGAAAGTTGAAATCTCTTGTAGTTCTATATTACTATGGTTTGGCAAAATATTAGTGATAAGCTACACAGAAATTCAGAGCCAGAGCAATTACCATCTGCCCCAATTTGTATGTTCTGGTCCTGAATTACCTTGGCTTTCCAGGGGTGTCAAACATGATCTTGCTGCAATGACTACACAACTGAGTCTTTAGAATTAAATGTAAAACACACAATAACATCTGCTGACTTTATGCTAACCGTCACACCAAGATATGTAGCAAAGTGGTAAAATATATAAACTTTAAATTTTAGTGAATATTGTTAAAAACTTACAAGTCTATCTTATGGCAGCAAATTTTAAAAATTACTTATTCATTTATTTTATAAATCAGAAATTGTATTGAACCCACTGAATTTTCTGTCAGGAATTAGTTTTTATAATACAAAAGTTGTACAGGGAAAATGTTCAGGGTTATGAAGATCATTATTAATTTGTAGATAACTATGAGAAATACTGTTTAATACTGTCAAGTAAAGTTTTCACATTTTCTAGGTCAAATTTTTTTCTTTGATCATACTTCAGTGCAAGAAAAATTCCTCAGTCCAGTGAAATTTCCTGGTGAGTTGAAAACTGACTCTTTATGAAATACAACCTGATAAAAACAGCTGCAAAAAACAATTCCTCCCGGTTTAAGAGATAGTTTAATGTGTGCGTTTCAGTAAAAGAAAATAGTATTTTTTTAAAACTTTCAATTTAGATACAGAGATCATCATATGTGTGGAACTTTGAGGAGTAATGAGTATTTATTGATAGAACATTGATAGAAAGGAAAAAGGTATTTCTTCAAGCATAAGAAAGACAGATGTGGAAGAAGGAAAGGTCAGGGACACAACTGACAAATCACAAGACATTTTCGTAGGTTACAATGTAAACTTTCTGGTCAACATGGTTTGGGCCAGCTTGCATGATCCACACTTGATTGTGCCACAGGGAATGCTTGTGATACACAAACTGGAAGAGACTCCAAGGCTGAGGCTATAGCTCTAGGGAGATCTGAGCCACCACAGGTGCACATAACTCTCCCGAAGTCTTTGGCATTTTTGTCTCCCCCTTTTTGACTTCAAATGTATTTATAAACAGTGAGTTGTCTTCAGTGCTTCTCAAAGGAAACGTTGTTGGCATTTTGTAAAGGCAATGCTTCCATATGCTGGACTGGTCTGTGTACTGCAAGATGTTTCTTATCTCTAGCTCCCTGCCGTCAAAATGCTAGCAGCCCTACCCCGGTTATTATGGCAGCTAAAGATAATTCGGTGCTATTGGAATGCCCCCTGAGGGCGGTACTGCCTCTGGTTGATTACCACTGGCACCTGATGATCTCTGCAGTCTATTTCATCTCAGAGAAATGTGATTCTTCTCTATGCATTTTCACTGTATGGAAGAGTACACTGGGGAAAAAGAACCCATTATATTTTGGAAGGCTTCTGAAGTACCATCCATTTTTCATGACTTGGATCCACTATCACTGCCAGCTGGAAGATTTCTTTGATCTTGCCAAACATAGGTGATTTCTCCTCTGGGCTACACTAGACCCAGCTAATCCCTCTGTTATAGCAGTTGCCATATTGCTATCATTACCTGAATTTGTCCTCCCCTGTGACCCCTGGCTGTGAGCTCTTTGAGAACACCGACTGTGCCTTATTTATTCTCTATCTCCAGTAAACAACATAACTCTGGCATATCCCAGGCACTCTATAAAATGTTGCCAAATGAATAAATGGATGAGAGAATAGCTAAGTTGAATCCATTGCATTTTCACATGAATGCTTTCTCTCCAAAGAGATTTTCATTATATTTTCAGTTTAATGAAAAGAAATGGAGAGCTAAGAGATTAAGTCAGATTGATAATAACAATAAAATAACAAAAACAAAAATAAGTAACATTAAGAGTAAGTCAGAATCATAATTATAAATATCATTTCCTAAGATCTTCCTATGTGCCAGACACTTTATTTTAAGTTTAATATGTTTAAGCACTTTATTTACCTTATTTCATTTAATCTGTACATCAGGGTTGGAACTAGGGTAAAGCAAATGACGTACCTAAGTCTTTGCTTATTTTTCTATTGAGTTGTTTGTATGTTTACACTTTGATTTTTAGAACTTCTTTATTGTAAATAATGATTCTATGAACATAGTAGTGCAGATATCTCTTTGAGATAGTGAGTTCATTTCTTTGGATAAATATATTCAAAATGGGATTGCTGGATCATATGACAGTTCTATTTTCAATTTTTTTTTTTTAGCAACTCCATACTGTTTTCCATAGTGGCTGCACCAACTTATATTCCCACCCAAAATACACAAAGGTTTGTTTTTCTCTGTAGTTTCGTCAATACTTGTTAACTTTTCTGGTTTTGTTAATAGCCATTATAAACTGGTGTGAGGTGACACTTCACTGTGGTTTTGATTTGCATTTCCCTGATGATTAGTGATGTTGAGAATCCTTTCATGTACCAGTTGGCCATCTGTGTGTCTTCTTTGAAGAGATGTCTATTCAGGTCCTCTGCCCATTTTCAAGTGTATTATTTGTGTTTTTTTGATATTGAGTTGTATGAGTTCCTTGTATATCAGATATATGATTTGCACATATTTTCTTAGGTTGCATTTTCATTTGGTCGATTTTTTCTTTTGCTGTGCAGATGCTCTTTAGTTTGATGTTGTTTTACTTGTTTATTTTTGCTTTTGTTCCTTTTGGTGTCATAACCAAAGATATCTTTGCCAAGACCAATGTCAAGGAGCTTTTTCACTATGTTTTCCTTTAGGAATTTTATGGTGTTAGATATCACATTTAAGTCTTTAATCTACTTTTGAGTTAATTTTTGTAAGTGGTATGAAATAGGGGTCCAATTTCATTCTTTTGTGTGTGGATATCCAGTTTTCCCAACACTACTTATTAAAGAGGTTATCTTTTCCCCAC
Organism: Monodon monoceros; assembly: GCF_005190385.1. Lineage (NCBI taxonomy): Eukaryota > Metazoa > Chordata > Mammalia > Artiodactyla > Monodontidae > Monodon > Monodon monoceros. The sequence goes on along the minus strand of NW_021703775.1, from coordinate 76,387,354 downwards.
TGAGCATTCTTAACTTCCTTATCAAATATTAATTGACTCTGTATACATAGGTTTATTTCTGGGCTCTTGATTCTGTTCCATTGGCCCATGTGTTTATTTTTATATCAGTACCATACTGTTTTTATTACTATAGTTTTGTAATATAGTTTGAAATCAGGAAGTGTAAAGCCTCCAGCTTTGTTCTTCTTTTTCATTGTCACTTTGGCTATTCAGGGTCTTTAGTGGTGTCATCTAAGTTTTAGGACTTTTTTTATTTTCTGTGAAAATACTATGGAAATTTTGACAGGAATTGCATTAAATCTATATATGGCTTCAGGTGATATGGACATTTTTAAAAATATTAATTCTTCCAGCCAATGAACACAGATATCTTTCCATTTATTTGTGTCTTCTGCAATTTCTTTCATCAAAGTCAGTGTACAGGTCTTTCACCAGTGTGGGTTAAATTTATTCCTAAATATTTTATTGTTTTAATGCTATTGCAAATGAAATTGTTTGCTTTTTTTCTTAAGATAGCTGACCATTAGAGTATAGAAATGCAATTTATTTTTGTGTGTTGATTTTGTATTCTGAAATTTTGCTGAATTTATTTATTAATGCTAACAGATTTTTGGCGGAGTCGTCAGGGTTTTCTATATATAAGATCATGTCATTTATGAATAGAGACAATTTTACTTCTTCTTTTCCAGCATGGATGCCTTTTATTTCTTTTTCTTGCCTATTGCTCTGGCTAGAAGTTCCAGTGTTATATTGAATAGGAATGGTGAGAATTTCCTTGTCTTGTTCCTGATCTTAGAGAATGAGCTTTTAACCTTTCATCATTGAGTATGATGTTAGCTGTCATATATGGCCTTTATTATGTTGAGGTAAGTTCCTTTTATGTCCAATTTGTTGAGAGTTTTTAATCATGAAAGGGTTTTTGTCAGATTCTTTTTCTGTATCTATTGAGAAGATTATATGCTTTCTATCTTTCATTCTATTAATATGGTGTGTCACATTTATTGGGTTTTGTGTGTTGAACCATCCTTGCATGCCAGGGATAAATCCCATTTGATCATGGTGTATGATACTTTCAACAGATGTACTGTTGAATTTGATTTGCTACTATTTTACTGAGAATTTTTGCATTTATATTTTAATAGAAATGTTGGTCTTTAGTTTTCTTTTCTTGTAGTGTCCTTATCTGGCTTTGGTATTAGAGTAATGTTGTTTTTGTAAAAGGAGTTTGGGAATGTTCCCTCCTCTTCAATTTTTTGCAAGTCTTAGAAAGACTGGCATTAATTCTTTTTTAATGTGTAGTAGAATTAATCAGTGAAACTATCTGGTCCTGGGCTTTTATTTGTTGGGAGGTTTTTGATTAGTGATTGAATCTCCTTGGTCATTGTTGATCTATTCAGATTTTCTATTTCTTCATTATTCGGCCTTTGTAGGTTGTATGTTTCTAACAATTTATACATTTCTTTTATGCTGTCCAATTTGTTGGTGTATAATTGTTCATAGTAGTCTCTTATGATTCTTTGTGTTTCTTTAGTGTCAATTGTAACATCTCTTGTTGCATTTGTAACTTTATTTATTTGGGTCCTCTCTCTTTTTTTCTTGTTTAGTCTAGCTAAAAGTTTGTTAGTTTTGTTTATCTTTTCAGGAAAACCACCTCTTAACTTTCATTGATCTTTTCTATTGTCTTTCTCATCTCTATTTCATTTATTTCTGCTCTGGTCTTTGTTATTTCCTTTCTTCTACTAACTGTAGTCTTTGTGATTCTTTTTCTCATTCCTTGAGATGTAACATTATGTTGTTTATTTGAGATCTTTCTTTTTTCTTAATGTAGGCATTTATCACTTAAAAAATTCCCTCTTAGCACTACTTTTGTTGCATTCCATAAGTGCTGGTACGCTGTAAATGCACTGTAAGATTTTTTAAAAATTTCCCCATGACTTTTTTCTTTGACCTGTAGATTGTTCAGGAATATGTTGTTTAATCTCCACATATTTGTGAACTTTCCACTTTTCCACTTGTAATTGATTTCTAGTTTCATATCATTGTGGTCAGAAAAGATTCTTGATATAATTTTAATATTAAATTTCTTAAGACTTGTTTTATGGCCAAACATATAACCTATCCTGAAGAATGTTCCCAGTATGCTTGAGAAGACTGTCTTCTGCTTTTGTTAGATGGAATGTTCTGTATATGTCTATTAGTTTCATTTGGTCTAATATGTCGCTTAAGTCCAAACTTTCCTTGGTGATTTTCTGACTAGATGATCTATCTATTGTTGAAAGTGGAGTATGGAAATCTCCTACTATTATTGTATTGCTGTCTATTTCTCCCTTCAAATCTGTTAATATTTGCTTTATATATTTAGGTTCTCCAGTGTAGAGTGGGAATTTTTTTTTTTTTTTTTTTTGCAGTACACAGGCCTCTCACTGTTGTAGCCTCTCCCATTGCAGAGCACAGGCTCCGGACGCGCAGGCTCAGCGGCCATGGCTCACAGGCCCAGCCGCTCTGCGGCATGTGGGATCTTCCCGGACCAGGACACGAACCCGTGTCCCCTGCATTGGCAGGCGGACTCTCAACCACTGCGCCACCAGGGAAGCCCTAGAGTGGGAATTTTTTTTTTTTTTTTTTTGAGTGGGAATTTTTAACGTTGTATGCCTTCTCTTGATACTGCAAAGCCTGGCTGGGTACTAACAGCATCCTGTTTGCTTTCCGCAGGGCAGTGCTGAATGCCGAAATTTGAGCACTTTCTCCCAATCCTACAGAGTTGGGTTGGCTTTCTGTGTATGCTCACAAGCCATCTGCAAAGACTCACTCTCTCCATCATCTAGTGCATGCACACGGAGCTGGCCATGGGGTGAGGGTCCACCAATTATTGGGGGTGACTGTTGGTCAACTGGGGGAGTCTGGAAATGAGGCAGCCACAGCTACTCATGGGTGGGCTTTCTGGTGGAGTCTGTGAAGCAGTTAGTTGGGTCTTTGTCCCTCTGATGCCCTCTGAGAGTCCTGGCTGCTATCCTCCCAGATGCTTCCTGCCCCCAGTCATACAGCACACCTCAGTATTCTGGGTGGGGTAAGAAAGAAGTGGTCACTTTGGTGACATCCCACACAGCTGGGGAAGCTGGACGATCACTCACACACTCTCACTTTCCCCTGTGGGAGAAATCATGGGCCAAGAAGATCTCTCTTGGCACTGAGCTGTTCTACCTTAAGGGAGGGGTGATTCAGCTGAAGGGAAACTGTTTCTCTTTTCCTCTTCAATGTGTCAAATCTCAGGGATTTTTTGTTTATTTCCTCGAATGGTGTGCTGGAACTTCTCTACTGGACTCCTCGACTTCCACAAATGCACTCTCATCCATGAGTGGTTGTCTAAATTACTATTACTTGAAGGGGGAGCGGAAGACAATAGAAAACTCTTATTTTGCCATTTGATGATTTAATCCCAAAAATGTTTTAAAAGAAGATTTCTGTAAACAGAATTTTTACACTTCAGTGTAGTCAAATTGATCTATCTTATTTTATTTATTTATTTATTTATTTATTTATTTTGCGGTACGCAGGCCTCTCGCTGTTGTGGTCTCTCCTGTTCCAGAGCACAGGCTCTGGATGCGCAGGCTCTAGACTCGCAGTCTCTAGACTCACATGCTCACCGGCCATGGCTCACGGGCCCAGCCGCTCCGCGGCATGTGGGATCCTCCCGGACCGGGGCATGAACCTGCATCCCTTGCATCGGCAGGCGGACTCTCAACCACTGCGCCACCGGGGAAGCCCTGATCTATCTTATTTTATAGTTAACATTATATTGTCTTGTTTAAGAAATTCTTATCTATGCAAAGGTCAGCTATGTTTTGTCTTATATTTTCTTCCAAAAATTGTACAATTTTGTTGTTGACACTTGGGTCCAAAAGGAGTTGATATTTTTATATGGTGTGAAGTAGCAATCCATTTAGTTTTTCTGTGTAGAAAATAATTTTTCAGACCCATTTTCCCTCCTTTCCACTCTGATCTTCCATGCTTTCTTTGTCATATGTGAAAAATCTATATGTAAATAGATCTGTTTCTGTGCTTTCAGTTTATCTCCCTTACAGACCTTATTTTCTATGTAAACTTTAGAGTTATGATGATGAAATGCTAGTAGCTGGTACAAAAGGGGTATTTACAATTATTAAGAATCAATCAAACATTGTATTGGGCAACTTACTTGCATTTTATCCTTTAATCTTGGCAATGTTCTCTGATTTATACATCATTATCCAAACATCACATATGAGGAAGCTAAAACTCAGGAAGGTGGTGTGACTTACTTAACCTCAATCAGCTTGGAAGTGGTGGAGGCCAGAATATGAATCCAAATTCTGTGTTCTTTCTCTTATGCTATATTGTTTTCCTAAGTCACCCAAATTAAATTAATTCACAACTTTAGGAACTGGAGTGGGAGTAACAGTAATGTAAGAATAATTATATAATTTAATTTAGGCTTTTCTTCTAGTTGGAAGACAGACTTTGGAACACAGAGTGAACATGAAATATGCAAGCATTGTTTTTGGCATTCAGATAATGGGCTTTGGACCACAGATTCATTTTGCCACGTACCAACCGGTGGGGTTGGGTCACACATTACCAAGTCTTATTCTCACTGATTGAGGGAGTAAGGTGGAGCCCATGGCAACATGCTGGAATAAAACAGCAGAATCCAGAAAGACTGCAATTGTGTTCTGGTGCTGACATTCACTTGTTGTATATACTTGCAAAATTACTTGCCTTCTCTGAGCCTTAGGTTCTACAACTGCAAACTAGGGAAAATAAATACCACCTTGTATGGCTGTTGTCAGAACTGGAAATACCTATTAAATACCTAGCATAGTGATCAGCACATGTCAGGCAATTCATAGATAATGGCTATTTTCCTCCCCTTGTCTGCTCCTAACCTACTTCTCACTTCTACTGATATCCCCAAAATACTCTTCCCTGTGGAGACATTTGTTTTGCTAGGAGGGAACTTCAGCTCTCTTGTGGACCCAAACAGTAAGAAAAGACCTTATCACTCTGGCCATGAAAAAAGATCAAATCTTTATATCATCTCTTGCAGGACAGGGAGAACATTGCAGCTTCTCAATAGGGTCCTTAGCTGTATCATGTTTGCTTTCACTCCTTCAATCTTGCCTATTTCAAAGGAAGATTAAGTTATGAAATGTCAGAGGGGAAGGAGGATATCTGGGGGTCCACTAACTCAGCCAACTTATTGTGCTGAGTAGAAGACCCAGAGAGGAGTCTAGGTGTCACGCTGGGCCACGCGGTGACCCGCGGTGGACCTCTTACCTACCCAGGTGCTACTGTTTCCATAAGCCATCTTGCAACAACCTACTGAGAATTTGACAATCACCTCTTCTTAAGAATCAGCTACTCTTACTCAATTGCTATCTGGATACTACCTTGTCTTTTAGCTTCAAGTAAAATGGTTACTAAAAGATTCAACAGACTTAGAGCAATAACTGCATGCCCTAAATAATAGTCAATATATGCAAAGCACTTACTATGGATCAGTGCTATTTAAGTGCTATATAAGTCTTAAATCATTTAATCCTCATAACAGTACGATGAAGTAGGTACTTTATCATTCCTGTTTTGCAGGTGAGGAAACTGAGGCATTGAGCTATTATACAAGTTACCTGAAGTTACTTGCTTCCTGAGTTTACATTTTTAACCATTGAGATACAGTGTCTTATTTGTTTTGATGCAAAAGAACAGACATCATAATGACAAAAAGGATCCCAAGAAATTTACTGATCCCAAAAGAAAAATTAGGTTTTAGATAGCTAGGAAACTCTCAAGGGTTAGATTCTAGACATACAACATCCCTGTGCTTACTTTTAATTTTTCTCCCTGGACTTATTTCTCTGGGTGGGAGTTCCCAAGCAAATAGCTCAAATACCACAATGGACTGTTATTCAAAGAAGTTTAGGCAGTACTTTCTGGTAAATTTGATGATGAAAACAGTATTGAAAATGTGCTTGAAGTGTCAAGAATACAAGCTCTAGGAAATATCCAATTACAGAAATTAAATATCAGAAATATGCTAAGATAATTTCATTAATAAACAAATATGCATATAACTAAATAGAATTCACATATACAGTCTAACTGTATATAGTGTGAGTAAGACTTCCTCATTATCAAATCAGAATACACTATCTCAGTCTCACAGTGCTGAGGTTTCAAAGGGAAGCAGCAGCCTTTACAACAGTAATGATCATTTATAAAATTAGTTGTTGAACACCCTTCCCTAATTAACGTAACATCTATCCTTACCCGTTGCTTCAATCGGTCTTTCACTATTTTTTAAGTATTTATTAGAAACTGCCAACTCTACCATTCTAGTAAATTAAAAAGTGAGATTAAACATTTTGCGATTGATGTAAAATTCCATGAAGTTCATGAAAGTAAAATTAGACATTGCTTGGATCGTATACAAAGTTATTGACAAATTGCTATTGGCAGAAACTGTCCAGTTGAAACATAGAAGAGAAATAAGAAGAGGTTAATGGCCGGGTAGGTTTTCAGAGGAGACTGACTTAAACATCAAAGCCCCTTGTAGGAATAATGAAGTCCTTGACTTTTTTTATTCATTGCTAAAAATACATGATCTTTATTATGATATGGTGAAATCTAAATGTGGATTGAAAAATGTTACAGTAAATCTTTATACAATTTTGCCTAGAAAGAACAATGTCTCCTCAAATTCTAAGATTTATCTCATTTTTGGAATTATAACTTTTTGTTAAACATAAAATTAAAAACTTATTCTAATTTTTTTTCATTTTTAAAACAATTTGCAGCCAAAACTTAACTTCTCCCTGATATACACAATAAATGACTTGCCCAGGTTAAGTTTAAATTATTTAAGTTTTATCTGTTCATGAACCCATTATTCTTATGGTTAATGAGTTCCCCTTGTATTTAAATGTGAGCATAAACAGACTGTATAAGTTATACTTGAACAAGAATTCTTAATAAAGAGAAGAATGCAGCTATCAATTCAATTAATAAAGAAGTACTTCTTAAGAGTCCACAATGCCATGATCAGAAACTGAATCATCTGATTGTATTTAGAGGGTTTCTAGAGAGAACATAACTCTTCAGTAACTTCCCTGATCAGTGTACAGATGAAAAATGAGAAATAGGGACTTCCCTAGTGGTGTAGTGGTTAAGAATCCGCCTGCCAATGCAGGGGACACGGGTTTGAGCCCTGGTCCGGGAAGATCCCACATGCCGCGGAACAACTAAGCCCGTGTGTCACAACTACTAAACCTGTGCTCTAGAGCCCGTGAGCCACAACTACTGAGCCCACGTGCCACAACTACTGAAGCCTGTGCGCCTAGAGCCTGTGCTCTGCAACAAGAGAAGCCACCACAATGAGAAGCCCACACACTGCAACCAGAGAAAGCTGCGCACAGCAGCGAAGACCCAACACAGGCAAAAATAAATTAATTTAAAAAAAAAAAGAAAAATAAGAAATAAGCAAAAATGTCTCAGGTCATACCAAACAAACAACAGCAGCCCTCGGTTGTGTATATGTCTTAGTTCAGGCTTCTGTAACCAAGTACCACTAACTGGGTGGCGCATAAACAACAAACTTTTAAGAACAGTGATGGTGGAGTCTTTATTTTCCTGGGAAGGGGCAGTTCATGAATGTTGGCAGTAATGATTATCTTGGTGGCAGTGAAATTCAAGTGAAGGTACTTTCTTCCATAAGTCTGGAAGCCAGTGCCCCAGTAAAGAACATTCTCCCATTTGGGCAGTCTTCCCAACAGGGAGATGGCACATTTACTAAGTGATATGTCTCACTTTCTTTGTCATTCAGACCCATGCCAATCTGTTTCTTTCTTTTCCTTTCCCCTCTTTCCTTCCTTCCTGATTTTACTGGAAATGTTACCAAAGTTTATCATTCAAGATGATGCTGCTCTAGTTTTTCATAAGATTCAGGGTAAAGAAGTTCTATTTCATTGCTTGTTTGTGTAGAGATTTTTTTTTAGCATTAATAATTATATAATTTTGTCAAAATTTTATTTCCTGCAAGTACTAAGATGTTTGTATATCTTGTAACCCATTATGAATTTAACTAATAGACTTTATGATATTTAACCATCTTTATTTTCCCAAGGTAACCTGATTTACTCTGATTTATTTTTTAGTTTTGAAAAATACATTATTGGATCCAGTTTGCTAACGCTTGGGTTTTTACATCCATATTTTACTAATGATATTAGCATATAATCTTATTTTCTCACAACGTACTTGTCCAGTCTTTGGACAAAAGTAAGCTAATTTCATAAAATGCGTAATGAAGCTTCCCCTGTCTTTTGAGTGGATGTTGAATTTTCTCAAATGACTTACTTCGTGTATATTGAGATGACTGCCTGGCTCTTCTGTTCTAGTCTGTTGGTATGGTGGATTACATTGATTGGTTTTCAAATGTTGAGCCAGCCTTGTATTCCCAGGATAAGCCTCAGTCAGTTATAATGTATTCTCTTTATTATACATTGTTGGATGCAATTTGTTGAAATTTTGCTAAGAATTTTTGCTTCTATGTTCATGATTCAAGATTAACAGGTGATTTTCTTTCCTTATAATGTCTTTGAATTGGAGAGCTTTCCCTACTTTATATTTTTTTGGCAGACTTTTATAAAGTTGTTATTATTAATTTGAAAATATTTGAGAGAATTCACCAGTGAAGCCATCTGAGCATGAAGTTATCTTTGTGGAAATTTTAAAGTACGAAATAATTTTCTTTAGTAGATACATGGTTATTCAGATTATACACTTCTTGAGTGAATTTTAGTAGTGTGTGTCTTTCAAATGTTCTTCCATTTCATCTGAGTTGTCAGGTTTTTGACATAAATTTCTTCATAACATTTCCTTATTATTCCTTTAATATATGTAGAATTTATAGTGATGTCACCTTTCTCCTTTCTGATAGTATTTGTAATTTGTGTCTTGTCTCTTTTTTCTACCGTCAGCCTGGCTAGAGCTTTATCAATTTTATTGATCTTCTCAAGAATTAGCTTTTGGTTCACCAAGTTTCTCTAGTTTCTCTGATTTTAAAGACAATGTCTGATTGGTCTAGCAGTAAATGAGATAAAATATGTGTAAAACAGAAGAATCTCTGGCACATTGGGAGTCATTCAATGAAAGACAGATATAATGCTATTCCTTTATAATTGTTGTCATCTTTCATGGTATTAACTTTCCTCATTGCAAATTCATCTTGTGTGTGAATTTCATTTTTTCTTTTCTCTGTGGTGTCTTGCAGTTTTGTAGTGCTCTCTCCCTGGTGCATTAGTGTTCCTTGTTTAGAATTAGGTCATATATTAATGACTTGGATTTTCATTCCACAAAGATACTGTAAATCACTTTTCGGAAACAATGGGCAGCTAGGTCCATGTCTTGGCCAAGCAGATATCTCTGCCTCCTCTGAATTCCTTGGTAACATTTTATTATTAGCTGTAGTTTGGGGGTGGTGGTTTGTGGCTCTTTGCACTCCTTATTCCCAGGCAGTGAATTCCATCTCTGTTTTTTTCATATAAGTAATCATCCTTAGCACAACTTTTTGGATGGGGTAACAGAGATGGGAACCACTTATTTATACTATGCTGTGAATGGCATCTCTAGGAGCTGGACAGTATACTACTTACCCAACCACACATGGTAGTCATGCTTGTTCTAGACTTCCACATTTACCCTGAATGCCAATAGTTTGGCTTTTTCTGTACGTAGAAACAGAAGGTTCTGGAGTTCAATCAGATTATGTTTCATCTCTTTAGTGATGTATTTCCACCACTTGTGACTCACGGAGTTGATAGTATTGCCTTTAAGCATGACAACTTTTTGATATATTTAAAATCATTGATCTACTGTGCTATGTGTCTGGAGTGCAAGAGTGGGATGAGGTGGCTTATCTGGAAACTCAAAGCGCCATCTTGACTGAAAGCCAGCATTAATTTTAATAGTAAACCTTTTGTGACAACCTAAATACCCAACATAATCAGCATGGTTAAATAAATGATATTATTTTCATAGTATGGATTTCATGCAGCCTTTGAAAGTTATATTTTTGAAATAAGTTTAATAACATTTGAAAATTCTAATGTTATAATGTTAACTGGAAAAATAAGATTTTTACATTATGTACATAGTTTAATATCAACTAAGTAAAAATAGGCATACAAAAAGACTGAAGGAACTAAGGCCAAACAATAACTACTGTTCTATGGATGGTGTTTCTATGGGTTGTTAATTGCAGAACAAATTCTTTTATGAATTTTAAGGTTTTAAATAATGGATACTCATTATATTGATTAGCAGAAACACGTGACTAGTATAATAAAAGCAAAAGTTCACTCATTCCTTAGCTTGAGGAGGCAGCTTGAGAACTCATTTCTGTGGATCACTCCTTTCTGTACCCAAATCTAGGGAGTTTCAGACTCAGATGCTGTCAGTTGGATACTATGGCCCCCAGGCTCCTAGGACCTCCATTCTCATGGTGACAGCCCACAATGATCTGCCTCTTCCTTGACACTCTTTGTGCATCTATATGCTGCATATCAGCAGCTCATTTCTGCTCTGTTAAGGAAGACCAGTGGCTATTTTTATCATCTCAACCACTACATGACAGCATACATGTGGCCCCAAACTATCATGTACTACATGGATCTGGGAGCTCCTGCATACAACAGGTGTTTCATACATCTTTGCTAAAATCTTCATCTGTACAATTACAGTTCTGCCTCTGACCAGGATGAAGGGAGCATGGAAAAGTAATTTCATAAGGTGGTAGGGCTCTGTGTAGTTCTACTTTTCATTTTAAAATTTCTATTTTTGCTTTTAAAATGTTTGAGACACAGTAAAATAAGTTTAGGATGAGTTCTTTGATTCCTTTGATTCCTCCATAGCTGGGGCTGTGGTCAAGAGTCCTAGAGTCCTAGGTTCAAATGCTGGCCCATTCAGCCCAGTGTGGCCTTAGCAAGTCACTTGACCTCTCCGAGTCTCACATCCTTCGCTGCAAAAGAGCAATAACCATCCGGGCTTTGAAGGGTCGCTATGAGGTTCAGTCATGGTCACCTATGTAAAGCTCTTTGTCCATAGCAGTTAATTAATGAGAAAGTTCTTTCCTTCCAGCCTGCAATATAAATCTAGGTGGGTTTATGGAGTAAGTCCAAAGTGAGTTCCCTCAACAGAGTCTTTGCTACTGCTGAAGGGTTTCCAGCCAGAAGTCCAGAGTGGCTTTATCTAGATGAGCAGACACTCTTCTTGTTAATGTTGCCTCCTTTGAGGATGTTACACCTCAGAGAATTCAAGAGCTTGGGCTGTGTGTTGCTCTGTCCTAAGGTACTTTCCTCAGGACTACACAGGCACCTTTTTTATTTCTCAGACACCTCTGCCACTTCCTTTCATCTCAGGGCCCAGTAGAAGAGAGTTTGATTGGACCTGTCAGCATCTCTAAGGAGGCCACTTGAAAGTCATTTGAAGAATTCCCACACCCGAGAGCATCTCGGAGCAGCTGGGAAGATCCAGGCAGGCCATGAGCCTCATGGCCCTGTCTTGCCCCAGACTGCTTGCTTTTTAATGAAAAAGGGCCTGGTCTTTGTGGAATTGTCAAAGGGTTTTTCCTTATATGAATTAGTGGTTTTGCAACTCATCACAGTAGTAGAAAATTCCACACGGAATAACCAGACAGGAGGTTCTTTTTCTGCACAGAACAATATTATCATTAGCTATAATATTGATAAATATAGAATATGTAGAAAATAATATCAAGTATCAAATTCCCAGTGTGCTCCGGGGACTCTGCTAGATGTATTACCTACCTGATATCGAACCTTCTATAAGGTACATATCACTACTCTGCAAGGTAAGAATTACAGTCTCCAGGGGCTTCCCTGGTGGTGCAGTGGTTAAGAATCCGCCTGCCAATGCAGGAGCCATGGGTTCAAGCCCTGGTCTGGGAAGACCCCACATGCCGCGGAGCAACTAAGCCCATGAGCCACAACTACTGAGCCTGCACTCTAGAGCCTGCGAGCCACAACCACTGAGCCCATGTGCCACAACTACTGAAGCCCCCATGCTCCCAACAAGAGAAGCCACCACAATGAGAAGCCTGTGAACCACAATGAAGAATAACCACTGCTTGCCACCACCAGAGAAAAGCCCGAATGCAGCAACGAAGACCCAACACAGCCAAAAAATATAAAATAAATGAAATAAAATAAAGAAATTTATTAAAAAAAATTACAGTCTCCATCTATAGATGGGGAAGCTGAGGTTCACAGAGGTTAAGTGACTTTCTAAAGGTCAACTTGACAGAGGAGCCTGGATTAAAATTTAGGTCTATTTTACTTCAAATTCCGTGCTCCTGAAAAATGAATCTAAGTGCCTTTCAATAAACATAAAGGTAGTTTGACGGAGGAGAAATATAATCAGTCTCTGATATTAAGAGCCAAGATATGGGGGTAAAAAAAGTCAGTTTCTCTGGGCTGCTGTTTGAGTTAAAAGGTTCTTGCTGGTATGAGCCACAGTTAAACCGGTACCAATTAGAGTCAAGTGTAATGAAAAATAAATACAACTGAGCTGTTAGACCGGCTGCTATGGTCCAGCATCTGTCAGCACTTCTATTATACATTGAGTTTTTTCAAGGAATTATAAGGGCAGTAACAATGTGTGCTATGGCGGAACTTGGCAGAAAGAAAGTTTCCATTTAAAGAGCTTTTCAAATATATTTTCTAAAGTTTTAAAAAATTAGGTTTGACACTTTAGTCATGAAGTTAGCAACCTTTTAAATATCCAACACATTTTAATCAACTGCTGGAGTGCAAAAGTACTCAGCACCAGGACACATGCCTCCATGGGGGTTCCCTCAACCTCCGTCAGGGGCTCCTGCTTTGGTGCTTTCACCCTGACAGCGTTCTTGTTGATCTCTGCAGCAGCCGGAAATACTAGCTGCAGCCACTGTGTTCCAGGAGATGAAAGAGGAGGCTGTGAGGACCCAGCAAAGACCCTGGTTCCGAACGTTGGGGAGAGGTTATATTTGACGGCCTAAGATGTTCGTCAGAAACCCCATCTAGACCAGAACACAGCTTTGTTGAAATGATCCCGGGCTGGAGGCTGACAAGCACGTTGGTGAGGGTATGGCAAAGAGGCTGGAGTTGAGGACATGGCTTAAGAAAAGGTAGGTGCTTATGTAGTCTGGTTGCAGAAAAAGGTGAGTCAGAAGGTCTTGTTCTGATTTTAAATCAATTAGAAGCTCTCTAGACTTGAAGACAGAAGACCATGGTGGTTTGGTGTGAATATAAGTGTTCCCCAAAATTCTTATATTGAACTCCTAACCCCAAAAGGTGGTATTAGTAGGTGGGAACTTGGAATTTGATCAGGTCATGGAGGTGGAGCCTTTATGAATGGGATTAGTGCCCTTATTAGAGACTCCACAGAGCTCCCTGGCTCCTTCCACCCTGTGAGGATGTGACAGAAGTCTGCAACCCAGAAGGAGGTTCTCAGCTGACCATGCTGGCACCCTGATCTCAGACTTCCAACCTCCAGGCTGTGAGAATTAAATTTCTGTTGTTTGCAAGCCACTCAGTCTGTGGTGTTCGGTTACAGCAACCCGAATGGACTAAGACACGTGTGGTGGCCTCTAGCTCTGCCACCACCCTATCTTATGACAATGTGCATGTTGACTAATCATTCTGAATCTTAGTTAATATAATTCTGAATGGAAGTTATAATCTTTCTGTAAATCTCAGATTTGTGGGATAAGGAGATAATGGGTATAGAATTACTCATAAACTTTAAAGAGCTCTGAAGATATAATGAATAATAATCATAATGAAGCATTTGTTATCTTTTCATAAGGATATTTTCCTAATAGCCAGACACTGTGAAGAGGAGAAACATGGGTAAAACAGGTTTTCTGTATCTAAAACCCTAAACAACTGTTGGACCAAAGGACATATTGACAAAAACCCACAACAAAGGCAGAAGGGGTAAAGCCAGGCCACAATGGGCCAAAAACAAGCAGCCTGACCCCAAATTTCACCAGGAAAGTTCTGGGAAAAGAATTAACATTAAATGCCACCCAGGAGCCTCTCTTATCCACAATTCAACCATTGCCCATCAATATGGCCATGCACGATCTCGGTGTTTCCTGTCATAAGTTCACAACTAGTTCTGGAGTCAGGACTCAGGTTATGCTTCTGCATAAGCCAGATCAGGACAGACTCATGGAAGCTGTGTCCTCAAATTTGACTCAAATACAGGGTCTCCCTGTGGAGCTTATTAAAATGCAAAGACTCTGGCCCTCCCACTCTGTAGGCAACAGCCCTGGAGTCTGACTTTCCAAGAAACTCTCCAGAACGTTTTGTTCGAAGTGGGCCGCATAGGCACACTTTGAGAATCACTGAGTTTAGACTTCTCTGAAATGGCTACATGAACCCAAATGTCAGAGCTAGAGATCTCTAATATAACTTCCTCAGTTTACTGCTGAGAAAATCTGTAACAGGGAGCAATCAGCATTCACTGAGTACACAGTATGTGTCAGTGCTCTGCTGGCCCCAACCTCGGGGGTCTCATTTAGTCTTCAAGGTATGTCTGAATCCTCCCACTGAAGGCATTTCGATGTATCCCAACTTGGGATCAATGCATTAACCTGCCTCCCTGCTCTAACACCTGCTAGCTAAAGTAATAACAAGTTAAAAACAAGGAACCCGGAGTCACTGCCCGTTCTGTGTTCTGTTATGGTGGAGCTGTAAGAGCCACCTGCCAATCATTTGACTTTGGGGATGGCTTCCTCTCCCACCCCTCAGGGAGTACTTTAACACCTACCTCTCTCTTTAAGTTCCTTATATTACTCCAGGCTTTCATGCTCAAAAAATTCCTGCTCTCTTTCTTTTTTTTTTTTTTAAATAAATTTATTTGTTTTATGTATTTATTTTTGGCTGCATTGGGTCTTTTTTGTTGCGCACGGGCTTTCTCTTGCTGCAGTGAGCTGGGGCTACTCTTCATTGCGGTGCGTGGGCTTCTCATTGCGGTGGCTTCTCTTGTTGCGGAGCATGGGCTCTAGGAGCATGTGGCTCGTGGGCTCTAGAGCACAGGCTCAGTAGTTGTGGCACACAGGCTGAGTTGCTCCGCAGCATGTGGGACCTTCCCAGACCAGGGCTCAAACCCGTGTCCCCTGCATTGGCAGGCGGATTCTTAGCCACTGAGCCACCAGGGAAGTCTTCCTGCTCTATTTCTATTCTTCATTCCATTTCTTCCTTATGAAAATTGCCAGCATAAGTCACAATCTCCCTCAACTTCCCATCCCTCAGCCATAGATTTGTCTACACCCATCTCCTCTCCAAGTCCTTTTCTCTGTCTCTGAGAATGGGACCCCTTTTCTACTATATAAGGACATTTCCTCCCTCTAAGCCTTTGACTTGTGTCTTCCCACCATATTGGTTTGTTAACTTCCCATCACTCCCACTTGTACCTGCAATCATCTTTCTGTCTCTCTCTTCTCAGATTCTAAACAGGTTCAAGTCTCTTCTGTACTGTATCCCCGTCTATTTGCTGTGCAATCTTGCTTCTTCCCCTCTCATCCAACCTTCTAGAAAGAACTTTCTGTTCTCTCTCCATTCCTGCCTCTCATTCACTACTCAACCCATTTCAATCTCTCTTCTTCAGCAAACTTTCCTTCAGCAAACTTCATTTTACTAAGGTTACCAGTGAGACACTTTTGGCCAAATCCCATGGATATTTTCCAGTCCTCCTTCACTTGTAAAACAGAGATATTCATATTTATCTCACAAGGTTGTTTTAAGAATAGTGTACAAGTGTATAGGAACAGCTTGATACAAGGCCTGGCACAGAATAAGCATTTAATTAATTAATAATTAATAATTAATTATAATTAATTAATAAATAAGCATTTAATTAATTAATTAACCATTTAATTAATGGTTCCCTTTCCCTTTCTCTTCCTCTTCCTTCTCTTCCTCCTCATTATTATCTGACTGTTCTCGTGCCCTCACCACTCACAGGCCCCTCTGTCTTCTTCTTTCCCCAAAGATTGGAGTTCCCCAGGAGTCGATCTTTGGCCCCTTTCTTATCTCACTCTTCCTGCTTCCCCTGGTGACCTCCGACATTCTCATCCTTTCAGTTGCCATCTATTTGCCAACAAATTTCACGTTTTTCTTGAACTCAGACCTGCCCTGAGCCAGGGAACCAGTCTTCCTGTACTGTAGACCTGGCACATCAGAGATGCTCACAACCTGGCTGGCCTCACTAAAGACTCAGCCAGCTCCTCACTCTGTAGTAAAGCCTGGGGCACAGAAGCCTTGACTCCAACAGGAAAGCACGTGTGTGTGTGTGTGTGTGTGTGTGTGTGTGTGTGTGTGTGTAAGGGGAAGCTCTAGGCTCTACTGCCTTCTGTTGGAGATGGAGCACATTTGGCAAAGTGGGACCCTGGTCACAACTGCCAGATGGCACGTAGCCACCTGGAGAGAACGGAAAGACTGGAGTAGAGGGCGCTGAGAGGGAGTCTAAGCCAGCACCAGGCAAAGGTGATCAAGAGAACTTTCCCAGTGACATGGAGGGCCTTGGACCCTATCTGTCAGACATCATCACAGAGACCAAATGGAAGTTCAAAGCTTGAGAGACTAAGTGAAAGTTTTGTCCAAGTTCAATTCACAGTGCAGATATCTTCTATGCTTAGCCTTTAACTTCCCATAAATGTGGGCAGAATGTTGGCACAGGAAAATGCCACCTCCCCATATCTGACATAGCACAAACATGTCAGTGCTTGGATTCTGGATTTAGACAGATTCAGGTTCAAATTTTAGCTTCCTCTGCTCACTGAATGACTCTGGTTAAATTATTTGACTTTTCTGAGCCTCTGTCTTCTATAGCATGATGACAACACTTGCCTCAAAGGGTTTACCATTCATGAATTCAAGATTTATGGAGAGCCTACATGTGCCCAGATGACTCTGATGTGTCCTTGCTCTCATGGTCCTCAGAGGACAGAAGAGGACAGTGGCACAGGCAAGAGACAGGGGCCTGGTTGGCGCCAATGTGTGTGTGAGAGGAAGAGGTCAAGGATTATGCCCAGCCTACCGGCTTTAGCCAGTAGTTGATGATAGGATAATTCAGGGAGAGAACCAGGCTTGGTGTGGGGATTCCGTAAGCTCAGTTCTGACCATAGAATGTGAGGAGCCTGTGGAGTGTCCAGGTAGAGATGCTGGGTGGCAAGCAGGACAATGTACCCAAACTCCCAGGAGAAACTCTGCAGCTAGAAACAAATATTTTCAGTCTTCAGCACAAAGATGATCAGTGATGCCCCGAAACAGATGAAAATGCTCAGAAAGAGCATATTCAAAAAGGTGACATGACTCACCAAACCACAGCTGTCTAAACAAGGGCAAGAGGAGGTGGAGTCACGAGAAGGGTCATCACACGTGTTGGAGACCGGGAACTGCAGAGCGTGGGACTATAGGAACAGAAGTGAGAGGGTCAAGAGTTTTGAACACATTCAAGGAAGAGAAGATGATGAAACATATCCAATGGACACAACAAAGAAGTTCCTGGTGTGTCTGGCAGGAGCTGATTCAAAGGAGCAATAAGGCTGAAAAGGCTGGCCTTAGCCAAGAGAGCACAACATCTTCTAATAGGACCTGAGGGAGACTGGAAGGACTAGAGCGGTAGGTAAGCTGGTAGGTAATCTGGCAAGACATTGTAGGATCTTCTTTCAGGTGGTTTCTAATGTGTGTGTGACACTATGGGTGACCTTTGCAAATAGCCAGGACGAGCTTGTGAGGTGGTAGGTCAGAGGAAGTAAGGGGCATTTAACATGGGCTCTGGAGATGGGCATGAGCTAGGCACGCCAGAAGTGTGGAAGGATTTCAGGTAGCATCAGATCTGGATGAGGACGGAGATTACAGCTGGCAGTGAGGGCAACCAGCATTTTCTTCACTCAGGCAGTGCATCCTGGGTATGGGTGCCAAGACAATGGCTGGCAGCCTGGATCCCTGCTTTCGATGTTTCCAGATGAGTCTGAAGAAAGAACAACTGAAGTCAGACAAGCTTACGGGTAAGGGGAAATTAAAGGGGCTAAGAAATAAGAGGCGGGCTTCCCTGGTGGCGCAGTGGTTGGGAGTCCGCCTGCCGATGCAGGGGACACGGGTTCGTGCCCCGGTCCGGGAAGATCCCACATGCCGCCAAGCGGCTGGGCCCGTGAGCCATGGCCGCTGAGCCTGCGCGTCCGGGGCCTGTGCTCCGCAACGGGAGAGGCCACAACAGTGAGAGGTCCGCGTACCGCAAAAAAAAAAAAAAAAAAAGAGGAAGAAAAAAGAAATAAGAGGCCTCAGTGAAGCCAGATGAGTGGACTGGTGAAGTAGGGGGAGTCACCGAGAAAGAGCTGGAAGGGTTTAGGAGATAGTGGGCAGAGACGGCCATGTGCATTCATGGTTTCAGAGCTGGTGCAGTTCCAGGTAATGGTGGGTTTCCAGGTGACTCTGTGAGAGTGGATGGCTGAATTGGGGTAGAAGGAAAGGTGGCAGGAAATGAGCTCATCAGGGAAACAGAAGATCCCTTGTAGCTGAGGTCATTCAGGATAAGGGCTACACTTGGGATGGAGAGAAACCCTGAGGTTTGGGAGTCATGATCTATGGGGGGAGGAGATTGTTTAGGAGGGTTAATAGCTGGTTCAGGAGAAGATATTTATCACCCAAGTATGGGACGAAGGGGTCTGTGAGCCCATGTGTATGTGATGGGGACTCTGACTCAGCCCTTTGGTACCTTAGTTGTGTGCCACTCCTCACGTTCCTTGCGGTGCTGGATGAACCAGATTCTTTGCCGAGTCCCTGATTGCTGATCACATCACCTGCTATCCAGGCACAGCCCGTGAAGCCTTCAGTCCATCCACCAAGGGAGCCCTCGGCAGAGTCCTGGCTGTGTGGTTGGGAACCACTGTCCCCAGGTCAGCCAGGGCAGAAGGGCACCATCACTTGCCAAAGGCTACTTCTTGGCCTTCAAGGGAGGTTTAGTTAGACACAGAACGAGCCTGGTCATTGAAAACTGTTTGGGACTTGTTCCTGGAGGCACTGGGACAGCAGAGAACGAGATAGAGCATTTTAAGGCTTTCAAAAGGGGTTTCAGTGGGTGGCCCACCCTGGAAGTCCATCCCAGGTACGGCATCCCTGTGCACAGACCCCGGGTCTAAGCCTGGTTGGTAGGTGGATGCTGACAGTGGCCTCAGTCGCTCACAGATGGGGCTTGGTTTAAAGTTCAAGTGATAACTGGGTGGTGATTGTTTGTCTCTGACCAACACTCAGCACAAAAAAAGGTGGCACTTTTTTCTGAAAGGCAGCAAATGTGGACAAATATTAGCTCTTGGAAATAAAGGGGGAAGTTATTCATTCACTCGGCAGCATTTTCCAAGCCATCAATCTTCCGGGGATTTCTATTGCTTTAATCATCAAGGTTGTTTATTTGGAGCAGTTTCTGAGAGAATAAAAGTACCTTTGGCCTTTATCTGCTGTCATCAAAGCATCCATTAGGGGGCTGGAGCCCTGTGGGGAGGCTCAAGGGATTATTCAGAGAGGTTTTCTGCAACGCACAGGAATTCTGCTTTTTCTCCTCCCCGGTGTGGCAGTCAAGTTGAAACTGTAATCTGAAAGGTTGGGTTTATCGTCAGGTTTAGATCATCTGAACAGGATTTCGTTCAAGGCAAACCTACAGATAAAAGCATTGTAAGGGGCCTGGAACAAAGGCCTGTCTGCCTGGAGAAACTGTGTGGTTTCTGACAGTCCCCGGGCGTTGGTGCTCTACCCAGCACGGGCAGAGGCGTCCCAGCTGCCTGTGAAATCATAGGGTGTCACCTTCTGGGCAGAGGGACCCTGGGGAGAAGCGGGTAAGGGGCTGACTATTGTCTACCCTGCCGGAAGGTGACTGTTTACGTCACTGGGGAAGCCGGAAGTGTAGGAGACAGAGTTGAGAGTGTGTGGACCTGTGAGTAAGTGTGCACACACCCCCCCCACATGCACACACACCCCACACACCCTCACACACACACTCCCCACAACATACATGCCTACATACACACACCTCACACCCCACACACACCCCACAGATATGTACGCGCACATCCCCCCATATGCACATCAATACACACCACATGCACACACCCTCACACACACACATGCCATACATGCACACACACCATACACGCACACATGTATGTGCACACACACCCCCATAGGTGTACACACGCACCCACCACATGCACGCACACACCACCTGTGTGTGCACACACACCACATACCCGCACTGCTTGGAGCCCTAACTGCAGATCCTTCCAGCGCCAGCTCTGCCTGGAGCGCCCGCCTCCCTCCCTCTGCTCGTATTCACCGCTTTTCCCTCCTCCACCTTCCAGGGCAAACCTCACTTTGCAGACCTCTTAGCCCAGCACCCCTGTCAGACACGGACCACTCAGGATGATACCAGGACCCCCTTTCTGGGAATGTCTCTGCTCTCCCTTGGCCCTGGTCCCCTAGACGGCTTGCTCTGGGCTGCTGGGGAGCGAGGGCTGGGCAACCTCTGCCGACTGGACAGTGCAGGGTAGCCGCTGGGTTGCTCGTCCTGGGCGGGTGAGGACGGCTCCCTGTAACTTCCTCCTGAGCTGCTCTCTCAGCATTTTGCTGTGTCAGCTGTGGCTCACGGAAAAGCCAGGTCAGTGGTAATCTGCACGGGAGCACATGCACACACACACACACACACACCATAGAGATGCACGCACCTGCATACACACACAAGCCACACATATGCACACATATACCACACCAGATACACACACAACATAGAGACACACACAGAGCACACCAGATATGCACTCAGTATAGAGATACATGCAACTTACACACATGCACCACAGAAACATCTACATGCACATATACAATATCTTAGAGACATTCATTCATCCATCCATCCATACACACACACTCCAGAGACATTTACACACACATATACATATGCCACAGGGACATCCACACACTCACGTACCACAGAGAATAACACACACTCATACCATATGGATATCTACCCATATACACACCACTGGTGCACAACAAAGATATTTGCACACATATCTCAGAGACATTTACACACGCCAAGCACAACACAGGGATGTGCACACACACAGACACCAGTACTATTTGTTACAAAGAGAGGAAACACCCCAGCACGTGACTGTGCACATAAATGTGGATACACAGACACACACGATAATTTGCACACTCCCCCCAGGGTTCTCATGAATAGAGACATCACAGGCACTTACTGGCACACAGATATGTAAACTCCCACAGAGCCCCCAAGCCAGCTTATGTCAGAAGCATTTCTGGAATGGCCCAGACCTGGAAGAGAGAAGGGCAGGTCTGTACCCGCCGGGCTCAGCAGGAGAGGCAGACGGTGTCAGAGCAGGAGCTCTCCAGACCCTGGAGGTCACAGAATAGCAGGGAAGCAACCCCAGATCGGAAAGCAAACTCCCCTCCTGTGAAGGGCGAGGATGCTGAGGCCGGAGAGGGAGGAGGGCCACGCCCTGCAGGGTGGGCCTTCGCTCAGGGCCCCTGGCTGCCCTTCTCTGGGACCTTGAGCAAGAAGCTTCCTGTTGTGAACCTCGGAGTTCCCATCTGTAAAATGGAGCGAATGTGAAAAACAAACAGAGGATGGGGGCAGGGGTAATTGAGAGCATCAAAGCTGCGAGGCAATCACTGCTACCTTTGTTCTTTTCATGGCTGCTTCTTGGCTGTGCGGGCATGAGCAGGTCCAGCCCTCTGGCCTCCTCTTTTTTCCACAGGGACATAACTTTTTTCAACAGTCTTTTCAGGACACTTTATTTTCATTTTCCAGATTCGTTGGGGTCCCTGAGTAAGGGGTGGGGTGAAGGGTGGGGAAACGGGACGTTGTGGGCAGCGTGGGAGGTTTGGGAGGCCAGGCTCTGAGTGCACAGAGGGTGCTGGTGGGGGCTGGCAGCTGGCGAGCTGCCTGCCCCAGCATGGAACCGACTCTTCCCACAGCGCCTTGCTCAGCGCATGTGTGCGGTAAAGGTCTGCTGAATCGGTTAGCTGAATTGCATTTCCTGCTTCAGTTCCTGGCTGGAAATTCTGTGGGCAAAGGAAGAGCCACAAGAAAGTTGGAGTTAATGCCATATGTCACAGGAGAGACATGGCAGGAAAGGGCTATGGAGTTCCAAGGAAGGGAAGTCACATCTATGAAAAAGTATTCTGAAAGAATTTGCCCTTGGGATGAGTCTTGCAGGATGAGTGGGGTAGCTTGCTTGCTGTCTTCCACCCCGTGAAGTTGTGGCGACTCCATTTTGGGACCTTCAGAGCTAGTGACTGCACGCGGAGCCCCAGAGGGCAGCCCATGGATCTGCATGGACTCTCTCCATTTTCCCTCAGCAAGTAGACAGGCTCACAGTGGGCTGGATGCTTCTATTTAGGGTCGTTTTATCTCTAAGTAGAGTCGGCAGCCGTCTCTTGGAAGCCCACACTAGTCAGTACACAGCATCATGATGGCCCTCACCATGCTCTAGCAGTGCCCATTCATCTACTTCTGTGACTGTCTTTCCCTCAAGATTGTGAGCTTCCATGGCCAGCCATCAGTCATCTTCATTTCCCTTCATGCCTGGCCTGCAGGAGGCAGTAGGTCTCCAGAGAGGACTTGCTAAGGGTTAAAGGAGGGGACAGGACGTGGTGGGCTAGCTGGAGGCTGGTGGCTCAGAGCTCCTAGAGGGACAGTGACTGTTTTCAGATCCCCTATTCCCGCCCCCAGCTGTTTCTGTGGCGGGGACCGAGACCTCTGTGTGGAAGTTAGTTGAGGAAGTAGAATTTTGGAAAGCAGCCTTTCATATCCAGATGTGCACACCATTAGCAACAGAGAAGGTTTGCTCTTTTTATTTTGGTGAGAGTTGAAAGCAGATATCTAAAAATAGAGCTCAGTCTCACAGCAAAACCTGGCCACTTGGAAAATGTGTTCTAGTGGATTTTTTTTGTTGTTGTTATTTAAGAAGATTTTCCTAAACAAAGTGTATTATGACTATAAGAGGATTTCATTATTACTTTTTATTTTCTTCCCACCTCATTCTCGTGCTTTCCTGGATGTTGGGGGTCGCTCCTGAAATGACTGAAGTCAGCAGTTTCACAAGCTGAGTGTGTTCAATGTGCTCCTAACACTTCGAGTCTGATGCAGCCCCTGAAAGTATGAGGGCATGTGCCCCAGTTACCGCTGTCCTCCTGTGGGCAGACAGACAGCCTTGGGGACACAGACCAGGCCGTGATGGGAAACAGGGAAACAGCAGCTAGTATTTTCCCTTCAGTTTATGTCTGGGGTGTGGTGGAGGACGGGGCTCTGGTGTTAGATGAATCTCAGATCAAATCCTGACTGTATGGCAGACCAGCTGTGTTCTTCTCTGAACCTACTTCATAATCTGTAAGATGGGAAATCTAGTAGCTAAATGGGCATGATCGTAGTGAGGTGTAAAGATATAATGTCTTTCACTGATGAAAGAAATTGAAAATGATACAAACAAATGGAAAGATATACTGTGTTCTTGGATTGGAAGAATCAATATTGTCAAAATGATTATACTACCAAAGGCAATCTACAGATTCAGTGCAATTCCTATCAAATCACCAATTGCATTTTTCACAGAACTAGAACAAAAAATTTTTTAATTTGTATGGAAACACAAAAGACCCAGAATAGCCAAAGCAATCTTGAGAAAGAAAAACAAAGCTGGAGGAATCAGGCTCCTGGACTTCAGACTATACTACAAAGGGACAGTAATCAAAACAGCATGGTACTGGCACAAAATATAGATCTATACAAATATAGATCAATGGAACAAGACAGAAAGCCCAGAAATAAACCCACGCACATATGGTCAATTAATCTATGACAAAGGAGACAAGAATATACAATGGAGAAAAGACAGACTCTTCAATAAGTGGTGCTGGGAAAACTGGACAGCTACATGTGACCAGATACTATAAAACTCCTAGAGGAAAACATAGGCAGAATACTCTGACATCAATTGCAGCAATATCTTTTTGGATCTCTCTCCTAGAGTAATGGAAATAAAAACAAAAACAAACAAATGGAACCTAACTAAACTTAAAACCTTTTGCACAGCAAAAGAAACCATAAACAAAATAAAAAGGCAACATACAGAATGGGACAAAATATTTACCAATGATGTGACTGACAAGGGATTAATCTCTAAAATATACAAACAACTCATACAGCTCAATATCAAAAAAACAAACAACCCAATTGAAAAATGGGCAGAAGATCTAAAAAGGCATTTCTCCAAAGAAGACATACAGACGGCCAAAAGGCACATGAAAATACACCCAACATTGCTAATTATTAGAGAAGTGCAGATCAAAACTACAATGAGGTACCACCTCACACCAGTCAGAATGGCCATCATCAAAAAGTCTACAAATAATAAATGCTGGAGAGGATGTGGAGAAAAATGAACCCTCCTACACTGTTGGTGGGAATGTAAATTGGTACAGCCACTATGGAGAACAGTGTGGAGGTTCCTTAAAAAATAAAAACAGAGCTACCATATGATCCTGCAATTCCACTCCTGGGCACATATCCGGAGAAAAACAATTTGAAAAGATACAGGCACCCCAACGTTCATAGCAGCACTATTACAATAGCCAAGATATGGAAGCAATCTAAGTGGCCATCAACAGATGGGTGGATAAAGAAGAGGTGGTATATTTATACAATGGAATATTTCTCAGCCATAAAAAGAATGAAATAATGCCACTTTCAGCAACATGGATGGACTTAAAGATTATCATACAAAGTGAAGTAAGTCAGACAGAGAAAGCCAAATATCATGTGATATGACTTATAGGTGGAATCTCAAAAGATGATACAAATGAACTTATTTACAAAACAGAAATAGACTCACAGTTGTAGAAAACAAACTTATGGTTACCAAAGGGGAGGGGGGGAGAGGGATAAATTAGAAGTTTGAGATTAAAATATATACACTACTATATGTAAAATAGATAAACAACAAAAACCTACTGTACGGCACAGGGAACTCTATTCAATATCTTGTAATAACCTATAATGGAAGAGAACGTAAAAAAGAATGAATATATACACTCTACTGTACAATTGAAACCAACACAACATGTAAATCAACTATGTTTCAATAAAATTAGAAAAAAAGAAAAAAGATATAATGTCTTTGTACTTACATAAAAGACAACGTTGTTCTTGGCATATGGCAGATGTTGAACTGTAGCCGTTATTATTATTACTATTATTTTATTTGGGTGGACAGTTAAGTCTTAGAAATTCACATGACATTTGGTGTCCAGGACTTGTAAAAAATGAAAATATCATTTTAAGAAGGAAATAGCTATTTTATGTCCATTAAAGTCACCACAGACTTTTATTGTTTCTTAAAAGGATTACATTCAGGTTATAATGATCTGTTTTATAATTTTTAAAAATAAATACACCAATTAGATCAATTTCAAAATTTAAACCAGAGGTAACTTTTCAGATTCTAATTAGACATAAGGTTATTGGTCTGTGTTTATGCACAGAGGTGTGAGTATTTATATGTAACCGGATATAATATACATCTACCTATAAATATGTATAACACAGCTATTTATGACCTGATAATCATACTAGCAACTATAGATGCTGGACTAGACTCAGCTAGTGGTTTTACCCATTTGCTCTGTATGCCAACTTACTGTCTGATGCCAATCGGATTTAATATAATACAAAATCTTATATGGAGACATTGATAAATATGCACATAATATACAGGTATATGTGGCTCTAAAATATGAATATGTGCTTATTCCAGGTGTCAAATTAGTTTCAGGTGCCCATGTCTTAGGACAGCCCACTGTGGGAAACACAAACTAAAATACTTGCCCTGATTGCAATACTGGGTGCCGGGCAAACCTGAACCACACGTAGGGGCAGTGGCGTGGAACCCCAGAGAGAAACTCAAATGAAGATGCCAGAGGGCCAGAGGCCTAAACTGTGTCACGTGCATTTGATCCAAAGCAGGGCCGTGGTTTGTCAGAGCATGATTAGGTACTATAACCCTGAGAGTGAGAATCACTTGACCCCGCAGGACCACTGGCAAGCCACTCAGTGTGGCTGGGAAGTTAATTCGACTTAAAATCTCTCTTTCTGTAATTCCTGCCCATTTCCTTTTCTTCTCTCCTCCTGGACCTAGAAGAGTAGGTCATGGCCTTTCTTATACTTTGGCTCAACCCAGCAGAAACCATAAAGATAACCGCCAGTTCTTCAAAGCTGGCCAGATCCCTGATAATTTCACAGAGGATTTTCCCAGCACTTTAAGGAAGAGGGCTGGGGAAGCTGCTCTGCTGATCCAGCTGGGGGCCACTGCAAGGACTGGACGTGGCTGAGACGACTGCTTCGCGGGATGAAAAGGCACTTCAGAGTGACACCTTTGCTGGGAACCCTCAGGGAGGCTCTGGGAGCCACAGCCTAGGCTGAGATGTTTAGGGCGTGAGTCTACGCAACTGTTTTCTGGGAAGCAAACTGCACCGAAGAAAGTCTGTTTTAGGTGGCTTGAGGAAATTTTCCTTTTGGTTTGCGATGATAAGGGTGGGGTGGGGGGTTAGAATCTAATATATACCTGAGAACTCACTTGGAAGAAATTTCAGCCCACTGGCACTTAAGATAATACACTACACATTACATATGCATATACACGTATATCTACATATCTAACATATAAGACAAACATCTACAATGTTCTAGGCCTTTTCATGTTTGTTATCTAATTGAATCTTCACAGAAATCATCAAATCAATAGCAAATCCATTTTACAGATGTGGGAACTGCGGATTTGAGAGTTTAACTTGCCATATGCAAAGCTAGGTTTCAGTCCTGTGCCTTCCACCTTGAATGCCCACTGTTTCTACCGAGGCAATCGGTAAATATACGACTTCAGTTGTGGACAGATTGAGTTTAAAATTATGGACCACTGCCACATTCCTGCTAGTGTTGTTCTGAATTATTTGCTTTTAATTGAAACTGTATCAAATTATGAAAATGTATGTGCTTTACGTGGAAAAAGGAAGATTTCGAGGATATCGCTCTTCTCCAAAATCTGCCTAATTCTGCGTGCTAATGATTAGAGCTTTCTATATACCAGTGTGTATTATAAGCATAATGATAGAATGATGTATTCAACCTATGTTTATTGTGTGCCTACTATGAGCAGTCACAGGGAACACAGCAGTGAAGTAATTTACAAATGTCCCTGTCTTCCTGTAGCTGATAACGAGGTGATAGGGATGACCCTCTTTCCCTGAGGATGTTTTGTTTGTAGGGGGAGAGAACTCAGCTTGCCTTCACTTGGACAGACACTCACGTTGTCTCACCTATTTAGGCAAAGAGAAGCAGTGACCTGTCCTCAGGGACCTCTGAAGCTAGGGACTCAGGCCCTGCCCAGTCAGACTGCACATTCTTCCCCTCTCATCTTGGCCTCTCTTGATGAATGGGCTCCCATCTGCTTAGACTGGCCTTCTCCATTTTGCTAACGTCATGCCAACTGGTCCTCCTACGCCTCACATTACTCAGTGTTATTGTCAGAAAGGGAATGAGTGTATCTGTCTGTCTGCCTGTCTCTCATCTCAGTTTTAAAACCCTGGGGAAGGGCACTGACTGGTCCAGTTTGGGTCACATGTCCATCCCTGTGTCTGCCCAAGGTGGAGAATGAAGATGAATCTGTAAGAAGATGGAGAAGAGCCACTCAGGGTGGGAGAGCAGCTTTTCCCAGGAGGGGACCGTGATGGGTGAACAATACATGTCTACTACAAATGGTCATTCCTTTAATACTCGATCACATACAATGGGCTATTATGGATGTTACCCTACTCAAACTAACCCCATCAGCTTCGCAGGACAGAAATGATTATCCCCACTTGACAGATGAGGAAACTGGTGTCAAAGAGGCAAAGCTGGGTCAGAGGTCACACGGCTAAGTAGCCGAGTCAGAATTCAAATGCTGATTTTCTGGATTCAGATTTCAGATCATGAAAAGAGACTGAAAATCCTTCTGAATTTCCAGAGACAGATTCAGTCATGCTTTGTATAATTTTAGGGCTACATGTTTTCTTGTGTGTGGGTGCCTTGAACACTGGTAATTCCAATACAGCTTTCATAACCGCTCTCAACTGACAAATTTATTGGGTCAGTAAGAAACCCTGTTCCCCAGCCAAGCTAAGATAGGAGATATTTTGAAATTGCATATGGTAATTTTAGGTGGTATGTGGTAAAGAGCATTAACCGGATCTTTCTAAACCATCCACTTTATCACTGTGGGAAATTCTCCAACATCCATCACGGCTGTATGTCAAAGCTTTCTGTTTGTTTGTTTGTTTTCTTACTGAATCTCTTCTAAAACAAGGGTAGAATCAGGATTCCAGTAACATTTATTCCCTCATCCATCTATTCATCGATCCACTCATCCATCCAAACATCCCTAGACACATCCATCCATTATGACATCTATTCATTCAGAGGTTTGTTTACCACGTTTTATGCCAGCCATGGAGCCAACTGATGAATGGAATAGAGATAATAGAAACAAACCCTTTCTTCACAGTGCTCTCAGTCAAGTTGGGCGACATCAGCCACTAACAAATAACTCTCGTACCAGAGGCTACTCTCATACCAAGGCCACCTAGAATTCTGAGAGTTAATAAATGTATAGTAGGTAGCAGAATGTTCCCAGGCCAACAACACTGTCACTTGACTATGCTTCCATATGTCATTAATACATTAAGGAAAAAGGGCCATGGTTATAGAAAAGCAAGATTAGGATAGACAGATGTTAGAATCCATCTCACACTGGTATGCATCTGGGCCCTCAATGATTGATTCCTTCTGGAGGCTGCCCTTCTCAGGACAGGCATACTTTTACCTCCTCAAGTTCAGGGGCGATAGCCTCCTCAAGTCATTCTACTTCTCTTGAGTATAGGCTGACCAAACAACATGTGTGGAAATAATTTTAATTCTAAAGTACCGGAATTCCAGGATGAGGCAGAGGGTGGGGTATTGCAAATAGAGTTTTCAAGTACTTTCGCACCTGCACCTGGATATTCTCAGTTATCAATGGATACGTTAATGTTCTAATTTATTCATCCATCTTTTGTACTTTTGGTTAATTTGACTCTGTCACTGAGTTTCCAGGTTCAAGATTAAGGACCCAACAGATCAGGACCAAAACTCTGGGACAAAAACATTCAATTGAAGTACTGTCCTTAAGGACTCATGCCGGGAACAAGGTAGCCCATCTAGAAAGCGTTTCATTTGCATCACACCCTTATCTTCATTTCCATCCCCATTACCTTCTCCCCTGATTCCATCAAATTATGGCCGATGCCGGGGTAGATGAAATAATTCAGGCAAGTGGAGAAGGAGGTGCAAACTCTTGACGAGATTAAAATAGACTGTAGACGGGAAGCGGAATTTGAGCTGAGCCTTGAACGTGAGTATGATTTTGACAGGCAGGGAATGTAGGCTACTGCACTCCAGGCTAGGAGAAGCACGTGAACCACTGCATGGAGGCCAAGGGCAAGGCGTATTCGGAGAAATGTGCATGGGAAGTAGAAGCTTGGAGAGTTAGCAGATAAGAATGGAAATGTGAACTGGCTCGATATTGTGGAAATTTGCAACGCCTCATTAAGGAATTTGGCTTTTCTCTTGGGGAAGTAGAGGTATTAAGCAGAGAGAATGATGTGATCAGATTTACATTTTTGCATGATCACCCCGGAAGCAGTAGGAAAAATGGACTGGAGCCTGGGGGCAGAGAGTACAGTTGAGGTCTGTTGCATTGGTCCAGGATGATCAGTTTCTAATCTTTGGGGCAGGCAATTAAAATTTCCAGGGTCTCTGTGATGCTCTTTATATATGAGGTCAGGTTTGCTTCTGAATCATTAGGGGTATGTCCACACTCATAAACTACTTTGTGTGTTTTGATTTATTTAACCAGTTCTGCAAATCAAAACGAAAATGCCAGGAAGCTGTTTCACATGTGTATGCAGACTTATGAGAAATTAAACTTGGCTCACAAATATTTACTGAGAGCAGATTTCCCACACAACATACTGCCAGACTCCTGTGGATGATAAAGAAAAAGCATAGGCTATGGGTTTGTTTCTCCTTTAGATTACATCTCATTTTATGGATGGGAAAAAGCCAGGGCTGATCTCAATCACAGGGCACTTGTCTCCCTGCTGGCCTCTGGACTGATTGACAGGGCCCTTGGCCTGCAAAGAACTGGGAACCCTGTGGTTGGGTCTGAGGTGGAGAGAGGCGGGGAAAGGGGTCTTCCGGGAGCAAGAATCCTGAGGGGGGGGATGAGATTCCTTGGTAGGCCTGGGATTCATTCCTGAGACAGATATTTTGTAGAATCAGCATCTGAGTTCTGACATTCTGCTGGGAGCCACATCTCAGTGGAATATTCCAGAACTGTTGGGGCACAGACACATGTCAGTTTATGACTGATTGGATCACAGCCACACAGAGATGATGCTGTCGCCATCAGATGCCAGACGATTCTTCTCCTGGAGGTGGAAGGGGTCACTCATGGGGCACGGCGGGCTGCCCAGCCTTGGCCAGAGTGAGGTGGGACCCATCATTGACTTGTACAGGAACTGTAATTGATGACCAGGGTCCTAGAGGCCTTACAATCCTCCTAGGCATTTTCTCTTTCCTGAAACCTGAACAGACAGAAGTTCTAGGTGGGCCTTACTTGAAGCTGCTCTCAGGCAGTGACAAGCTTACATCCTAAGTTCTGTGGGATGTGTTGAGAAGAGAAGCCGTAGGTCTAGAGGTGGGAGGTGTGGGTGAACTGTTGGCCTCAACCTCATTTCACCCGGAGAAATCCTGGGGACAATGACAAATGTTTGAGCAGCATTTCTCTTATAAGACACTTTTTATGAAGTCTCACAATTTTCTAGACGAGGGAACTGAGCCTCAGAAAGGACACTGTACTAGCTCCAAGGACTGCTGGGTGGTGGCAGAGCTGGGGCCACAACCCGAGCCTTCTACCTGCAATTTTCATGTCCTTTCTGCCAAAATAGAAAAGTCCCTTAAGCCTGGAGAAAAAAACTCAGTGTTAGGATTTGTGAACTAAAGACAATTACAGAGTAAATGCTTGTATGAGTTTGCTAAGGCTGCCACAGCAAAGCACCACAGGCTTCCCTAAAGAATAGAATTTTATTTTCTCGCAGTTCTAGAAGCTGTAAGTCCAAGATCCAGGTGTTGGCAGGGTCGGTTTCTTCGGAGGCCTCTCTCCTCGGCTTGTAGATGGCCATCATCTCCTTGTGTCTTCACATGGTCTTCCCTGTGTGTGTGTTTGCACCCTAATCTCCTTTTCTTGTAAGAACACCAATCATACTGGATTAGGGTCCGCCTAATGCCTTCACCCTAACTTCATTACCTCCTTAGAGGCCCTATCTCCAAATATAGTCACATCTGAGGTAGCAGGGGTTACGGCTTCAACATGTGAATCGGGGAGGGACCCGATTCAGCCCATGACAATGGTTAACAAGCATTTGTGTTATTGAAAATATCTATTCAACACAGTTAACGGAGTTTCGTGAGGCTTAGTGGAGACAACGCATTCGTTTACCCCACTGCAGAATGCTTACCGAATGCCTGTACTCTAGATATTTCTGAGGACTTAGATACAGTACAGCATTGAGCATCGTTAGCAGTGGGGCGTGGTAGTTATTATTATTTCCATCTCACAGAGGAGGAGGACGAGGCTCGGGGAAGGACATGAAGCTATTCCCAAAGTTGCACACATAGAGAATGGTGGAGTAGGGATTCGAACTTGCATCTTTGCTGCCAACCTCATTCTCAGCAAAAAAAAGCAAGTGCAGATGGCTCGGATTTAATAGCAAGTGTATTCTGTTCCTTTCCCACTCGCCCAGCTTTCACTTGCACTGAAATTATTAAACTGACAAGGGGGTGGAGTGGGCGGAATGCACATACTATTGCTTTCAGAAAATGAGGCTCCATTGGGTGACCCTTTTTTACTGTCTCAGCCGGGGAAGGAGCCCCTAGCCAGAGGGAATCAAATACTTTTCAAATGTCTCATTAAAATAAAAAGGTGATTCTTGCATTGGTACCATGATAAAGACTACAAAGAGCAACATGAAAACTCCCTGGTTTACCCCTTCTGAATAGGCCTCAGCTCCAGCCGCAGAATGAATTAGCGGCCACCCCATTATCTGTAAGCCTCAGAGAGCGCAACCCAGGCTTTGATCTGCCAGTGTCAAGGAAACTGATAAAAACTCGTTCTGTTTCTAAGCTTTCCAGGCCTGAAATTCTCTTTTCCCTTCAGCACGCTATAAATGACCCTCTGAAGTGGCTGGGCATTCTTTCACAGCCTTGTGTCCAATCTATTCATAACCACGGTTATCAATTATTATACCAGCTGGAATTTCTGAGGGCCAGGAGGCTGTCAGGGGCTCTAATTGTGGCTCAGGGATAAAAGCAAAAACACACAAATTTTAACCAATCATAATTAACTTATTCTCCAAGTGCAAGAAAAAAAAAAGAAACCCTCCAAAACAAAACAACACAAAACCAAGGCTTATGAATCCCTCTCAGCTAATCACTCTTGAAAGCAACCATGGAGGGGGAGAGGGGTGCTTTTATGGCGATGGTCGCTCCTGATTGGCCTGTGGCGCCAGGTTCCCCAGGAAGGAGCGGGGCCAACTGGCAACCAGAGAAGTTCTCAAATCATTGGGGCTTTTTTTCCCCTTAATCTTAAAAAAACCCTCATTTTTCAAAGTAGCGTGATGTTTTCCAAGCTTCTGACAGAGCTTTGAATAAAGAAGCATCAATTTCTCATCGAACCCAAACAACTGAGTGAGTGGGTCCAAAATATTTCATTAAAAAGAAGTTCAGTGGCAGCTATCACATTAATAAAGGAGGCGCGTGTGACCTGGAAGGGGGCCTGAGGGATCTGATCCCCAGACGCAAGGTCAGACAGCAGGATGAGCTGGGAAAAGCCTTAGCACACGGCCTGGCACATAGTAGGTGCTCAAGAGGTTAGCTCCCGTCCCTGCCCTGCTTCTCTTCTTAGACTGGCCAACAGCCAAATGTCTTGAAGGCATCTGGCTAGTGGCAAAGGCATCTGAATGAAGGGCCCATGATGTCATGGAAAAAGCATGGCTTTGGAGTGTGACAGGTCCCAGTGTTTAAACCTCTCTGAGACTCAGTGTCATTTTTTTACAATGGCAATAGCATGCCCTGTTGGTAGAGTTGCTATGGGGGTTAAGAGAAAACCTCCTAGGGAAGTGCCTGACACACAGTAGGTGCTAAATCAATGTTTGCTGTGGCTCCTGAGGGTGCTTTTGAGATGTGGTCTCCATAAATGTCAGTTCTGGCGAGGGGCTGCAAAGATCACCCCCACCCTCCAACCTGTTACTTAGCATTTGCCCAGAACCATTTTACAACCCTTGTTAGACCAGCGGATCTGAGGAAGGGTGAGAGCCTTCCTGCAGCAAAGAGGCTGGGGATGTACATCAAAAAGAAGAGATATCACAGGACTCTTTCCAGGACAAAGGAAGCAAGGCATTGATGAAACGATTTAACAATATCATTATTTCCACAGAGCCTATCTGACTCCAGAAAGTGACATTTGTATTTTGGTCATTGGTGTTTAGCCTTGCAAAAGCAACTTAACAAGATCTCCCCAGTATGTGTTACGTTATGCTGGAGGGTCAAGAATCCAGCTTTATATGTGACATTTGTTGATATAGCTGCAGCCCAGAAGTTTGAAACTTTTATTTATAAAAGATGTGAAAGTATTCTCTCAGTAGTTCTTGTTCACAGAAGCAGACATAAACATGTCCTAATTTTTTTTTTTTTTTTTTGCACAAAGGAGCGTTTCCTTAAAGTATTTACATACATGATAGGAGACAGTATTTGGAGACGTGCTCCTCAGTGAGTCTAAGGTGGAGAATGGCTCAGGCGGGATAATTATTATTAGCCATCGCCATCGGACTCTGAAGTTGTAATGGCTTAACACAATAAGGGTTATTTCTCACTCAGGTGACATCAGATGAGGGTGGGCATCCAGCTTACATCTTGTGGTCATGCTATTGGGACCATTACATTCAAGGTTTTTACAACCTGGGAAGACAGGGACAGAGAAGCAAATGAATTCGAAACAGCTACATCCCAGAAGTGATATAAATCATTGCTTCTGCTCATTCTGACCAGAGCTGTTACTATGGCCTCATTCGAATTGCAAGGGAATCTGGGAAATGTAGGGAACTACATGAAATATTTGCTGAGTAGAACGTGTCTCTGCTATAGGGAACATCGGAGATGGTACTTTGGCTCTGTATCCATGACGTAGTGGATGTTCCCAGGAGGGAATGGGGATGAAATGAGGCTGTTGGGATATAGGTTCCTGGATAGAGTAGCCCAGGGCATGAGGTTGGCCCCCTCAGAAAGAGGATGTAGTCTCCAAAGAGCAGGGGAACCTTAGCCTGGGGCTGTACCAATGGGCTGGTATTTGGGGCTGGGAGATGCATGGGATTTTCAGCACCAGGTGAGGATTTCTGTGTTAAATATAGATCAGAAAGTTTCATCAGTGTTCCTGAAAGGGACTCTGGAGAAGGGGCTGTCAGGACTTTGATTAGGGGAGAGGCCCCCTGCTGACTAGCCTGAGGCTCAGAGCTGAGATTCAGCTGCAGGTACAAGCTGGTGAGAAGTGACACCACCTAGCTGGAAGGCTGGGTGAGTAGATGGGTTAGCAATGTACGACGGGGTGAGATACGGAGGCTATGGCCTTGGATCAAAGCAGGTGCTGTGGTGATAAAGTTCACCCCAGTGGACATCGGCTAGAGGAGCAGCAGAATATTTCCAGACTCCACCTGAGAGGGGTTTGGGGAGAAATGCCAAAAAGCCAGCAAGGTCAGGATGGGCTGAGCCTCTAGGCGGCAGATATATATGCTAATTGCTAAAGAGCCTGGGGCAGCCTGGAACTGATAAGATATATAATTTACTCCTATACAGTGAAACCTGAACTGATAGTAATTCCTACCATTTTATTTTAATACAGTCATTTTTGTTCAGCTTCTCTTTTTCAAAGATAAAAATCTAGAGGATGAACGAGATTCTACAAAGGACACGATGAAAGTCTGGTAGAGAAGATGCTAACGATAATAGTGATTCTGGCAAACGCAGTGTTTTTCATTTTTACCCATGAGCTAATTTGTTCCTCACCAAGCGTCTGTTAGGTATGCAGGGATTGTTTTTTCTCCGTTGTATAATATTAAGGAGGAACCTGAGGTCTTTCAGGAAAGCCTAAGTGATTAGTTCACAGAGGAGCAGCGAATATGACACAGGGCTGGAATTCAAATCCAAACCTCCTGATGCTTGCTCTGCCAAACAATGCTGCCTCTCAGCAGGAAGGAAGCAATGCCTGGGAGAGCTGCCGGGCAGTGGTGGCCACTCCTCCTCTTTCATCTCCTCCATCATTATCATCACCACCATCAGCACCACCGCCACCGTCATCATCATCTTTATCCTAAAGATGGTCCCATTGCCCAGCCGTAACCAACATCTCTCCTCTCAGTTTTGTCTCCAGTGGTACTGAGTTTGAACAAGTTCATGCACAAATTCTCACCCACTTCCTAACCGAAACTTTCATTCAACAATAAAAGGTAATGAGGCAGTGTCAAAAAGGATCTGTATTATTTCATTTTGTTTAGATCTCCCCTTTGGGCTCTCGCAAGGGGCAGCAGAGGGGACTTAACTTTACCTGAGAAACAAGGGGAAAATGAGTTTGGGAGGACCAGCATTAGTCATTGGCTCTATCAGTGAAGAACCACTGAGCACCTACAATACCAGGTGCTGGTCCGAGGCTAGATGGTGGGGTAATAGAGGTGAATATGTTTCATTCCCTGCTGTCGGGGTCTACAGTCTAGTTAATGCTACACTTCACTGAATCTCTGTACAAGTGAATTCTTGGTTTTGATTTCAACTCCCAAATTTATGAAGCCTGCTATTTCAGCGTGGACTCCATCTTCTAACTCATCACCAGTTTGAATTTAGATGTGGAGAACAGATATGAATATACTGTTCCGTGAGTATAGCCTAGAGCAAGGGTCAGCAAATATGGCCCATACCAAACCACCTGTATTTGGAAAAAAGTTGTATTGGAACATAGCCACGCCCACTTATTTACATATAGTCTCTGGCCACTGTAGCGGCTCTATCAGCAGAGTTGAGTAGTTCTAACAGAAAACATATGGCCCACAAATCCTGAACTAGTTACTAACCTGCCCAGTGGAGAAAAAGTGTCCTTACATTTGCCTTAGGTTCCGTTTTGCAACCTTTTCTTATGGATGAACTATTGTGTCCCATCTGAAGCCATGCCCTCCTCTATGCACTAGATCCCATCCACTCTTGCCTATTCAAGGACATCAGTCCAATAATTTTTCCTTCATCAGTATTGCACCTCTACTGAAATCAACTATAGTTCAATAAAAGAATAGGAAGTTCAGGGCTATGAGTCATTTATATTTGTACTTATGTTATATCTTCAATACAAAGTAATAATAATTTAAATCACTCTACATGTAAAGATAAAAACGACTGAAAAAAATACTGCACCTCTGCTGGATCATTCCACCAGGGTACAAACATGCTGTTATTCCTCCCATCTTAGAAAACAAAACCTAGCAAAACCTTCTCCTGGTCCCACCAGTTACTGCCCATTTCTGTGTACTTCTTTGGAGGGCAACTTTCCAAAAGCATTGCCAACTCTAATTCAGCTTCTGTCATTCATCCTTAAACTTATTCTAACAACCAAACTGTTCTTGTTCAGGTCACCAGTGATGTCCAGTTTGCCACCAATGGTCAGTTCTTGGTGGTCATCTTACTTGACCTCCCAGCAGAATTTGATGCATTCAATCATCTCCTCTTTTTAACTCATTTTCTTCACTCGACTTCTGGAACACGGTGCTTTCACATCTTCCCTCCTATTTTACCTGCTGCCGTCTCTCAGCCTCTTCTGATTCCTTTGCTTCTCTCACAGTCTTACCATTGCAAGCCCAGTCCTTGATCATCTTCTGTTCTCTTTTCACACACTCCTTTGATACTCTCAGTGAATCTCATGGCTTGAAATGCAATCTCTATGCCGAAGAATCTCAGAGTTTTTTCTTCATCCCAGACCTTTCTCTTGTCTTCAAGACTTGAACTTCACCATCTGCTCAACAGCTACGCATGACTCAATTAGGCATCTCAAAATCAACATAAGCAAAATGCAAGTTTAAGTAACACCTCCTCTCACTCCCACGGGAGTTAGGACACTATCACCCTCCCAGTTGCTTCAGCCTCAGACTTTAGAGTCCTCCGTGACCCTTCTTTCATAGTTTCTATTCCGTCCATTGGGAGAGCATGCCACTTCCAGCACTCAGCCCCTTCACTGCTCCTAGTTGGACTCCAGGCATCGTATCTCCTCTAGATTACTCAGTTAGTCTCCTAACCCATCTCTCTGCCCCTACTTTAGCCTCCCTACCATGACTTCATTCTATTCTTGAGAGACTAGTCAGTAGTCAGTCAGTCAGATTAGAGTCTCCCTTAGTCCTCTCCAATTGCTCCCTATTTCACTCAGAGTAAAACAAAGTCCTTAAAAATTTCTGTAGGACCCTATGTGACCTGTTCCTACACAACTTAGCCCTGACTCTCTGACCCCATCTTATTCCTCTGCACCCCTCAAACTCTGTTCTAGCCACACCACTCTTGTCTAATGCCTTGAATATGACAGCCATCCTGATACACAGGACTCTTGCACTGGCTGTCTCCTCTGCCTAGAGCTCTCTTCCCTTAAATATGCGTCTTTGCTCATATATCAACTGCTCATTGGGCTCTACTCCAACTACAATTATTCAAAATTGCAAATTGCCTCCTCCAGCATTTTTTCCTCTGTTTTTTTTTTATAGCACTTTTCTTTCTCTTATATACTATATTCTTTGCTTACTTGTCATATATACTGTTGACTGTCCGTTTCCCTCTACTAGGATGGAAGCTCTGCTAGGAGAGGAATTAGCATCTCTTCCTTTCACTGATTTATCCCATGTGCCATGAACACAGCCTGGCTCAGTACAGACACTCAACAAATATTTGTCCAAGGAATGAATCATTAACTACGAGGTAGCGATCGATTCAGGTGATTAATAATGTTCTCAACTCTTAAAAAGGAGACACTGGCAGCAAGAGATAGACTTGGGAAACTGTCAGGAAGAGGCAGCCTCAGAACAACCCAGTATGTTTTGGCTTCCGTGCCACTGATCAGCGTCAGAGGTTCACAGGGCATGTGGCTGAGTGGGCTCCTCGCACGAAAGGCCTGCACATCCCAGATAAGGGAGAATCATGTGCGGTGGCTCTGGCTATCATGGGCACAAGGACTATTTTTACATAATAGAGGGGAAGATAATCCTACAGACGTGATGTAAAGGTCTGAAACATGTACCATCTCAGGGAGGCTGGTAACTTATGCTGTTCATTCCAGGGACACCTCATTCCCAGACAATGTTTGGAAGCCTGAGGAAGGAATTTTTAAGTTGTTTCTGGCCAGGAAATGTTCCCTTGCACTCTCACGGTGTTCCATGACCTACGAGTGGATTTGAAAGCTCTCCTAGAGTGAAAAACAATACAGATTTGGAGTCAGGAGAAAGAATTCTGAATTATGTCTTTAATACTTGTTAAGACTTCCAGTTTGGGCAGATTACTTAACCTCTCAGAACCTTGATCTCCTTTTCTGTACAGTGGGGCTAAAAGTTCTTACTCTTTCAAGATTGAGCTTAGGAGCGAATGAAACCACACACGTGCGTGCTTTTATCAATTTAAAGACCAGTCGAAAGTAGTTCTCATGATTATGCATAAAAACAGGGAATAAGTGAATCGCTCATGTGCATTTGGAAATATTATTTAATTAGTAAACTCCAAAACAACTAAAAAATATTTACTGGCCACTTTTATAATAAACCCAACATGTGTTCAGCATTGTGAGGGTTTGAAGGTCTGGAGCAAGGTCATTACCTTTGAGGGGTGACCAGTCTTGTTGTGCAAAGGTGTAGACATAGAACAAGGCCAGACCGTGGTACTGAGGTTCCTAAGCGCATCTGTGTTGTCTCCCCATCTGACTCAGATCAACTGATATGTACTGACTCATTGTCACATTCCAGGCCTTCTCAGATCAATTACTTCATGAGCTACGATAACTGAGGAAGTATTTATAGATCTAGTTTGTAGATGAGGAACTGTAGTCTCTGATAGGTAAAGTGATTTCGCCAATATCCTGTAATTAGCAGGTGGCAGAACCCAGCTCTGAATTTTTCTGATTTCAAGTCTTGTGATTCTTCCACAGTCCATTGGTGCCACATATGGCGCACATCCTTCTATACCCACAGGAATGCAGTATTTTAAAGGAGGACTGTACAATCCCACACAGGCATACACCTGTTTCTATGAAGATAATGTCTGTTGTCATGGACTGAAGGTCTGTGTCCCTCAGACATTCATATGTTGAAATCCCGATCCCCAATGTAATGGTAGTAGGAGGTGGGGCTTTGGGGAGGTAATTAGGTCATAAAAGTGGAGCCCTCATGAGTGGGATTAGTGCCCTTAGAAAAGGAACCCCAGAGAGCTCTCTGCTCTCTGTCATACAGGGATCTGATAAGAAAATGGCCATTTGTAACCCAAAAGAGGGTCCTCAATGGAACCGACCTGCTGACACCTTGATCTCAGACTTCCAGCCTCCAGAGCTGTGAGAAATACATGTCTGTTGTTTAAAGCCACACAGTTTTTGGTACTTTGTTACAGCAACCATGAGGCAGAGGAAACAGGGAAGTCTCTCAATGTCATTTGGGGCCATTTCAAGTCGGTCACCTCACTCATTTCATAAAGGACAGCAACTCTTGTTCAGAAGTCAAGATCATTTGGCAGGAAACGTGTTCGCTAGGGTGTGTGATTATCCTCGTGCACTCACGGCCACGCACATGCACGCATGTGAAATGGTTCATGTCTCATGTCACCTTGTGAAGTATGAATGCGTTCAAGCAGGAGACAAGGGACAACGGTCTAGACCAAGCTCTGCCACCAAGAAGTGTGAAGCCCACTGTCCATCACTCTTCTCACCCGTAACTTGAAATCATTGGTCTGTGGGCTCACTGAGGGGAGGGCTGTGTCTCCCTCCTGCCCCCCCTCCCTCTTTTCTTCTCCACTGCTCCCTGCCTGGCCCTCCTCTTTCTGTCATCTTTCCACAAAGCAGGGTTGCACACCGACATGCTGCAAGCACGGTGTTAAAACACAGTTAACAACAAAACAGACACGCTTGCTCTGCTCATGGAGCTTCTAGCTGAAGACGAATAAGGACAAAGAACGAGCAGTAAGGGAACTCCCTGGCAGTCCAGTGGTTAAGACTCCATGTTTCCACTGCCCGGGGCACGGGTTCCATCCCTGGTCAGGGAACTAAGATCCTGCAAGCCACGCAGGGCAGCCAATTAAAAAAAAAAAAAAAAAAAAAAAGAACAAGTGGTAACAAAGTGTGATACTTACTCTTACCTGGAGAAACCCACACACTTCCGGTTACTGCCCCAATTAGGGGACGGTTTTATTCATCTTTGTATTTCTAGTGCTTCACAAGGGGCCTGGCACATAGTAGGTGTTTAGTAAACGGTGTCTGGACTGACAGTGCAAACAAAAGAATGAGGATGTTGAATTCAAAGAACTCTGGGTTCTTCTAACTCTTTGATCTTAAATTTATGGGAAGAAGGGGCTGCGGGTTAATACTTTTTACAGTCTTTACATTTCCACTTTTATCTTCTGTGGATTTATTTATTCATTCAACAAACATTCGTAAATATTTGTGCCCAGGCACTGTCTTAGCCATTGGTAAATAGCATTAACAGCAGAATCAAAGTTCCTGCCCTCAAGGAGCTTACATTCCAGAATCAGAATGAGAAATAGACCATAAACAAGCACGCATAGCTTGCAATATAAATTCAGGTACTGACAAGTTCAAGGAAGATGTCAGAGGGCGTTGGAGATTCTTTGTCAGGAAAGGCTGTAGGGGAAACCTGTATGAGAAGGAAACATTTGAGTGGAGATCTGAATAAAGTGATATTTTATAAAAAATAAGCTCTTTAAACCATGAGTCATTATGAGCCCAATGCCGGTCCTTCGATTTTGTGAATACAGTCTGTACCCAAGGATGAAAGGATCTTCACAGCAGCCCTGCCATGGTGGACATGTCATCTTGGCTTGATGAGTGATCACAACATTGCAACGTGTTGTGCTGTCAGACATTTAAAATGAAGCAGGTTCACCTTTTACTGAGCTCAAATGCGTCTTCCCTTCATTTCCACTCATGGGAACTAGTTTTGGTTTCAGTGAACAGATTGATGGCTGTTCATAAACATCTTTATTCTCCTCTCCTTGGACCATAGCTGGACTCCATTTCCTGTCCCCTTTGCAGCTGGGAACATGTGCCTGAGTGACAGCTGAGGCAACGTGGGCGAATGGCTGTGCGTCCCTGCTGGGCTTGGCCCCCGCAATGCGCTGGCTTGAGCCCCTTTCTGCTTTCTCCCCTCTGCCGGCTAAACACAGATGATGATGCGGCTCTGGGGATGGCAGAGCAACAATTTGGAAGGAGTTCTGGACCCCAGGATGACCAAGTGAAAGAGAGAAACCCCATGCACTTATTCGCTTTCCCAGGACTGCCTACGTGAGCTAGAAACAGCTTTTCACTTTGTTGAGCCAATATCTACTAGGGCTTAATTCTATGGCTGTGTTGAGCTAACCCATGTTTGGTTTTAATATTATAGCAGCGAATCTAGTTCTCATGACGAATACACCCTGGAACAGAAGAATATATCTCCCAGGCAAGCCGCTCGCTTTCAACACCTCTGTACCACACTGCATAGATTCTATTTGCAGACATGTCCTGATATCTACAATTGATTCATTTAAAACCCATAGGGTCTCAAAAGACAAAATGAGGGAAAGTACAAGCATATGGACAATCTTTTATAAGTCTGTATTTACATCTTAGAGTACATGAGCTGGCACACGAGGGTAGTATAGTAGGTGGTCCACAAATGTTGGTCCAATGAACAAATAACAGTACTCTGATGGGCTTTATTCACCAAGTTGGTAGAGAGAGGTGTTCTTTGACAGGTTTCTTACTTGTGAGCACTTAGGGGTCAATGTCTGTGGATGATGTGTGCACCACAGAGAGACCTTGAACATGACCTAAAGCCAAAGGAACACGCTATCTTACTTCTGGCTAAACAAAGATAAGAGAATAGTAGCTGAAAATTGCTTTTCCCACCTGTTTTATTTTCATGGAGATCTGAATGATAAAATTTGGATTATGCTTCCTTTAAAAAAGGATTTTGTAGCTAGAACTGCCAAATCTCTACTGGACCTAGAGTCCTAGCACAGCCCATCTGTTCAGCCTGGAAAATTGGGTGTTGCCTTCCTTCTGAAGGGACTGGTTGTGCAGACCTGAGTCTGTTGTGAAGGACACGCTCTTGTTTTCAGAATGTTTCAAGCCCTTACTACTAACACCAGATAGAGGGCTATACTCTTTATACACACTCATTCAGCAAATGCCATCTTCAATCTCTGAGCCAGGCATCAGGGAAGCAGCAGGCATCATGCCCCTGGGGGCGTTTAAGCAAAGCTGGGCAGCCACGAGCCTGTGTGCTTTTGGTAGTTCTCTCTCTTTTTTTATAAGTTGTTTCTGGGCATCGACTGACCTCCAGTTATAGTTGAGGTTCTACTGTGGAGGTCTATAAGTGTGATGATTCTTAACTTATTTGTTACTTATATCCAATCCCTTTCCAAAAGCTCTGTGGTACAACTATGCAAATAATAGAACAAGATAAAAAATGAAGCACCATTAAAAGTACATGTTTGCTAACACAATAAACCTTGTAAAATTAGAATAGAAATGCTCATATCCACTTGCATATTCTAAAGTCCTGCATTTATGCTGAGCTGCAGTTTAGACTCTGAATTTCCCAGTAGCCAGTGTAGGGGAAAGTATGATCTGTCACGCAATTCAATCCCACCTGATGAACGTACGCCAGCTGCTCAGGAAAAGCACTAGAAATGAGGAAAGG
This sequence comes from Monodon monoceros, assembly GCF_005190385.1. Lineage (NCBI taxonomy): Eukaryota > Metazoa > Chordata > Mammalia > Artiodactyla > Monodontidae > Monodon > Monodon monoceros. The sequence continues at coordinate 76,344,080 of NW_021703775.1, read as the reverse complement.
AGAAATTTCTCCTGGGGGAACAATTCGCTGTGCTGTTCTGAACCAAATCCACCATCATGTTTTTACAATAAGTGTAACAGAAAGAGTGTAGAATCACTTGGTGTTGGCCACTGTTATGACGCCAAAGCGCTCTTCACAGCATTGGTGAGAATGAGGGCCAACATGATACTATCCAGGAGCACAGCTTTTGAATGGTCAGATGTGATAAGAGTTTTAATGGAATAGGGACTCAATTTCACAACCAAGTCTGTATATTTATTTTCCACAAGTGAGATGTTGATAAGCCCTGGAGAAGAGAGATTTTGTGGTTACCGTCTGCTTCCTGATTTGAAGACTCTCAGAGCATAATAGTTGCATAGCCAGTCTCCTGCTTTTCGTCCCTTCCCAGACTTAAGTCCCAGGTTTCTAGAGATTTCAGTCTTTCTCATCTTCCCTCATCAATACCTACTCGTTGGCGAGGATCTTTTGGTTATTTGAGAAGCCATCTCTGTGTCCCACCCCTGCCCCCCACTTAAGGGGGGGCAGTCATGGCTCTAGAAATTATTTTAAAACTTCTGCTTCAAAATGTCACCTAACGGTACCTCACATAGGCTCTCAAAATCTCACCTTAAGAAGACAGTGGCCATGGCAGCACCATTTACAATAACCAAGACATGGAAGCTACCTAAGTGTCCATCAACAAATGAATGGATAAAGAAGATGTGGTATCTATACACAATGAAATACTACTCAGCCATAAAAAGAATGAAATAATGCCATTTGCAGCAACATGGATGGACCTAGAGATTGTCATACTAAGTGAAGTAAGTCAGACAGTGAAAGACAAACATCATATGGTATCACTTATATGTGAAATCTAAAATAAGATATAAATGAACTTATTTACAAAACAGAAATAGACTCACGATGGTTACCAGAGGGGATTAGCAGGGTGGGAGGGGCAGAGGAGATAACTTAGGAGTTTGGGATTAACATATACACACTACTAAGTATAAAATAGATAAACAACAAGGACCTCCTGTGTAGCACAGGGAACTGTATTCAATGTCTTGTAATAACCTATAATGGAAAAGAATCTGAAAAAGAAAATATGTTGATATATGTATGAATGTGAATTGCTTTGCTGTATATCTGATGCTAGCACAACACAGTAAATTAACTATACTTCAATTTCAAAAAAGATAGTGGAACTCCTGTGAGACTCTGAGAAGAAATTCCATCAGCCACAACACTTGGCAGATACCCTGAGAATCATGATTTTTAACTGGCAGATGTTGCCCCTGAAGAAGATCAATGCAGCGGTCCTGGGAGAAGATGGAGACGCACAAGGCGCCTCCCCACGGGCTAGACCGTGAACGTCTGAACCGTCAACAACCACAGTTTTACACCGCCATTCTTCTGATGCTCATTTTTCAGGTAACCCATTTCAAAAAAAAAGATGACTTTTTTTTGCAGCCTTGCTGCTGTCCACTGTCCTAATCGGAGGCTTCCGTTTACTATCTGGTGAGAGGCTATGATTGTCAGAAAGTGAAAGACAAGTGGCAGAAGGGGATTAGCAACAGATCGCCTCCTGGGAGGTGTGTGTACCCAAAGCAAAGCATCATAAATGGGGACAGAGAAGAGACCAGGGAGAAGTGCCCTGAGAAGGAGCCCCCATGTGGAGAGACAATGAGGATTTAAGAACCCAAGAGAAGCTCCTTAACGTGAAAAAGAAAATGTAAAAACCAACCGTTTACTGCAAACATACTAAATGATGAAATGCTATGGGCATTCTTTCTAAAACCAGAAATAGAATAAAAATGCCCTCTATCACAATTATTACATAACTTTTTTACAGATGTTGTGCATTATGTTTAATCAACCTGGCTTATGACGTACCACGTATTGAGCTAAACCCTGGGGACAAAACAGTGTGCAAAGACAGATAAGGCACCTGGCCTCATGGAGCTTGCAGTCTATAAGGGGGATAGCTAGATATTAATTAAATAATTATATGCAATATGTAAACTTGTATGGGTGGTAAATGTCACAAAAGAGAACTCCATGGATACTTCGAGCGTATGTAATTTGAACATTGACAGAGAAAAGCCTTCCCAGGGAAAGTGAGCACAGAGCACATGTGGAACGATGTTAGGAGTTTACTGAGTAAAGAAGAGTCCATGGAAGAGTGAGTGGAAATGACATAGTATAGGAGGGGCCGAAGGTCAGAGGAGCTGTAGTTTGAGAGGTGGGAAGCAGTGTGATAGATCGAGGTGGCGTGGTCATTTCATGTTGAAAAGATAGTCCAAGGTGTAGTACTGGGAGTAGACCAGGCATGTTAAGGAGCTATGATCTCCATGAGGATAGGATTTGGTGTGAGCTTGGACAAGAGTGATGGTGGTGGTGGGGGTAGAGGGAAGTCGACAGGTCCAACCAGCACGATAGCATATGAAGCAGAATTAAGGGGAAAAGTATTGAGAGGAAGGGGCACCGTGCTCTCATCTGCTGGCAATACAATTATTTACCTAGAAAACCAAAGATAATCAATGAAAATTCTTTTAAATTATTGAGTTCAATAAAAGGCAGACTATCTACTATTATGTGAAAATTCTGTAAACCTGCTATAATAAGAAATTAGTGTATTCATAAGGAAAATAACATAAAACACTCAATGGTAACCTAAATGAGAAATGTGCTGAAAACCAAAAAATAATGAAACCGAGAATGTTACTGACTGATATAAAAGAAGATGCGAATGAAAAAATAAATATGGTAATCCGTAACAGGAAGAGTACATTTCGTGAAGATATCAGTTCTTTGCAAACTGATTTATAGATTGAATACAATGCCAATATTCCATAACGCTCTCAAAAATCTTGGTAAAATAATTTGACAAATCATCTGGCAAATAAACAGATAAATAATTGAAATTTTTGTTGTTTGTTTTAAATTGTTGTTTTTAAGTAAAAGAATGTAGAGGAATTTCGCTTCCAGATAGGAAATCTTCTGTAGCTACTCTCATTAAAAAAATTAAACATGTGATGCTGATGCAAGACTCAACTAACATTTTAACAGAAAGGAGGAGCTATGGCGTTATTCTCATTAAAAAAATTAAACATGTGATGCTGATGCAAGACTCAACTAACATTTTAACAGAAAGGAGGAGCTATGGCGTTAAAGCAGATGGCAGCACACAATAAAAGAGCGTCACAACCCCGTGGGGAAGGAGTGGTATATTTAACAAATGGGGTTGGATTTAACATTATGGTCTTAGGAAAGACTCCCATAGGAGTCTTGTTTTGATCCATGACAGCTGATGGAAACTATCACAGTAAGAAAAAAATATATGTGAATTTTCTAAGTGTTTGAATTTTGCACTCAAAATTCAAACTCATCAAACTCTTTCATGAGCTGTTATCCCTAATAAACTTTAAGTCTTACTCCAGCACTTTTCTTTGCAAATAGAAGGTAAGAAACACCCTAATACAAAGGTTTTGTAATATTCCTTTTCAGCTGTAGGTATTACCCAATTTGGTTATAAAGTGTGATGAATCTATAAATTGAATACGTACTTTACCTCCACAGGGTCCAATACCTCCAATATTTTTGTCCAGTATGTCCTTAATTGTTCTTTATTCTTTAGATTATTTTTTCAAGTGATCCCCTGAACAACTGGTTCAGAGGTATGCTGGGACATACACATATTTGGGGATCTTCAGTGTATTTAAATATTACTCCATATGGGAAGAAACACTAATATATTTTCTCTCTCGTCTCTCTGCCTGCAGTGACTAATTCACTCCCGTAAAACATTTGGAGTAATGTAGCTAAAGAGAAACATCTAAAGTTTATGCATATTTCAGAACCTTTCTCATTTTGTTTCAATTTCCTACGAGATCTACCATTTCTAAATTTATTAAACTGAACGATTAAACGCGGAACATCAAACTGGTCTGGCGAAGGGGAAATGCAGATCAGAGCAGCAACAATTTACTTCAGGACGCTTTTCTGAGCCTGCGTGGTCAGGCAGTCTGAGAAATGTGGTGTAGAGTCAGACATGAAGGGGGCCTCTATCCTTCTCCTAGGACTTCACAGTCTGTGAAGAACCACAGTCAAGGGAAGAAACACTAACACACTTTCTCCCTCCTCTCTCTGCCTGCACCTGGAGCTCTTAAGAACCAGGACAATGACACATGTCAGCTTTCCATGTCATCTAAAAAAGCTTCAGTCTCTCTCCACAATTAATCTCTTTTCTTAGCAAAGGCCTGGATACTTCATTGTTTAGTATGATTCCTTTGAACGGGTTCTTCCTTTCAATTGATTTGGCTAGATCTGGCCTAGCGCATACTATCCAGGGGTCGTACGTGCTATAAAACCCCTGCTATTCGTTGATCTCTGACTCTATGCCATGCACTACGTTAGGGTTTTGCATGCATTATTTCATTCAGTTCTCACCACGTTTGAGGTAGATGTCATAATTTCCAATTCACAGATTGAAGAAAAAAATAACCAATAGTGGCTTTGTCACCAGATTCACCCATTTATAATGAGGTCACTGATGCTAGCTACTTCTCTAAATAGGCAGAGATGGCAATACCTTAGAACAAATGTTACATGTGTGAGGAATCGCTGATGTGCCTTCCTAAGTTACGGAACTGCAAGGATTCCATTGGCTTAGGGGATGATTCAACAAAAGCTTCTGGGCTGGATTAAATGTATTCACTTGCAGGATGGACGCTGGAACGGGAAACACAGACATTGGTAACCTACGCACTCTCCTTAGGGCTCTCAGCGTGGTGGATGGCGATGGTGGGTGTGGGTGTGGGTGTAATGCACTGAAGGATGGCACAAACCATGTGAGTTCAGCGACAAACACAGGAGCTGTCAACCGAGCAGTGGCGCTGAAACTCTAAGGTGAGAAGGGCCTTGAAGAGTGAGCGCGTCTATGAAGGCATCTCAGAGGAAGTGAAGTTTGCGCTGGCTCTGAAACCTCGTTTATCTGGAGCACGACATCCTGACTCAAGTTGGTTTTGACAGCAAAACAAGTATCCCGTATAATAAAGATGCATCAGGAGAGCAGGCTCACGGCACCTCGCTACCAGGGCTCCAGGTCTGCTTCTCTGTAGTTACCCTCAACTGTGTCCAGCTCTGAGCTTTGGATAGTTATCACCATGACACAGCTGTTCTAGGAGCAAAATCCAGGTGGGACAATAAAACCCAGAGGAAGAATAAGACCTTCTTTTTCTCCGCCTCTTTCTTAGGAGCAAGGAAAACATTTCCCGAATTCCTGCAGCAAATTTTCCCTTATATAGCTCATTGACCAGAATTGCATCACATGTCTGATACTAAACCAATCACTTGGTTTAGTGAGATTACCAAAGAGAGAGATTACCCTGATTGGCTTGTACCAACTAGGATTTACTCTTGGAGCTGGGGATGGGGTGGGTTTGGGAGGAGGTGAGTTTCTGAAAGTAATTTGGGTTCCTGTATAAAGAAGAAGGACCAAAATGACATTGTGCTATAGGCCACTGAGTATGTTATGCACACAGATTTGTTTTCTATAATAAGAATAGTGAGAGGACAGTCTAAACAGGGGCAAAAGGGAGGCTACTTATTTGAGGAGTAATGATTAATTTGGCTGAAGCTCGAAGGCGTGAAGGGGAGCTAGATCCAGAAGAAGGTAGAGCCTGGGCTGTTGGTATCCTCAGCCTGGAACATTCCTCAGAACCTTGACATGAATGCCCCATGTACCCTTGAGTGCACATATTAGATGCTGATGTGTCTTTGGTTAACTGCTATTCGGGCTAAAGGTGGAATGGCTGTTCGGGATGATGGAGAGTTGACAACATGGAAACAGGTCATATTGAAGAGGCTAAATAACCATCCGAGTTAAGAGACTGGGCAGCTTTTGCCTCCATTCCGATGAGCATGGAGCCCAGTTGGCATCTCTGCATCTTTTGTCCCTTGAAGGGATCTGTGTGGTCATCTCCTTCTCTGAGAGTCTGGTTGCCATGGTCTTCCCAGTTGGGGTCAATATGGTACCTTCTCAGTTAATCTTTGCTCTGAACATGGCACTGCTTTGGTCGTCCCAGGCATGAACCAGACAAGGCATCCAATGAAGGAAAGGGGTTTCCTTCACTGCCCTGTGTGTGTGGGGTTTGTGGTTTGGGACCATGACATGGAGAAGGGATGGCGGTGGACTGTTTTGAGATGCTGAACTTCTGCATGATAAAAGGACAATTACGATACCAGGGAAGTTTTGATTTCTCAAAATATTTCATCTGACTCTCCTACCCACAGAGGAAAGAAGGGCAAGTTTCCCCAGAGGAGTCGAAAGTCCAGAGTAGGTAGGTAAATTTTCCAAGGTCACACAGCCTGTACATGATGAAGCTGATAGCAGAATTCAAGATCTTCGACTCTCTGCCCTGGGATCTTTTAGGAATTTCTTAGCAACAAGTTGAGGCAGGTCTGTTAGTTACCCATTGCTGCGTAACTAATTACTCCCCAATAGTGGCTTAAACAATACATATTATCTCACAGTTTCTGTAGGTCAGGAATTCGGGAAGAGATCAGCTGAGTAGTTCTGGTCCAGCTGAGGCTGTAGTCAAGCTGTTGCCTGGGACAAGTAAAGCCCAGCTTGCCTGGGGTTGCAGGGATCTGTGTCTGAGCTAAAGTTAAACGACTTTTGGTAGAAGCCTCCATTCTTTGCTGGCCATTAATGGGAGGTGTCAGTTTCTCACCATGTGGGCCTCTCCATGGCGCTTCTTGAGTCTCCCGATGACATGGCACCCGGCTCCACCCTGAGCAAGTGATAGGAAAGATGCAATGTCTTTTATGACGCACACTCAGAAGTCACACGCCATCATTTCCGCCACATTCGGTTTGTGAGAAGTCAGTCACTCAGGGACTTCCCTGGTGGTCCAGCGGTTAAGACTTCGCCTTCTAGTGCAAGGGGTGCAGGTTCGATCCCCAGTCAGGGAGCTAAGATCCCACGTGCCTCAGGGCAAAAAAAGCCAAGACATAAAACAGAAGCAATATTGTAACAAATTCAATAAAGACTTTAAAAATGGTCTACATCAAAAAAAAAATCTTTAAAAAAAAAAAGGTCAGTCACTTAGTTCAGCCTGCTCTCCAAGGGAGGGGGATTAATCTCCACCCCTTGATGGGAGGGGTATCAAAGAATCTGTGGGCATATTTCAAAACCCCCACAGCAGCAAAAGTGCAGCCTGTATCCTGGCATCTGAGATGACTTCATTGTCGGAAGGCACTAAATTTGAAGGCATTAGAACACAAAGTGCAATCACAGTAATGATAGACTCAGATGACTCAGTAGGAAATATCGGGGGTGGGGAAGATCGGGATTTGACTAAAGCTCATCGATAAAAACCTCAATTGCATTGTTTCCAGAGCTACGGATAAGTGAGGAGAGAGAGGCACCTCTTACTGGTGGTGGGGAAAGGGTGAAATTTCCTGCCCAACACTCCACCCTGGTGACACACAGTCAATGCTCACCATTATCATCAAAATGACACTTCATTCCTATTTCTGTGGGCTGTGTGGCCACAGAGCACCTAAATCTCTGTCTCAAGGGGAGGTAGTTTCCCCATGATCAGAAAACATGGGATCTTTTCCTTGTGTTCTCCTAGCTGTTTCCAAAGCTCTGGAGAGAGGCCGGCATTCCTGGACCAGAAAGGCAAGCACAGAGTGGTACCTCGCCTTCCCCCACTGCAGCCCCAGCGGGGCTTTCAGTCCAATGCCTTCAACCCCGGGGAACCTTGAGAGAGCTGGCAAATACTCTACACAGATAAAAGATAATTGAACAAGGAGTGAGTCGTAAAAGGTGACAAAGTGCTATTTCCATAATAAGCTTATCTGAGTAAACTTTCTCAGAGCCCCCGAGTTCCCGAGCAGGGTGTGGATTTGGCAATAGTAAAGAAACAGGCCACGCCAGGAATGTCTGGGGAGCTAATGAATGCCCCTGAAGTGGTTGACGTTCCTATCTCTGCTTTGGATCCCTGCCACCTTGACGCTCATGTCAGCCGCTGTTTAATTGGCAAACAGGGTTTCAAAGGCTTGCTGGGCCCTGCTCCCAGGGCCCTGGGGCCTGTTAATGTTTAATTGTCATGTGCAAGGGCCCACTAGCTCCTGGTACGTTTGGGTGTTTTATTGCACTTTGAAAAAGCAGTGTTATGAGTCTCCCTGTTGCTCCATGGGCGTTTTTACAGTCATGCCTTGGAGTCACGTGTCCTTTAACCCCAACTCTGAGGAGCAAAGCCACCGAGTTATGTAGCAGGGGTAGAGCAAGTCACCTTCAGGCTGGAAATATTCCAGATTTCCTGCATTTGCCCTAAAATCAAGAAATCTCCAGGGAACATATGGAAGCATAAGAAAAGAAAAAAAAAGTGGGTCGGGGATTTCGGATAGGGGAGGAGAAGGAAACGTCACAGAAGTGAAATCACTAAATGCTAGAAATTAGTTGATTCCCGCCTTGAGTGGTCAGGGTGTCTGCTGTCCTTGAAGCTGGCTCTGTCGTTCATGGCCCTGTTGGAAATGCAAAGGTTCTGTGAGGTTTGTTTGTTTTTTTTCCTATTCCTCTCTTGAAAAGGGTCTATCTGCTTTATATCGTTCATGTAATTTCAAAAATCAAAAGAGACTGTCTTAACAAGACTATATAAGCTTCATCTAATTACAGAGGGGAGAAGAAGAAATAACAGAAGACAAATACTTTTTTTCCCTCAAACTACACGGGAACTGTGAATAAAAGCGTAGCTTCCAACTTCCTGACATTTGAAAAGCACTGCTTTGAATTGAATATGAGTGATTTCTTTGAATTTTCAACTCAGTTCAACTTAATTGAACACATCTCCATTGAGTGCTTACTAAGGGTTCATATCAAATAATTTCTTTAGTTTTGAATTAGTAGCTTTCATAGAAATTGCCTCTTTTGCTGTATTCTGGAAATGTATCAGTTTGTTGTTTTAATTATCCTTTTGCTGATTGTGAATATCTCCCTAAGGAAGGAATGTACAGGAAAATATTTAATTACACCACTTCTATCAGAACGGCAAACCGTATATTTATCTTGTTTGTTAATTACATATGTCACAGCTAAAGACCAAACATCAGTTAATGTCAACATTAGCCAGAGGGTCTGGCTAACGTCAAGAACTAGGTGAATAATAAATAAAAAACAATATAGCTAGTAGAAAGGGTATATATCTTCTATATGTTTAGATTAAATCAAAACTCTTTGTTCTCTCTTTGTGCCCATTTCTGCTTTCTAAACATAGTCAGATTTTCATATCAAGGATCTCTGAGAAGTCTGCTTTGCAGCAGAATCACCGCTATGAGCAAGTTCCAGGTTGTCCAGCATCCGGTCAGTTTTCGAAGGCAATGCAGCAGACTTTTAAAGTCTTTCAAAGGATTTCATCTCTTTTTCTCTAGCTCTCTTGTTTGCCTTAGTCTTTCAATTCTTCCCTCTTTACCGCTGACTTAGCAATTCCTCTCCTTTGCCAAGAGGTAAGCAGACAACCTCTTCCAGTCAGAGCCAGCACCTTGAAGTTCAATCACATCCAGGGTTCCCAGACCTGAGCTCCAGCCTCCTCTGAATGTAGCTTCAGGAATAACCTATTATGCACAAAGCATCAGCCCTCCAAATCCATACGCACAGTTAATTAGCTTAGAGCCCTAAAATGTTCTGTGATTTCTTTCTTAATAGACATGAGAAGTGGTAAAGATGAGAGGCCTTTATTCATACTTTATCAGCTATTTTAAATGGAGGGGTATATTATCCTCTGGATAGATTTACAGTAACACCCATTATGCACCTCTCTCCTATTATCACTAATGGCGGTGAATGCAGGCGCACACGAGCACAGCACTCTGGGCTTTACACAAGAGGCCACTGTGGTCCTTCTGTTATTAACTGTTCCTTCTTCACATTTCTTAAATACCTGCAAAATGAAACAAAACATTGTTCAGGATTTAAAGACTGTCTGGGTATATGTTTTTCAAAGGAAATGGGACTGGTACATTACAAAGGTTTGCAAATTTACTTTATGATAGCAAATGATCATGACCATCGCTCACCATTTGGGAAATGCTCTAGAGGGGAGAGCATGGGGCTGGGGGTGGGGGCAAGCCATGCGGGGTTTTCTGTGTCAGCACAGTACGAAGGAATTAGTTGACTCTTCTCTTTCAGTGTTGGCAAAGCCAGGATTTATGTGTGGAAGAGACAGAAACGTGGGAAAAGAGACCATTTTTCTAATTATGGGGAAGAGGCTCGTATATATTGATCGACCCATTCATTCATGTGTCTGTCTACCTATTCCTTTGCTCTATATACGTGTGGAACACCCACTGTGCGCCAAGCAGTGCTAAGTCATAAGGACAAAATAGGGAAGAGGGTAGACTAGGTCTTTGCCCCCTGGAAACTCACACTTTTCGGAAAGATAGAAATTAAACAATTGATTGCACAGTTAGCGCTGTTATCATTGCCGTTCAAGAGAAGCACAGGGAGCAATGAACATGAGTGAGTGGAGGGGAGAAGCAAGAGAGGCACCTGGAAGAATAAATGCATGAGCTTCACTCTAGAGGAAGCATGAAAGTCATCATGCTAGTGGGACATGGTTGAGGAAGCACTTGCCAGGTGGAAGGAGCAACATGTTCAAAGGCCCTGGGGCAGCCAGCATTCAAATTCTGGCCCTACCACTCAGTAAATAGTATTAACACTGATTGGTCCTTCTTTCTGAAACACTGTTCAGAGGGTACATTTATTTTCTTCTTTCTACTGAGAAAAGCATGTGATGAGGGCTACCGTATGTAATGAAATTTAAACTGGACTCCAGACAAGGAAACCCTTAGTGTTTGGGTTATTAAACTAGCAGAATCCCTACTAACTCCTCCTACCCACACCCCATCCCCAGACACTCAGGTCAGATCACCTTTGTGTTCCTTCCACACAAGGGTCAACTTCTGGCGGATGGGCCTCGGAAGTTCTCTATACATGTGCTTCTCAAGTTATCTGTGATGAAGGACCAGAGTTTTAAAAATTCTATTGGGACCCGATGATTTTATAAAATATGATAAAAATAAGTTACTAGGAAAATGATCATACACTTTGAGATCACAACTATATTAATTGCTATACAATCTTCTAGATGCTTACTCTCTGTTTCTGTGCTCATCTCATTGCAGATCGATAACAGTTTGCAGACTAGTCCTTCCCGTAAAGGTCAGGACTATTCCTCATCTTCAAATCTTGTCTCATTGATCCTAGCCAGCCTATTAACCAGGAATATATCTACAACTCTTGAAATGATTGACATTTCCTGAATGGACCACCTCTTTTTTTTTTTTTTTTTTTTTTTTTTTTTGCGGTACGCGGGCCTCTCACTGTTGTGGCCTCTCCCGTTGCGGAGCACAGGCTCCGGATGCTCAGGCTCAGCGGCCATGGCTCACGGGCGCAGCCGCTCCGCGGCATGTGGGATCTTCCCGGACCGGGGCACGAACCCGTGTCCCCTGCATCGGCAGGCGGACTCTCAACCACTGCGCCACCGGGGAAGCCCCGGACCACCTCTTGGGCAAGAGGTTTCCCTGCATCCTTCCCCACAGCAAGAAGCAGGATTTCCTTTGATAAACTTGCAGCTCTAAAACTCTAAGAGGTACTTATCTTAAGTCCTGGTATTTCCAGGGCTGGCAGGATAATCCCCGGTGTCCCTGTTTCATGCCTCTTTTTTCTCAAGACTTCAATGTTAATGTAAAGGACTAGGATTCTAAAACCAGCTGATGTGACTGGTTGGGAAATCTGGGCCGGGGAGTCAGCATTCACTCAGGGCTGAAGGGCCTGGGGAGTCAGCACAGGAGGCATGTTTAGGCTTGTTGTTCTATGGGTGGGCTGGGAGTCTAGACGGGGGCAGGTCTCCTGCCCTGCTGGAGGATGGGGAGAAAGACAAGCCAAGGCAAGGGATTGGCTGCAAGGAAGAAAAGTGGTGGGGTCCTTGGGGGAGTTCCCTTTAGGCAGATAGGATGTGAGCTTCTGCAGTGCAAACAGCTAGGAACCCAGCCCCTGGGGGAAGTCAGGGCCGTGGTCAGAAAGCAGCCCCAGACAACTCTGAGAGGAAGGAACCCAAGAGATGTCAACTCGACTCCCATGACCCTCTTGCTGGTTCTTCTTCCTCTGTGTGTCTTTATGGGTTTGGAAGACCTTAGGGCTTAGCTGTCGCCTCTTTTATCTTCTCACTCTACACTCTTCCCCTAGATTATCATGAAACTAACCCTTAGCCCCATGTGGTAGGCTACATAATTTTCCCCCAAGGATGTCCACGTCCTAATCCCCAAAACCTCTGCAAAGGTTATTTTTACGTGGCAGAAGGGATGCAGCAGAAGGAATACAGCTCCACCAACACCTTGATTTTAGCCTATAAGACTCATTTCACGCTTCTGGTCTTCAGGCGGTGGGGTGAATCACTCATAGTATGTTCTACTCAGTGTGGCAACAAGGAAGGTACGGGATGGCAGCGGGGAGATGAAGTATCTGGGACCAGACCATAAAGGCTGGGAACACCACGCTGTGGACCCCAGTTAGGCCACATCCTTCCCACTGGTTTGGGAAGGCAGGGGCCTTTCTCCTCCTGCCTGGTTCACCACTCGCTCTCCCAGCCTAAAGAGATACAGGCAATTTATTTAGCAGTGAGTAGAGAGGGTGTGAACACTGACCAAACAAGTCAGAGGCTGGCCGTAAACAGCTGGCATATCCTGGGTACAGCTTAGCTCAGCTTCTAGTCCGGAACATGGGGACACTTGCTCCAAGGCTATGGGTTCACTAAAAAGGAACTGCAGTTTGTCATGTCTTAAGAGCAGAAGGAGGATGGGAGTAGTCATCTCCTGGAATTACTCTTGATTATTAAAGGACTTTTGCATGAATAGATGAGAGAACATGGACCAGACAATGATCAGGCACCTGGGTTCAAAATTTGATGCTACTATTAACAGACCTTGGGATGCTAAGGAATTTGTTTTCCACTTGGAACTCCCATTCTTTATCTGTAAATGGAGTTAATCACACATGGGCTACCAGATTGTTGAGGCTCAAATGATATCAGGTATAGGAAAGTGCCTTGTTTATATGTTGCTCTTTATAATAATATATGAAAAGTAAAGCAAAATTAGCAAAATGCCACAAAGCAACTACTGGAAGATCTTAGTTCTAAAAGACACAGACTTTTGGGGGTCCACTTTAGAGACTATCCATTCCTTACTAAAGGATGATTGAAGGTCTACTCTGTACAGACTCTTGCACTTTCCAAGAATTTTTCTGATTTACAAACTTTCAGAAAATCTGTAATTTTCCATTTTTGCAGAAGGATGTCAACAGCTCATTTCCCTGTGTCAGGACCTATGGTTCTGACTCTGGTGCCCTCGGCATTTTCTTTCTTTGCCTGTCCTGCATGAACCATTCCTGAATTCTTCCCCAAACATCTTTTTCCTAAGTCCCCTTCACTGATGGTAGCAGCATGGCTTTTGCTTTGAAGATGGGCTCAGCTTGTCTGGAGAGTGTAGACCAACTAATATAGGTTTGTCTGTTGGAGGGGGACAAGTATATTTGTGTCCTTGCCCTGCTAGGGAAGGTATTTACACTAGAGGTCTTCTAGAGTCACAGTATCTTAATAAAAATGACACCTCTTCCGTGAAGAGCCTGGATACTGGTGTAAACCAATGGAGAAGCCATTTATGGATGGAACTGTGATAAAGGAAGATTTTTGAGTTCCATTTAATCATTGTCCTCTTCTGGAAGAGGACTGCATTTACTATCAGAAGCTTTGTATTGATCCCTCAAGCTCAGCTATCTCATTTGTAAAATTGGGATAATAATAATAATATCCTTCTTTCAGGGCTGTTATAAGGAACAGATTGAAATAATGTCCAGCAATCAACTTTGTAAGTGATGAACTCCAGTGTATTAGTCAGCTAAGACTTCATAACAACATATCACAGGCTGGGTGGCTTAAATAACAAAAATTTATTTTCTCACAGTCCTGGAGGCTGGACATCCAAGATCAAGGTGTCAGCAGGGTTGGTTTCTGGTGAAGCCTCTCTCCTTGGCTTGCAGTGAGTCACCTTCTTGCTGCATCCTCTCATGGCCTTTCCATGTGCACACAACCCTGGTGTCTTTTCTTCTTCTTATAGGGACACTAATCCTCTTGGATTAGGGCCCCATCCTTATAATCTCATCGAACCTTAATTACCTTCTAAGATCTATCTCTAAATACAGTCATAAGGTGTTACAGCTTCAACATATGAATTTGGAGTGGGACACAATTCACTCCATAATACCCAGTATTCATGCAAAACAATATTATTATAATGTTCAGTGTTCACCTTGGAAACAAACATAAGTTGGCCATGAAATGTTTCCAAATTGGACTCTGGAAAATGAGTCATCAGTAGTAATATTTCCAAAGTAAAATTAGAACATGTCCTTTCATTTCTCTTTACCCAGCCACATTCCAGCTATACTTCTCTGCCCTCAGGAACCCATATCAGACTGGATTTCTTCATTAAAACTGCTCCTTGAAGATCTCTGCAGTCACTGAATGGTGAATTATTTCTCCAGGGAGAGAGCCGGTTCTGGTCTAAGATTTGAGCTTTCCTGGTTTCTGGGGCAAGACCACAGATCTGGGCCCTGGACCTCCCAGGGCTTCTTCCCATCAACTTGTTACTTGGAGCTCTGCCTTTGGAATATAACAGTTTATACATTCAGGTCAGCATAACCAGCCACTGAGAACAGTCCTATCTATTTACCTGAAATCTTGCCCAGTGTTGAAAGGCCCATACAAAAAGACATCCTTTTGAATGGCATCTTACTCAAAATGCCATTTTGAGTAATTTCTTTTAAGAGCTATTTCATCCAGGTGTTCACATAGCCATGGACCATAGAAAAGATGGCAGACTTTTGCGGATGGGAGAAAACATGGCGAGAACATGAAACAAAAATCATTTTTCCTACTCAGCCTGGTCATGAACAGGAAATGAGTCAGAGGCTCCCGTGAAGCAACCAGCAGCAGGAATGGACCCAGAATGACTATTTTTAAGAATAGCTCTTGATTGAACTACGCTTTTTGTTATTTCAATGCTTCTGGTTCTAAACTATCTCCAACAAGAAATAAAGTTTATAGACTGGAAAAAGGACAAATGACTTCTCGTATTTGCTTGGGGTTGCTTAGCCTGTGTCATGGGGCAAAGTGGATTTGGGGCCTGAAGGAGAGAGGCCAAGTATTCCAACCTGAACTCGAAGTTAGTGGGGACTGGAGCTGGAAACAACTGAGTGTGTCCTATGCTGGGGTGCGGGGGCAGGGAGAAGTGGGGCGGCATTCTGTTTTAAATTTGCATCTTTTTTTCTTCTAAGTTATTGTTACCATTTTTCCATTTTGTTCTTGTAGGTATAGTCATTCATTTACTTAAAAACAATCACAGAACAGAAGTGCTAGGCACTGTGAACGCAGAGAACAATGTTAGGTTTTAAGGAAGTTTGGAGGAGGACACATAACAGCTGGGTGGGTACCAACTATGGTTTTTTTCAGCTGCTTAAACATATCACCAAGGACTCAGTTCTCCTCCATCCTACCAACCACCCTTGGTTCCAAATTGAAGCCCTTGTTGCATTAAAATGACTACCAGGACTCAAGGGGGCTACTCACTGTCTTGTCCACACCCATGCAAAAGACAGAAAGCTTCTCCTCCAACCATAAAAACTCTATGGGGCCAGCTTAGATGCACAACCTTGGTCCCATAATTATTGTCAGTGAAATGCCATCCTGTGATGGATGTGAGGCTGGGCTCCTGATCTGAGCTCTTGAAGGGGTCAGAGGTGCTAACAAAGATTGGCTTAGACTAACCAGAATTCTAAGATGAGCATGAAACCACATTGCTGGTCTGTGGTAGGAAGATGGAATGGTGCTTTGGAGGCAACCCAGAATAGACTAGAACTAATTCCTCCTGATCTTTAATTAATTTTACTTGAAATTGGCATGCTCATAGTTCAACAAAAATCAAATAGTGCTAACATATTTACGGTGATAAAACAAATAGCAATCCTCCCTTCCCTCACCCTGGTCTCAGCCCTCATAGGCAATCATTGCAAGTCTTTTAGTTGTTTCTCTTTGGATATAGTGCTGTGTCTTGTCTTAAATAATACAACATTTTTTTTTTCCTGATGAACATGTTTAAACATTATCTATTATATTTCTCTACTAGCAAGAGACGATTTATCAACTTATCCCTCCCCTCCCCCACTACACATACATAGTTTTTCTCTCTCTATTCCAGGGGTCAAGGGTCTCCACACTAATACCTATGGGCCAAATCCAGCCAATAGCTTGTTCTTCCATGGTCTCTGAAATAAAAATGGCTTTTACATTTTTAAAGAGTTATAAGTGTAAATATGCTAAAGAGATTGTATGCGGCCCACAAAACCCCAAATATCTTGTCCTTTATAGAAAAAGTTTGCTACTGTACGGCACAGGGAACTCTACTCAATACCCTGTATAGGAAAAGAATTTGAAAAAGAATAGATATATGTATAACTGAATCACTTTGCCGTACACCTGAAACTAACACAACACTGTAAATCTGCTATACTCCAATATAAAATTTAAAAAAAGAAAAGGTTTGCTAAATCCTGCTCTATTAAAATGTTAGCAAAATCAGCAATAACTTTTTACATTGTTATGATTAAGTAACTATTGCTTATTACGGGCCCAAATAATGTACTATGATAATATTCCATTATGCATTTTTAAAATCTGGTGTTACTAATTGCACTGTTTTCTCACCTGTCCAGTTTTTTATCTTTCCTCCATCTTTGCCAGACTCTATACAATGTATCAAGTGTCTATTGACATCACTTCTAAAATCCCAAGAATATCATGTGTTATGAGCTGGATGTTTGTGCTCCCCCAAATCCGTAGGCTGAAGCCCTAATCCTCAATACGATAGTATTTAACAGTGGCGCTTTGGGGGAGGTAACTAGGTCATGAGGGCAGAACCCTCATGAATGGGATTGGTGCTCTTAAAAGAACAGACAGAGAGAGATAATCTTCCTTCTCTGTGCAACTTTTTATTTCGATTTTTAAGTTTGTTGAAATCTATGATTTGCTTGATATTTCCTCTCCCGTTCTCTTGTCATTGTGGATTTATACTTGTTTTTTACCTTAATTATCATTTCAGCTGGAGAGTAAATCAAAACGTATGGTCAATATATCATGCTTAAGTGTGTGTCCAGGTAACTCTAACATAGCTAGAATGTTATATATGAGGGGTTCATGCTATGAAAGATCCAAGGATTTTCCTTTGGTTGACAATCATGGAAGATTTCATGGGAAAAGGGATACTTGAGCTCAGATTGAAGGATTGATATTAATTGGACAGGTGCACACGGGACATGGGAAAGCAATTCAGGCAGTGGAAAGAGCAGGAACAGAGGTACATCGGGTGGGAGAGTATGGGGCACTCAGAATAGCATTCCCAAACCATTGTCTGATTTGTCTGGAACTTTCGCCTTAGCTGCTCAAACCAGAAAGGGACAGGGCAGAAATGAAGGATGGGACGGGAAGAAAACAAGCCCTTTGAATGGCAGGAAGGAAAAGAGGTGGCTTTTGTTTCAAGGAAGATGAATCTATAGGTCTAAAGAGTGAGTTGGTAAGGAATAGTTCATAGCAGAGATGTTCAGGAATGATGGTGTCTGAAATATTGTGATTTATAAGAAATGTATACTTGGTCGGTCATTCAGATGACCAAATATATATTTCTCCTATGTTGATATATTTGGTCTTCATCCATAGTACGTGGTTCACAGTTTCCAAGACCTTTGAAATTTCCTGAGTGATAAGAACATCTTTTGGTATAATATTTGTTCTCTTGTCCTCAGTTCTTGAAATTGTTTCAGAGCCTTAAAGGTGAAATAGATGTCTTGTTATTCATAACAAGCCCTTTTCCAACACAAGAGGGTTTATGTTAATGAGGTGACTTGTGGAAAGCACCTAAGGTTGGGGACTGGTGGCCAGGGGAACCAGCCTTAAATGGAGGGCTGGAACTTTTAGGCTTACCCTCTGACCTCTGGGGAGAGGGGAGGAGATGGAGATTGAATTCAATCATCAATGGCCAATGATTTAATCAATAATGTCTGGGTAATGAAGCCTCCACAAAACCCCCAAAAGACAGGTTTCAGAGAGTTTCTGGGTTGGTGAACACATGGGGATTTGGCGAGGGTGGAACCTTCAAAGACGGTATGGAAGCTCTGTTCCCTTTTCCCATACACTGACCTATATATGTCCTCCTGAATTATATTCTTTTATAATAAACCAGTAAACTAGTAGGTAAAATGTTTCTCTGAGTTCTGTGAGCTGCTCTAACAAATTAATCAAACCCAAGGAGGGGGTAGTGGGATCCTCCTATCCATAGCTGGTAGGTCAGAAGCACAGTTGATAACCTGAGGTTGGGACTTGTGTCTGAAGTTGGGGAGGGGGAATCTTGCAGGACTGAGCCCCTAATCTGTGGGATATGATGCTATCTCCAGGTAGATAGTGTCAGAATTGAGTTGAATTGTAGGACACTCAGCCGGTGTCCCAAGCATTGCTTGGTAGTATGTGTGGGGAAAAAAAATATATCACTTCACCCATTGTAATTGGTGATCATAACTCTCAATGTCTCAGCATTTGCTCCAACAATTGAGTTGTTATTACGTTCTGGTTCTGTGCTAGGGGATAAATATGTATAAGACTTGGTTCCTGGACTCACAGAACTCAGAGCCTGGGAAAGGTGGGTTGATGAATAGTCAAACAAACATTACAACTATGAAGATGATTGTGACACAGACAGTCCTCTGGAGGAGCAAAGTTCGGGGGCTACGAATCCCAGATGAGAGACACTTGGCTCAGGAAGTTGGAGAAAACATCCTGATGAAAGGGTAGGGATCTCTCAGTGGATTCAACTCTTCAGTTAGTTGGATAAAATGGTTGCCGTTGGGTTTCCTGGAGTCTTACATAAGCCGGACGAGCCCATTTTTCTTCGTCAAGGGACCAGCCTGGGGTAACCTTCCAGTCTGGACTCTGCCCTCTGGACACCGTTTAGTTTAGTTTATCTGCACATGTGAGACTGAACTGTATTCCCCAGGTGTGGGGCTCAAGATTAACATACAAACCAGCACTTTCCAAGCCTCATTATGTGCCCAAAATTGTGCTGTTTCTCAAGCATTTATTTCATGAAATGCTTATTATAATTTTAGGAGCCAGCTAGATCTTAATATTGTTTCTACTTTATTAATGAAGAAACCTGGAGTTAGAGAAATGAAGTATCTTGTCAAAATACCTGTCATGAGTGATGGGGCCAGAGATTGAACCACGGTCTGTTTGAATCATGAGATTATACTCTCAACCACTAAGACATGTCGTGTCCCATTTTCAGGGGAGTGGCGGCATGCTGGACGCCCTGAATACAAGATAGAATGGGTCTGGGTTCATACAGGGCAACCTCTAGTCACAAGGCTTCAGGCAAATGTCACCAAAAAGAACAAGGATTTCACTCAAAGTCTTTTCCCAGAGTACAGAGCATGAAAGGGCAATAGAGAAATTAGGACTTTCTCCCTGCTGCCCAGAGCTCTGAGTTGGTTAATGAAATTGAGAGAATGGGAGGAGCCACTGCCCCCTGAAGCTTTTTAGTCCCGCCTTTAAGCTGCTTCAAACTGTAAGCATTCCAGACAGAGGCCACAAACCACAGAGCTGAGGCCCCACTGGTCTCCCTGGTTTTACCCCATAAGACAGACAGATCCTGTGGCCTCAGAAAGAGTTATGGGCTTTGGTATCCTGTAGTGCAGGGAGCGGGCATCTCCCCTCAGTCAACCGCCCTCGACTTGCTGAAAACATGATTCATGATTCATGAGAACTATTGCTTTCTTCAGAGGGAGGCTTTGGCTTTGCTTTGGGCCCAGGAATAAACTGGCCACAATCAAGTCCGCTGAAGAAGTGGTTTCCCCACCGCATAACTCTTCTTTCTGAGGACAGTGGTTTTATTCAGTGAGGTAAAGGGGAAGTTTAACCAAAGGAAAAACTGAGCCCACACTGATAAAGCAGCCAGGTTATCAAGGGGCTGCCAGGCACCTCACCTTGCAGTGACCTCAGGAACCCCCTTTGTAAGGTTTCCCAACTGCCCTTCAGCATGGAAGCGTCACCCCAAGCTACTCTCCAGCCTTTCTCCTTGCCCCACATAATCATGTTTACCAAGGTTCATAATTATACATTATACATATAAGACAGTCCCCTTTCTGGGGACAGCCTTGTGTGGCATTGCAGAAGCCAGTATGACTCGGAGTAGTGATGGGTGTTGATTATCGAATGCCTACTATGTGCCAGAGAACTGTCCTAAATGCTTGTTTGTTCCCCTATTTAATCCCCACCAAACTCCACCAGGAGAGTAGTAGTTGTCTATTTTTAGAAGTGTGTTCAAAGAGTTAAGCAAATTTCTTAAGGTAACATGAATGGTTACAGAGCAGGATTTAAACCACGACTGTCTGATGCAAAGGAATATACTTAGACTGTCCCCCAAATGTTTCTGTCTATTTTAATATGTGAACCAGGCCTCCGAGAAAAGAAAATAGAAACCACATATGTTTTTGTATAGAATTCCGACAAATTTGCAGTTTCCTCTAAATCAAAAGTATAAAGGGTTTCAGATTAAGAAACAGAGATGCTCCCATTTTGGAGCTCCAAGCGGGGAGCCTTGCACATTGAGGTGACACCTTCACTTGCAAGGAGACCTTTCGGGTGTGGAGACGGAATAACGTGGAATAGAAAAAATATCCTTTTTTCCCAAACTAAGGGGAAAAGCAACCTGAGGCTGACCCTCCAGCCTCTCTTTCTTCCCAACCAATCGAGGCGGGTCCAGGGAGGCTCCCCATACCAGGACACCGTGCTGCCCCTCCCAGGTCAGTGTTTTCCTGGTCCTTCTAGAGTGAAATAGTCATGCACCCTGAGAGCAGCGGACCAGATGGCCCCAAAGTTCACCTCGCTCACCTTCTTGCTATTGCCTCAGACTACTCTTATCTTAACTACTTCATAGTAAAAGAGAATACTTACCCATATAAGCATATTATTTTATATTAATTCTATTAGACAAATTAACTAGACAACAATTTATTTGCAATCCTATGTAGTAGGTACCCACGGAGATTGCACAAAATTGTCTTTAAGGATATGGGAAATTATTAGAACATCTATTTTTTCCCTCTTTAAATTTTTTATCTGATATGTGGTTTATAATACATATGACAAATTAACAAGATAGATATGAGTCTTAATTAAGAAAAGAATATATAAATTTCTATAAATGTATATGTGAATATACAAATGAATATACAGGCACCTAATCAAAAAGGTTTTTAAACCGATAAACACATATTATCATAAAAGCTTTGAGACAACTATAATCTAATGGGGGAGACAGATGTGACCAGAAAGCATTGCAAAGGACCACTGAAAAGATTAAAACGCTATATTTGTGCCTGGCCCTGGGGAAGGGGGAAAAAGGATGCAAAAGAAAATATATTATTATTGTAGTAGTAGTAATAGCATTAGATAAACAAATTCATTGTTTAGACATTTAAATTGTCGTTAGATATTATTACTGATAATTATTTAGCTGTTAGTAGTAGAATTATTTAGATAAATGTATTTGAATTTTCAGAGTTCTAGCCTCCCTTTTCTTTTTACAAGATTTTGGAATACCTGAGAAGTTGCATCTAGAACACTATTTCTAATGATAGAATTATTCTGTACAGTGAAGGTCTGACAATGCTGGGATGCTTCCCACAGTCCCCCAAAAAAGTCTCTCTATACTGCCCACAGTTTAGGGTCTGAGAAGGGAGTGATAGGTGTGGGGTGAGGCCCAGACCTCACCCTCCTCTCCCTGCAGTGTGCTCCTTTTTCCTCTTACCCTTCATTCAGAGAACTGATGCCTTGTCCATCCTCTTCTTGGAGTCAGCCTAGGCTTCTCTTACGCCCCTATCTCCAATCTCCACACATCTGCAGATCATCAAATGGTCCCCTGGAGTCTACCTCCTAAGCATTCTGTCTGTTGCCTCCTCTGCTCTGCTGGTCTGACCTCACTTCTATCCACCATAATTTATTGCCTAGAGTACCATGAAAGCTTCCTAACCTTTCTCCCTGATTCCAGACTCACCTCTTCTATTCAATCTCTATTCTACAGAGTAAACTTTCTACAGCACAAATGTGATCCAGTCACTCCTGTTGCTGAAATATCCCTCATCGGTTCCTCATTCACTAACTGGGTAATTCATACCTTCCACAGTCTGGCCCTAAGCCTGAGTTCCCATCGCTCCCTGTCACGGTGCCTACCTTCCAGCTGTACACTGTGCCATTGACTTGTTTCTAGACCTTTCTTCAAAATGCCCCATGCACTCTTCCCTGTCCTTCTCTAATGCATAATCCTTCTTGTCCTACAAAGCCTTTTTCCATGTTATCTTTGTAACCATAGGAAGAACTGAACACATCCTTTTCTGTGAGCATAATGTACCATAGCTGTTATCAATCTGTTGTTGCTATATATTTACATATCTATCTCTCCCATTAGACTAAAAGCTCCTTGAGGATCAGGGACCATGTCCTATGATTACACTTTCTACCCCAGCAGCTTGAGACAGCTCTGAGTACCCCAAAAGCTCAGCCAAATTCCTTCCTCCACTGCAGGTCAAGACCCATGAGCCATGGCATTCCCCTCACTGGAAAGTTTAAAGACACTCAGACAGGTAAGGGCTATTATTGGATCCAAACATGACTGACTTACTGCCAACATAGTTCCATTAAGGGTTGAGAAATGCTCATTGCTTTAGAATCTGGAAACAAGCCCTCCTAGATGAAGCATCTAAATGCCGATCAAAGTAGCACTCCAGGGAGCCACTACCACTTATTCACAATTGGGTTGAAAGATAAACACCTGTATTCCATAGTTAACCTCAACCCTCTCTCAGTGGTTCAGAGAGCCCCAGATATATGTGGGAATAGCAAACACCGTTGGAATCAACTGATACATATATAAAAGAGAAATGGATTTCAGAGATGGATTTCAGAGATTTCCCACATTCTGTGGATCCAAGAGCAAAGCTGTTTGTTGTGAAACCCAAAAGGTATTTGGGTGGAGGCAGTTAGAGAGAAGCTGTCTGTAATTTAGGTGCAACCATTGGTCGTCACCAGGATAAGGTGTTTAAGATGGTTTTCCCACCCCAGCTGCCTCCTTCTATCTCTCTTTAGATTCTCTTGTGTACTCTTTTTCGTACCTCTTAGTCACTCAACCCTCGGAGTCCACTCCTCTACATTGGTTTTTATCATTAACTCCAGACCGTGGGAGAGAGATGGAGCTAGAGGTGGAAGAAGCTAAGGCCATGAAGGGGGAGCCCACTTAGCTGGCTGAGTCTCAGGCTTAGACTCAATTGTAAGGCTTTCAGAAACTTGACTAGCTAGGACAAAGGATTGACCAACGCTCTGAAAAGTCAGCCCCAGGTGCTGCCAAAGACAGATCTCTTTGGCCCTAGCTATAACTCAGTGGGTGGGAGAACCCTGCATAATTCCTTCCCTCTGACCAGATCTTTGTGGCCTCATGCATGGACTGGAGAGACTATGTTTGTCTTCTAAAGGTAATAAGCTGTCTGAAGCTGGTAGGAATGTTGGCTGAGCCCTGGTAACTGGTTGGCTGCACTGAGAGAGAGAAAAGAACCTTGGTTAGATTTAGGACTTCTTTGTATGGTTGTGTATATTGTGCTCAACCTTAGGAGATGTCCTTTGCTTAAATGCTATATGACGATAATCACGTAAACTCTATTGTAAGTGGAAGCCCTAGAGTTGAGCAGTGCACGAGCTACATAACAGTGAGGAGTAGCCCTGCCCAAGGAGAGCCTCAGATACGCCAGAGCAATCCTGCACCTCCTGCAACGTAACTCCCTTGGTTTTTCTGGATGAGCTTAATTTCTGGTTGGAAAGGATACACATTATCTCTGGGGACCTTCTCTTCTAAAATGAAAACTGGGACCCATGTTTGACAAAAGACTTTTCCTGGGAGACCCCCAAAACTGACATTATTGGTGTGCATAACAACATCCTAACTAACAGGACAATTTAAAGAAAGTTGTTGCTGCCTTGGAATTTTGGGGGGAGCATGGACTAGGAATAGTTATTATTCAGTATTGTTGAAGCTAACTGAGAGCAAGGATCCGTGACTGCATGAAATGTGTGGGTACCGGGATACCACAAACCAGACCTCCACCCTCTACCAAGCTGGGCTGAGTTACTGATCTTCCCCCTGGGTCTAAGGAAAGCCACCAGCAAGCTGAGCAGAGGAAGTAGGTTTCCTTTTGACTAACATATCCCAGCCCAAATATGTCCATAATGGAGTATGTTCTTTTGGCCTGGCTGTGACTCAGGTCCCTGCCCAGGTCCTTCTGCTCTGCCCACCTGAATCTTTGCCTTTTCTTTTCTCAGTCTGAACGACCTCTGTGTGATCTCATCTTTTCTCATGGCTTCAATTACAGCACATAAACTAATGATTTCCACAGGTGGTCTTATCTCCAGCCCAGGTTTCTCCTCTGAGATCCAGAACCACACCTCCAAACACCCAACGGACAGCTCTAATCGAATGTGCCATACTCAAGCCTCATTCCCCCCATTTATCAAAAGAAACTGATGTCTTGTTTCCCACCCATCTGCGAACATTTGGTTCTCAGCTTGGAGATGGACTGGTGAAAGAGACATGATTCACATTGATCCTTAAAATTCCCAATACTCCCCATTTTACAGATAGGGAAAAATGAGACCCGAGGTTGACTGAGCCCAGAAGGTAAGAGTCTCATATAAGGCCATTTATATAAAGTAATATAGTTGTGATCTAAACCTACATTTTTATGAAGTCCAAACCTATGATTTTTTAGCACAAGATTCTTGGAGAAGGTAGACTTAAGTTAGAATAAGTCATTTAATCAGATTGGCATTTAACAGAAGGACATTCATGGGGAGCTTTGGAGTCGTGGGGGATGAAAGACAGGTTTAAATAGTAGTTGAAATAATCATCGTTACCACGGCCCTCTGGGTTTTGGGTAACAGTTACCGCATCTAACCACCAACTCCAGCCGAGCAGCCTCCAGAAGTTTGGTCTCAAGTGTGTAAAAATAGGCCTCAACAACAAGAGCAGCAAAAGTTTTCTCCCACCAATACTTAAAATTTACGGCCAATACAAATGTCAAAGAATGTGTTGTCTTAGGAAAATTGCATTTATTTATGATAAACCCAAGGTTTGCAGGAGGATATTTTAAAAAGACTCAAGACATATCTGTTTTGTACTTCAAAAGCCATTTGGTCCTGGGTCCAGCAGGCCAAGTGGTTATTATGGTCCCATGTGGGAGAAGGCGGGTGAGGCTGGAATGTGCCCAGTAAACATGAAACCCCGTCCGCAGAGCTCCACTTACTCCCGCCGCTTGGTGAGGCTAATTGGAGGAGAGCAACCTTTTTTAGAAAGGAAAGAAATTTCTGGATTTGAAGCAGATGTCTGGACCTTGCCGAATCTACAAGGCAGGCTTATAAAGGAAATACTGCAATAATTAGGAGTCCGGTTTGAAGTCAGTGTGTTGCTGTAAAAATTAAGGATGTTTATAACTGTGGGAAGGTTCTCTTTAAAAACCCAATTCTGATTCCAATTTGCTAGCAAATTGCATCCTGGCCTCATGGAAAGAGTGATCAGAGGACCTGTTTCATAGATCAGGACCCCCATTGTCGGGTGCAGTGGAGTTTATTCATTGCTGTTTATGAGATGTAAATAGGAATTCTCATGCATCACCCAGAATTCATTTGTCGAGTTTTAGAACTCGAAAAGATAGCTGGAGATTGGAACCAAACAGAATGTTGTCTCAGTTGATGTTTAAAAAACGAAAAAGAAGATGAAAAAAGAAAAAACAAACCCGAAAACCAAACAGAAAAGAAGACTTGGCTTTCCTTGTGTGGTCCCTGGAATGGGAAATCTAGTATTTGCTAAAATTACCACAGTTTCTCAGATATTGGCTAGTCATGAAACACCATATTATACTCAATTTCAGGTTATTCAAGGACAAGAAATTAGACAATGTATGGATTGAGTTTCCCTGCAGTCATGGATAATTCTTAAGTATCAGGGAAAAAATAGTTTCACTTGCCTATGCCAGAAAGGAAAAAAAAGTCTTAAATTTATCAATCAGTCCAGAATAAGACCTTAAGTAGGAAACGCTGTAGTGAAGGAAAACTGGAGCTCGGCATATCTGAGCGCAAATCCAGTTTCTCTTACTTAGTAATTTTGTGACCATCTATTTTTCAAAGCTTGATTCCTCAACTGTATTAGGGATAATAGTATCTACCTTTCATTGTTATTTTGTGAATTGATTTTAATAGCATGTGTAAAGCACTTATCATGGCCTAGGCACACTGTGGGCACCTAAAAAATGGCAACCCCACACTCTCCCAACACACACACAAACCCAACACACATTGCGTTATCTGCAAGGCTCTGGTTCTGTATTCACGTATCAGTAAGTCAATGTCATTGCTGGAACAATATAGCGTATAGCAATTCAGAGGGGAAAGGGAGGAGACTATGTTAGAGACAAATAAATGTTCCCCAGTATCCCTTCTTTTCGTAATAAAACCCCAAGTTCTAGTTGGGCTCAGGATTGCTCAGCTAGAGGCTCATTTCCCCACTTCTCATACGGTGAAGTACGCCATGTGACTGGATTCTGTCCAAAGAGACATGGGAGGAAGAGATGACGTGTGTGTAGCTTCTACATCATGCCACTTGCCCTCCACCTCTCCTTTCTCGTCTCCCGTGGGTAAGAACGTAATACACGATGGTAGTGAGTAAACCAAAGCAACACCTCAATGGAGGATGGGACACCAAAATGGAAGGAGCCTGGGTCGCTGGGTGACTTTGTGTTTCCTATGCCTCTGGGACCGTCTACCACTTCAGACTTTTACATGCAAGAAAGAGAATAAAGCTACTTTACTTCAGTCATTTTTATTTTGCTCATTGTTAACGCACTTAAATTTATATCCCATTACAGAAACTTATCTTTATTGTGTTCTAAAACACAGATTAGATCATGGCAGTCCCCTGATCCAGAAACTTCTCTAGCTCCCCATTGTTCATCAATGAATCGCATTTAGGGTGCCCTACGTGTGACTGGTGGCAGAATCAAGAATGGCCCAGCTCTGCGGCAGAGAAGAGACCAGCCTAGCTGCAGTGGTGGGTGGATGCTGCTGGGCAAAGGAAGACTGAGACCACCTCTGAGGGGCTTTATCTGATTACAAAGCAACTTCAGATCGTTAGGCTTAGGAAGTGATTCTCAGGATTTTCATCTAGCCTGGCTGAGTACGAAATCATTCCGTCTGATTTAGCTATTCGTAGGCCTTGATTTTTCAGAGGTCCCTTTTGAGTATGCAAACAAACAAGGAATAGGCACTGGGCGTATTCTTTAAGCCCCGCCTCAAATTCCACCTGATTGGTTTTTTTTCTTCTTCTTCTTATTGAGATATAATTGACATATAGCACTGTATAAATTTAAGGTGTACAGCGTAATGATTTGACTTACATCATGAAATGGTTACCCCAATAAGTTTAATGAACATTCATCACCTCATATAGATGCAAAGTTAAAGGGGGAAAATATTTCTTTTCTTGTGTTGAGAACTCGTAGGATTTACTCTCTCAATACATAACACATAACACATGGCAGTGTCAATCATATATATCACGCTGTACATTACATCCCTGGTACTTATTTATGTTATTGCTGGAAGTTTATACCTTCTGACCACCTTCATCTAATTCTCTACCTCCCACTTCTGGCCACCTGATTCTTAAAGGCTTCCCTCACTGCCCTGAATTATCTCAGCCAGGTTCAACTGTGAGTTCCCCAGTGTTTCACAACATTTGATTACTACTCATTCACTAACTTAGAGTTCATTCATTTAACAGGGTCTTTCTGAGCACTTACTAGGTGCCTGGTCTGTGCTAGATACTGAGCATAAAGATATATGTAAAAATTAACCCTTACTGTCATGGAGTTTGCAATCCAGAATCTTTTAATACTCATTGCCAATGACTGTGCTTCCCCTCCACCACAGGTCTTTGGAAAGTGCTGTAAATGCGAGACAGCCTTTGTCTCTAGGAAGCTGTGAAACACAGTCATAATTAAATACAGTCCTCAGTTCTGCCTTGTAATCACATGTAGTTTTGTTGTATGCTTGGCCCTATCACTAGAGGGTGAATTCTTTGCTAGTGGAAACTGTGTTGAATTTACCTCTAGTTCTCTCCCTCTTCACGGCAAATATTTCTTGCCTAGTGCATAGTAAATATTCTACAAATGTTTGTTGAAATTAAATCCATTCAGTGAAAGATATTCCTTCAAAATTAGGCATCTCCAGCCTATTAAATCAAAGGTACATGAGGAGCCATTTTTAATTTCTCAATCATTGAGCACCATTAAACTAATTATCGCCAAGGGAATAATTTTAAAACAGAAAACAATCCTATCTGCTTCAACGCTCTTCCTCACTTTTCCTTTGCTAATGGTAAGAGATGGTGATAATTCATTTTTCTCATTGTTTTCCAGAAACACTTTCTTTTGTAACTGGTAAAGCTCAAGTGGTTTTTATATTTCATGTATGAGGTAGTAACTGTGTAAGTGGTTTTTACACTTCAAATATAAAGTAGCAACTGAGGTACATGTGTAAAAGTTATTCTGAACTAATTTTTCATGACAATCTCAATTTTCAGTACCAAAATTCTCACTCACATAAAAGGGAAAAAATTCATGTCTAAAGACATTTCTTTAATCTTAACTCATTTTGTTTAGAAGAGGATGAAATTAGTTTAGTAAACATGTCCTTAAAATACATTCTCATATTCTAACAAAATACCAACTATAATAATACATTAATTTTTTCAACAACGTTAATCACATTTAATTTATAGTGACACATTTAGGCCAGAGCAACACTGCCTTTAAGGTATACCAATTTGTCTAAACTCCCAACCAATAAAGAGAAGGTTGAAGAACTAATCTTAAAGGTTGAGTGCAAGGAAACCCTTAAGCTATCTTGCAGAGGCCCAAAGAAATGTCCTAAAGAAAGCATTGATAGAAACATTTGCCTAATATTCGCCTCAGTTAAGCATGGCACCTCTAGCAATTACCCAAAATATGGAAACCAATGAACTAAAGTCGGTTTTTATTGGTGATTTAAAAAGAAAATGCAGGGTTTATTTCAGTTGGAAGGGAGAAAAAAGTCAAAATAACTGTCTCATTAGAGAAATACTCAATGGTCTTCTTTGACTCAAGGTATTTCTTCTGCTTAGCATTAAAAGGACCTCTTAACTGGCCTCCCTACCTCTGAATCCCCTACACACAATCCCTCCTGAATATTGAGTCCAGAATGAGCTGTCTAAATTGAAAATTTGACCCTGTCACTCTTCTACTTAAAATCCTTTAAAACGCTCCATCACTTTCAGGTTTCACAAGATGGTGTGCACCAGCGGTTTCCAAGCATGGGCCCAGGGACCAGCGCTGGTCCATATTGCGATGTTTTCATTGGTCCATAGCTAAATGAGACAAAAGAAGGGTAACGTGGCAAATAAAGCTAAATTAATTGAAACTTATTCAACTTACTAAAATCAGTGTTCTTTATCCTAAGGTAATATCTGTCTGACTTTTTTGAAACTCCTTATTTCACAAGATAATGGTTACTGGTAGTCTTTTTTTTTTTTTTTTTTTAATGCTGTTATTTGGTAAATTTAAAATTTGGCTTGGCCAGGGCTCTGTGAGCTTTTTTGCTTCCTGAGCCTCCAGTGCCCTCCCACTGGCCATGCAGACCTTTCTGAGTCTCTGCCATGTCCTCAATCAGACCCATGGTCGGGGATGTCCACCACTAACATCCATTCCAAAGTCACACACACAGGCCCACTGGCTCTCATCTCAGCTTCCATGCTGCACAGGAACGAAGGCCGTCTCGGGAAAACGTGGACCCTTCTCTGCCTGACTGTGGCCATTTGTCCTTGGAACTGGGCTGGGGTCACTCTGTCTGTGAACGGAGGCAGAAGACAGGGAAAGAGGCAGCAGGGAAAGAGCCCTTTTGCCCATTATCTTCCTTAACTATTTTAATGACCACTTTAGGGATATACTCTTATATTCTACCCACCGTTACAGATTAGGAAATGGGGATATAGAACTGTCAGCTCTGCCCTAACAGTACTATTGCTAGGAAGGGGAAGAGAGGAGATCTGAACATAAATCATCAAACTCCTTCCATTCATGCCTTTATCCCCAGTGCCTAGCAAAGTTCTGGCACACTGGGGTCAATTGATAGATGTCTTAAGTAAGTCAATGAATGATTTTTCATGTTTTTATCATTTAAGATATATAGTTTAATATTTTTTTCTGACAATAAGTATACTTGCATGTTGTATGAAATTCACATATGTATTAAAAAGAAAGTGATCTGAAATCCTTCTGCTAAGAAGTAACCTTTTTAACATTTTGCTGACCATCAATGTATACATTCATGGTAAATATACACTGTCCCCATAAAAATGTCATATAAATGGAATATGAAACATGTTTTCCATAATCTCCTTTTTCACTCAACAATATCTCGTGGATAAATTTTCCAGCCAAAAAATATAGATCTGAACACTGTAATATTAAAAAAATTCAGATTATTGTGTCATTTGAATGTACCATGGTTTAACTAACCATTGATTTAACAGCATCCTGCAAAAAACTGATACATTGTTTTCTTCATTTTCATTTAGTACAAAAATGTTTTATAATTTCTGTTTCAGTTTTCTTTTTAAAACAGAGGTTATTTAGGTTATTTTTAAATTTTAAATTTGTAAATATTTCGGTGGTTTTTCCAGATATGATTTTGTTACTGAATTCTAGTCTAACTCTGCTGTGATCAGAAAGCTTATGTTGTATGATTTCAATTTGTTTAAATATTTTGAGGTTGTCTTATGACCCAGAACATGATGTGCCTTGGTGGATGTCTTATGTACACTTGAACTTAACTTGTATTCTGCTATTTTTGAATTATGTGTTCCATATACATCAACTTAGTCAAGTTGGTTTAGGTGTGGATCAATTCTGCTCTGTTTTTACTTATTTTTCCATTTATTTTATCAATTACTGAGAGAGAAGTGTTGAGATATCCAAGTATAATTGTGGATTTGTATATTCCTTCTTGCAGTTCTACCAGTTATAGCTTAATATTTTTTGAAACTCTGTTATTTGGTTTACACAAATTTAGGACTGTTATATCTTCCTGATTAATTTATTATCTTTATGGAAGTCCCTCTTTATCTATGATAATATTTTTTATTTTGAAATCACTTTGACATCAATATAGATGCGCCATCTTCCTATGGATTAGTGTTTGTGGGGTATATCTTTTTCTACTCTTTTTTTTTCTATTCTTTACTTGTAATGTATCTGTATCTTTACATTAATAGTGGGTTTCTTGTGGGAAGCATATCCTTGAATCTGTTGGGTCTTACTTTTTTCAGCCAATCTAATAACCTCTGCATCTTAATTAGACTGTTAAATAATTTCATTTAATATAGTTATTGATATAGTTAAGTTTAAACCTATTAGCTTGTTATCAACTTTCTATTTATCTGTTTTTGGACTTTTCCCCTCTTCACCAGTTTTTTTGTGTGTGATTAATTGTGTATAATTTAGGATTTTACTTTATTTATGATTCTTTTTATTTTTAATTACTTGCATTTCCCCTTTAGTCTCTGTACTATTATCATACAGTTTTATGTGTTATAAGCCTATAACATAGTTATTACTTTTTATGTTAAACAACTCTTTAAGTTAAGAAAGCTAAAAAAAAGGAAGAGAATATCTTTTATATTTACCTACATATTCAGCATTTCCAATGCTCTTCATTTCTTTATACAGATCCAAAATTCTGTCTCATACCATTTTTGTCTGCCTAAAGAATTTCCTGTAACATTTTTTTAATAGCACACATCTGATGCAAGTGGATTCCTTCAACTTTTCTTTCGAAAGTCTTTACTCCATCTTTATTCTTTTAATTCATTCGGCAATAAATTCTAGATTTACACTTCCTTCAGTATTAAAATAATTCTCGTTATCTTCCATTTTGCATAGCTTCTCTGATAAATCCGCTGGGATTCGTTTGTTCCTCTGCTTGCTGTGGATTTCTTTTCCTATCTGCTACAAAAAGTTTTATCACTGGTTTTCAGAAATTTCACTATGCTGTGCTTTGGGGTGGTTTTCTTTGTTTCTTCTGTTTAGATTCACCAAGGTTTTTGGATCTGTGTGTTTATAGTTTTCATCACATTTGGAAAATTCTTCAGCCATCATTCCCCCCATAGCTGTCTCATGTCCCCTGGGACTTGATATGGTTTCACAGACACTGGTCTGAATTAATTAATTAAATGTGTTTTCTTTCTGTGTTTCATTTTGGTTCATTTCTAATTGCTCTGTTTCCACGTTCATTGATGATTTCTTCTGCTTCTCTAACGTGCTGCCAGTTCCTTTCGGTGGGTTTTTCTGTCGGATAATGCAGTTTTTCATCTCTTAAAGTTCCATTTGGGTCTTTTATATCTTCCAGTTAACTTCTCATCATGTTCACCTTTACATTATTGAGTTACCAGAGTGTATTTATAATAGCTGTTTCAGTGTCCTGTCTGGTAATGTCGTCATAGCCGTCATTTTAGTGTCTGTTTCTATTGACTGATTTTTCTGCTGGCTGTGGACCATGTTTTGCAGCTTCTTTGTTAGCCTGTTGATTTTTATCGGATGCTCTACATTGTGCATTGTACGCTGTTGGGTTTTGGATTTTGTTGTAATCCTTTAACTAGCAGGGAACTTTTTTTTTCTTGCATGTAGTTAAGTTACTTTGCACCAGTCTGAACCTCTATAGGATTGCTTTTAAATTTTCACGGGGAAAACCTACAGCAACTTTTAGTCTAGAGCTAATTTAGTCCCATTACTAAGTCAATACCTTGTGGGTGACTATACCCATTGTTAGCAGTCCTATGAGCTCCCAGAATGGTTCAGCCAACTGCCTTTTGTTGCCCCTCTCTCTCCTCACCTGCTCATCTCATGGAGTTTTCCCCATGCATGTAGACCTCACTAGTCAGTCAAAGATTTGAGGGGCCCTCTCTGCAGATCTCTAGAGCTCTCTTTCCAGCTTCCTCCTTTTCAGCATTGTGCCCTGCAAATTCTAGTCCTGCAAATTTGCTTTCTGGAACTCTGATGGCTGCCTTCAAGTCAGTTTGGTTTGGTTTGTGTTCTCTGTTCTTCCCTGTGTCCTGGACACTGCTTCTAGGCGGCAAACTGGACATCTGTGGGGTTCATCTCCTTTGTTTCTCTTCTCTCAGGGATAACAGGCCTGCTCTGCTTGTCCTTTTTCTGAAAACAGTTGTTTCATGTATTTGCCTGGTTTTCTCACTGTTTATGGTGGAAGCACAATTCCCATGGCAGTGAATCCTTCATGGTCAGAAGCAGATGTTGGCATCAATATTTTATAAAGTTCTCTGGGTTATTCCACTGTGTAGCCAGAGTTGAGAACCAGTGCTTTAGACACTCATCAATATCAGTTTTGTTTATCTTTTAAACCCTTGTCAATTCTTTAGAAGAAAAATGATACACATATTTTTTTGCAGTTTAATTATTTGTGAGGTTGAATAGCTTTTCATATTTACTGGCCGTTTGCATTTTTTAATAGATGAACTTGATAATTTTTTAACCTGTTTTGTTATTGTTGTTGCTGGTGTTGAGAGATTTGCTTTTTCCTTATAGGTTTGTATTTATATTGTTTGCCATTTGTATTGCAAATGTTTTTCCAGTTGATTATGAGTGTTTTCACCTTGTTTATGGTGGTTGTGGTGTGGAGGAAGGCAAGGGGGAGGTCATAGATATGCCATGAAGATGTGTCTAATTTTATATGTAACTCACATACCGGTTGTTTCCATTATGATTTCTGACTTTCATCCCATCTTGTGAGAGATGCTGTTCCCTGACGTAGTAGATGGATTTATTTATTTTCAACAGCTTTCTTTAGGAACATCCATTTCAGGACACACGCTAAAGCTCCTGGTTAGTGGTACTTTCCTTTTTGGCTAACAGACTCTCAGGAATCTGATAGAATATAACGGATCCTATGACCTCAGAAAACTGCATGTGTGTACCTATGCTCCAAGTTTGCATATAATTCCAGATCTTGGATCTGGACTGACTGTGAGAGAAGAATCCTTCCGCGACGTCTTTGAGCGTGGGAATCAAGAAAGTCATGGCAGGCTTCCTGGTAGTCACCTGGGAAGTGGCTTTGCTGCAGGAGGGGCTATTGCCAGGGGCATTTCTTCTCACTGGATCCCCTCCCACCATCAGAGAGGGCTACTTTACTTTTCAGTGAAGTGCATAGTGGGATAGACAAAGGTCTGAGTTAGGAATTAACAAAAGACTGAGGTTACCTGGAGGTCAGTGGGGTCCTGACCCCTGCAGATGAGTTCAATTCTCCGCGGGGTCCTCATCTGAAGCCTTCAGACTCCCAGGCATCTTGGAGTTCACGCGAGTTTTCCAGCTGACTTGATTTTCTTACCTTGCTTCCTTCCTTTAGGTGACACAGGAAGGCCAGAGGAGCTGCAGTGGGAGTAATATCCTTCCCCCAGCTGGGATAAGACTGGTAAAGTTTTGCTACTGTAGTAATTATGTTGCAATGCAGAAATATACAGACCAACACATTATACACCTCAAACTTACACAATATTTTATGTCAATTATACCTCAATTAAAAAAAAGAAGTTTTTGCCTTAGAGAGAAAGCCTCTGGGCTATTTTTAAATGATCAGTTTTCCCCTCCCCCTGCCAGAGCCAGAGGGGATCTTTCTTGGCTTTTCACTGTGAGAACCTGGTAGGGTTCCCAGAAGTAAACCCCATCTGTGTCCCACAATGCAACTCTGCCTGACAGTTGCCTGAGGACCAGCGAGCCATCAGATATGTCTTCCTGCTGAAGAGATTGAACTTCCTGGTTCCTTGACTCCCCACTGGGATCAGTCTTTTCTGGAGTTTAAGGGGAAAGGTGGCAGTGGAGAGAAATGAGATTTGATGAGCAGATGGGGCCCAGGCCAGGAAAAGGACTTTGCACTTTCTTCAATGCCCATTCTCTAGGTAGTGGGGAACCACCTAAGAAAAGATGCAAAAAAAATGAAGGAGATTTTCAGATTTGCATGTTCAGAAGGTCATTCCATGCAGGTGTGTTTGAGGGGAAGGAGTTATAGTCTATTGCAGTCATTGAGGCCGTAGCTCCAGAGCCCCTAAACTTCTTCCCAGAAGTGCTTCTTGGAGCGTCCGCTTAGCATGGCTGGTCCCTCTCTTCCTCCAAGGAGGTGATGAAGGATGACACAAAGGTGCCTTCAGAACTCCCTTTATCCACCATCAGGCACAAGCATCAACGTGTTTGTGAATAATTGCTGAGCACAGTCTAGTCAGATGCTAATCACTCCAGGAAACACTTATTTGAAGCTATTAACATGGGAACAGTCCTGTTACACTATGAAAGATTGGCGAAATATAAAAAGAATCTGGTTTATATGACTAACTTGAATGTGTCAGTTAAGCTAACTAGTAGCAGCTTATGCAATTATTTTGCATCTTGGGAGTCTCCACACACGAATGGATTCAGAGGAGTAAGAGTTTACACAGCACAGGCTCGGGTAACATTAGGCTAGCTGGGTACCCAAGCCAGATGTCCCAGCATCTCAGTCCTCAGAACACTAAGAACCTGCCAACCATGGTCTGGACCAGTTCCCGGCCTTCAGGAAGGGGCCACTGCCATTTAACTAATGAAGTCATTGCACCACTGAGACATCAGGCAAACAGACCCAAGTCCCTTAGAGCCAAACATGTCATTTATGTTGCAGACCTCAAGAAATTCTTTCTTTAACGATAAAGGATGAAAATATCGACCACACTTTAAGGTAAGCCTTGATTCTATTTCCTCTGACGTCTCTGAATTGATATTAAAAGATGAATGGTTAAAATATCTACAGCAATTGGATAAAGATTTGGAAGGTTGGGAGAAAGGCAAGAAGGTCAAGAGGCTAAGAATTCCTTTTCTACTGGGGCTCCCTTGCCAAGCCCAGTGCCCGACAGGCAAAGTCACCAGATAAAGGGTTTTAAAAGTTAATTGATATTTGCTCCATCAGGTCTGTACAGATGTCCCTGGTATCCATGGGGGATTGGTTACAGGAAACCTCCCCGCAGCAGATACCCAAACCTGCAGATGCTCAAGTCCCTTACAGCAAATGGCATCGTTTTTGCCTAGAACCTACACATCCTCCCATACACTTTAAATCATCTCTAGGTTACTTATAATATCTAATACAAAGTAAAATGCTATGTAAATTGTTGCCAGCCTGTGGCAAATTCAAGTTTTGCTTTTAGAACTCTCCGGAATTTTTTTTTCCTGAATATTTTTGATCAGCAGTTGGTTGAATCCATGGATGCAGAACCCGCAGATGTGGAGGGCATACTGTCCTTCAAATAGGCTCTGACCATTATATCTCATGGTCTCAACCATAATCAGTTATCTATGAAGATATGTTCATATTAAGAGTCAAAATAACATTTTTATTTCTCCCAGTACTCTCAACCCCAAATTAAGCTCAAGTTCACTATGCTATACTCCTTGGTTCGTGGCAGCACGGACAGAAACGCTTTCCTTTCTTCATAGAACAGAATATGCGTGTCCTCCTGACTCCAGTGGGTATAAAAGGTTCTCAGAGTCCTTTGCAAA
The DNA here is from genome assembly GCF_005190385.1 of Monodon monoceros. NCBI lineage: Eukaryota > Metazoa > Chordata > Mammalia > Artiodactyla > Monodontidae > Monodon > Monodon monoceros. The sequence continues at coordinate 76,307,200 of NW_021703775.1, read as the reverse complement.
TCATTTACAAATGTTCATGATGACCATTCTTAGAACTGCTTTGGAATCTGGAACTTCCATGAGACACAGTGTTGATTTCCTCAAAAGTTATTTTCATTCGTTAGGTGGGCGCTTTCACCAACCTAGGCTTTTCCATCCTGCAAAGGACCTTCCTTTTCACAGATTCTTAGTTCAGAACCTTCTAACAACTGGTGACGTGGGAAGACAGTTCAGATTTTGAGTCAGATGAACGTGGGTTTGAGTCCAAGCTCTACCACCACTTAATTGCAGGAAATTGAGCAAATCACTTCTCTCTGTGCTTCAGTGTTCTTTTTCATCAAATGGAGGTGCAGTCAAGGGTCATTGTGGGAATCAAAAGGAGAAACAAAGAAAAACCGTGAAATCCTTTTATAAACCTTAAAGCCCTATATAAATGTAAAAGATTACCTTATTTCTACGTGATATAGAGATTTTTATCTGAAGCCAATCTGTCCCCAATTCTATAATACTACATTACTGCAGAGCTCAAAAAGAAAATGCCTAGAGAGAGACAATGAAGGGCAGAGAACCCTCAAAATTGACAGAGCGTTAAGTGGAATATTCACGTGATACAATGGCCTACACATTTATTACTTGTGGCATCCTTACTGGTGACATATTACTGAACCTAAAGTCTTTGTATAGCCTCAAATCTATAACTGACAGAGTTCCAGTGTCACATGGTGAAGGTGTGGTAACTAAAACCTAGGCCTCGTGGTTCCCAGTCTCTGTTCCCATATCTCTGTGCCTGTCCAAGTACATCCTTTAGAGTCTGTAACAGGAATGACATGGTACCACTTCTGAAGGCAATGAATCCCCCATATTCGGAGGTTTCAACAATCACTGATGAACAATATAATTTAAATAATGTCAATCTTATATTTGGGAGTCGCTGGGGGACGGTAGTGGAATCAGTGACCTGTAAGGAACTTCTGACTTTGAGCTTCTGTGAACTTCTGGCCAATTCTGAGCTCATAGATCCAGTTCTCACTCCCAGTCAGCACAGTGACAAGAAGCTGGTGGAGGCACTGGGTGGCGTGAGGGATGAGTATGGACGTTCCCTGAGCTGGTCTCACATTTGCCCAGCCTCAGCTTCCATACAACACCTTTCAGAAACTCCCCAGGCGCTGCACTCTTTTCAACAGCTGTGCACAGGGAATTCAAACAGAATGCAGGTAGCCACAGCCACTCTCGTGAGCTGTCATAACAAATGCACCTCAAGTTTTTCCACAGGTGAACTTAAGTCAAGGAGCAGCCGAACTAACTTCCGAGCAGGGTTTACCCAGCTTCTTCTTACTGCTTTCAGAGATACGCGGCTCTTCCAGAGACAAAAAGTTTCCGTTTGGAAGTAGGTCCAACTGTTCAAAGTATTAACTCAACTCAACGCCAGTATCTTGCTACGAGATGTTAAGAGTGAATTAAACAGTGTCATCTCCAAGTGCAATGTTAGTGGCTGGCGAGGGTATGCACTCAGAAAGGGCAGTGCTGAAAGCTGTGCTCTGGGGCTCCCTTCAGCACCTGTGTGTCAGTGTCTGTGTAAAGAAAAGCAGCGGAAGATACGTGATTTGAGTCTGGAGGCTTGGGCCATGTAGGAAGAGCAGCTATACCTGGATTTCTTTCTCTGACTCAGTCTCCTCCTGCCTTTACTTCTGTGGACTGAGGACTCACCATGTACTGTGCTAGCTATGAAAGGGATGATAAATAAGATGTGATTCCTGCCCTTGAGAAGTTCACACTGTACTGTGGGAAGCAGGCATACAGGAAAGAGTTGTGATGCTCTGTGGTGGGTGCTATGCTCTGGGTCCACATCAGGTGCATCACTTCTGGCTGTGGTTATTGAGGAAAGTTGCAAAGATGGACCTTGAAAATAATGGACCTTGAAATAATGTGGGACCCTAGGAGTTGATGCGGGTACAGAAGGAATTACGTGCACAGGCTCGGCAGAGGGTGAGCTGGCCCAAGCCCTGGATCCGCCACCACACTGGAATATGACCTTGAGACGGGTTATTTCTCCTCCCTGGGCCTCAGTTTCTCCATTCATAAGGGAAGGGGTTGTCTAAATGATATTGAAAGACTTTGTGTTGATATTTTAAAACATGATGATTATAAGCAAAGGTGAAGAAAATTAATTTGAAAGAATGTAAAAATATACTAATCCTGGACTTGCTGGCATTCAAGACCTTGATGATTGTAAGCAAAGAAAAGAAGAAAAAATTTGAAACAGTTAAAGGAAAAGCACAGTAGGGCTTATTACTGTACAGGGTAAAGAACCACGACAGCTGCTGTGTCCCTAACATTTTACCCAGCGGTTACAATGGCACTTGCGTCAACCAAGATTCAAGACCATAGAAGGACAAGTTGTACTTTAAAGACAGTAGATGAATCAGGATAACTTTCTCTGCAGAAACATGGAGCCATTAGGAGAAAATTCCAGAAGAGAATCAACTTGCCCCATTTAGGTGTCCACCCTCATTTCTCCTCCAAATATGCCCTTTCCCAGACCCTTTAATCTCTGAAACAAGCCTCTATTGTGCTGAAACCACAGGGACCTTGAGGGGAGTTCCATGGGATGCACTCCAGCAGGAAGATTTTACTTGCATATAGAGGAGCCCAAGCAAAGACTCAGAATCAGGACCTGGGGTCAATCAACACAGAGAAGAGATGCCTCGAGGGAACACGCCACTGCCTATAAACCTCCACAGAAGGAGGAGGTTTGTTCTGTGTGCTTCTCTGGGACAGAGCCAGGGCTGATGGATGGATGGAAGTTACACTGGGACAGATTTACATCCAACGTAAGGAAGAAATTTTTGATGGCAAAAGCCATTCAAATGTCAGCGGGCTACCTTATGAGAATGAGTGCCCCCAGACACTGAGTGTGCATGAGGCTGGCTGGCCAACCTCCTCATGCATTTATTTAACAGGAGTGAATTGTTAATTACATGACATTTGCTGAGTGACGAGTCTATGCTTGCATGATGCTTGACAATGGCAATTCAGAGACAAGTGAACTGAACTCCCTACCTTTTTGGAATGCGTGGCCCAGCCAAGCTGTTGTGACACTGGCAGGGATGTTGTAGAGGGGACTGAGTATTATTGGCTGGGGAAAGCAGGTTGTCCTCAATGACCATTATAGGTGCTTTCTGTATTTAAAATCCTCTGAGATTTTCCAATTCTACTTTTTTTTTTTTTTTTTTTTTCCATTTCAAAGCCCAGTTCATCTATGCCTTTTTCAGGCTTTTGGAAGACCAGATAGAGACATGAGAGGAGAGTAGGGGGACCCGAGACAGGGGCAGGTCACATGGTCTTTATCCTCTTGTTCTGTATCACAGCTCTCGCCTTCAGTAGATCTAAGCAGAATTTGGGATTTAGATAGTGATCTTAAATGCAGAGGGCATTCTTGGTGCAAACGACTGTGTGAGCGAAGACAGGTTCAAGGAGAAGTGAGGAGAGCAGCCTGTCTCAGGGGAGAGCTTGTGTGGAAGGTAAAGTTTTCTGGGGCTGGGGCCATGCTGGGGAGAGTCTGCATTCCTACCATCCAACTCATTCGATTAGCTGGAGTTTTGGAAAACAGCACACTTCATTTTGCCACTGTGGCTACATTCTTCTAAGATTGTTTGTAAACACAACTCAAAGTTATTGTGGGAATAGCTAATATACTGTAGATCATGGTAATTATCTAATAAGCCAACTAATAATTATACATCACAAGAATGTCCTAAAACTTAGTAATTAGACAGTGATGAACGGTTTGATTTTGGGACACTCTTAATGGTTGATATACAGAGAGATTTGCTTACCAAAATGAACATGCAGACATGTGCACACACACAGTTTACCTAATGAAGTCAGTCTATGCTCATGCCCTAGAGGGTTATTGTAAGCACTTGTCACCCCACTTGTAACCCAGTTGCAGGGGCAGGCCAGGGCTTCTGGGTACAATGCCCGACTGAGAAAAGTATTGCCAAGGGGAACACTGTTGGAACCAAAGCAACCTGCCCGGTTGACTCATTTGGCTGGATGTGGACTCAGCTAAAATGTAGGCCCGGGGCTTCCCTGGTGGCGCAGTGGTTGAGAGTCCGCCTGCCGATGCAGGGGACGCGGGTCCGTGCCCCGGTCCGGGAAGATCCCACATTCCGCGGAGCGGCTGGGCCCGTGAGCCGTGGCCGCTGAGCCTGCGCGTCTGGAGCCTGTGCTCCGCAATGGGAGAGGCCACAACAGTGAGAGTCCCGCGTACCGCAGGAAGAAAAAAAAAAATGTAGGCCTGGTGTTACGTGTCGTCTATCAGACACGGAACGGAACACCTACTGCCATTCATAGAAGTCACAGTCTTCTCCTTCAGGGTATCAAGAGGGAGGAGCAGCCTATTTCTCACTTTAGAAGGAGAGGGTTAATCTGAAAGTAGAAGTGTAAACAGACTTCCAGGGAAATGCAAGTCCGTGACTCTAGAGAGCCCCAGAGGCCATCCAAGTCAAAGGAACCAGTGACAGAGACCATCGGCCAGGACATAAAAGGCAGAAAGAGCCAGGGAGGTGGAGAGCAAATGGAGGGCCACTTTTGCTCAATGTCAAGGGCCCTCTGGGACTTGGGCTAACTAGTTTTCTCTAAAAGGCCAGGTGAAGAAAGTATGATGGCAGCTTCCTACTGATTTCGTTAGGTGGCAAGCCTACATTTTAAAATTGAGGGAAGGGACTTCCCTGGTGGCACAGTGGCTAAGAATCTGCCTGCCAATGCAGGGGACGTGGGTTCGAGCCCTGGTCCAGGAAGATCTCACATGCTGCGGAGCAGCTGGGCCCATGCGCCACAACTACTGAGCCTGTGCTCTAGAGCCCACAAGCCACAACCGTTGAGGCCCGCGTGCCTGGAGCCCGTGCTCCGCAACAGGAGAAGCCACCGCAATGAGAAGCCTGCGCACCACAGCGAAGAGTAGCCCCCGCTCGCTGCAACTAGAGAAAGCCCACGCACAGCAATGAAGACCCAACACAGCCAAACATAAATAAATAAATAAATAATAAAAAATAAAATTATGGGGAAACTTCAGAATGTATTAATTTATGCAGATCTGTTGTTGAATATATATATCAGTTGTACTTCTGTAAATGGAACCACATTTTTGACATATTAAAGAACTTGAAATATATAGAGTTTTATATTTTATAATGCAGATAACTGTTAATAAAGATGTGTGTATATATAAGTGTATATATACATATATGTTATAAAACATGTTATAATATGTATATAATGTAATATAAAGTATGTATATATACATATATATACATATGTGTGTGTTTATATAAATATACACACACACACACATATATATATATATATATATATATATATATATATATATATGATATCATATGTTCCAGGGAGGTCTGTCCTTGATAATATTGAGTATAATGTCTTTTCCTTTTTCTCATGCCAGAAAGCTGAAACGGCTTACATTACAGCCAGGCTGTCATGGCTGACCAACGTGAGGCAAAGAATTAAGAAATTCAATAGAAAGGGGATACCCTAATCTAGGTGATCAAACCCCTGGAGGGATTTCTCTAAAACACATGCTTCCAAGGTATTTTTTTCCAGTATGTGTGTCACACTGATTTTGTGAATAAAATAAGAAACTTGTCTCTTAGATCTGTATCTCACTCTATAAAACCTCTTCCAGCTCTCTTCCCCGATACTTAACACCAGTTCTGAGGCATGAGCAGGCCAAGCGAACGAGCCCACTTCACAGATGAGGAAGTTGAGCCTCCAAATGCTGAGCTGACTGGGAAAGTGTCAGGGAGCCAGCGTGCAGAGCCCACCTAGAGCTGGGCCCGTGCTCTGTCCCTTAGGGCTTTCCTTTCCCTCCGAGGCCTGCGTCATCACGAAACTGGAAACACATTGGCCCAGGGAGCTGAGGATTGACTTCCATATCTCTGATCTGTCACAAACCCACAGTTTGACCTCAGGAAAGCCGTGTCTCCTTCTCGGTCTCTGCATTCCCAGTGGGTTACAAGGTGAATTCCTCACTAGTGTCTCTGCTCCCAAGCCCCCTTCAGAGCCATTGTGTGGGCACGTTGCCGGAACAGCCTTTGCATAACCCACATCTCTGCACCTGCTTGCCTAACACACTTCAATGGCTTCCCGTCCCCCAATAAAGATAAAGGCCACACTTATGAGTCTGATTTATAAGGTCCTCTGTGACTAGCCCTCGCCTATGTCTCCAGCCTCATTTCTTGTTCCTCCTTCCTCCATGCTCTCTGCCACAGACGTATTAACACGGATGGTGCCCAGATGCTTCTCTTCCCTGCCTGTATTACCTCTTCTCAGGCCCCTTTCACCCATCTGACTTCTACTCTAAGACCCATGTCGTGAATCTCTTTCCCTAAGAAACCATCTGTGACCCCCGTGTGCCCATCCTTCCTAAGCAGTGGTTTTGATCATTGTTTTCCCTCTGGGGTCCTGTAATCTGTGAGTATCATTGTTGCATCTTAACTTATAAAAAAATAACTTATTTTCATGGTTGCTCCTCCATTCACTATGAGGTTTTATTTTATTTTTTTAAGATTATATCTGAGTCATCTTTTAATCCGTAACATCTAGCATTTTATCCAGCACACAGATGTCAAAGAAGTGTTTGCTGAATACATGAATGAATGAATGAAAATGGATTAGAGTATCTCTGGGACTTTCTACTTAACGATATTTCAGATGTCTGATCCACATGCATGTGCAGAACAGATTTTCTTCCCCCTTATGGAGATTTTATTGCTTTTCAGAGTGAGCTCCATTCTAAGGGGCTGCCGGAAGGACTGGGGTCTGAACGCCTTGCACTAGCGCCCGCAGGAACAGGGAGCTGGGCAGGAGCCTTTGCGGTTGGTGCAGCAAATCCTGGTGGACAGCTCTGCCTGCAGTGACAACGAGGCCACCCAGGCTGCCGTCTGATGTGGCCAGGGCCAGCTCGAGCATGGTTGGTTAGTCTCTCCGGTTGACCAAGGTGTGGGTGTGTGGGAATCTGCTCCTCGCCCACACAGCCCAGGATGCCCAGTCTCGCCTGGGGGCAGACTGGGGAGAAGATAAGTCCACTCCTCCTGGGAGATTGGACAGTTTAGGGCCTTTCTAGGTTTTCCAGGACCTCAGAGGCACAGCCAGAAGTTGACTTGAGAACTGAAGAGAAATGGGAAAATCTTTGTTTTGGAGAACAGGCAAGTATGCTAGTGGCGTCCTTTCCTCCCAAATCCTCACTTACGGGTGAGAAAATTGATCATTGAGATGGGAGACGTTTTACAGTCACTCAGCAAGTGAGCTTCTGGGCATTTAAGTTTGCATTGCAAAGAGAAAGGGGGCCATGTGCCGAGTTCACCAGCCTGACCCTGGGGAGTTCACACCATCACATGAACACGTGCTCTCAGCCCCCACCTCCTTCACTCCACCTCCACGCTTTCCCAAACTACCCATCACATTACCTCGTTGATTGAGCACCTAACTTACATATGGATAGATTCATATTACACACGTCACATACATCAAGAAGTGAGCTAGTGTAGAAGTTAGGAGCACAAATGATGAAGCCACACTGCCCAGGGTGGGGTGCTTCTCAGTTCTACCACTAACCAGCTCTGTGACCTTGGATGACTCAGCCATTTCATGTCTCAATTTCCTAAACGTCTTAATTGGGTAATAATAATACTCACCTCGTACCATGCTATGCTAGCTATGGCTACCTTGAAAACCCACCATGTGCCAGGTCCTTTACATCCATACCCAGCTAATTCCAAGCCACACACTGCAAAGCATGCTGCATTATGATTCATATTTTACACAGAGGGATACCAACTCAGCCTGTGAGGAGTGGGGCACGGTCTCCATCTCAGGTCAACCTGACCTCAAATCCAAAGCTCCTTCCCTTATGCCTAGGGTCATGACGTGTCCCAGTTTCCCGGGAAAGTTCTAATTAATACTTATTGTCTAGGAGTAATTATTAATAGTGCCTCTCTCACTTTCAAAAGTGTCCTGGTTTGAACGATAAATTATATGGTTGTCCTACTTGCTCTATATTTCCCCTCTGAGCAGGAGACGCTGCCTTTCTATAAAAGGCATATTTACCTTGAAAATTCTCTCTGGAGTGACATAAGTGGCCAGGCAATGTGCCCTGGCTTGGTAAATAACTTGGGCGTCTTGGTTTACTAACAGAATTGGGAACCAGTTAGAAGAAAACGTAGGAAGCAATCGAGTCTCCATTTTTGCAAGTTTAACCAAAATACGTCTGTCATCACCTGGCCTTTTCCCAAATTTTTCTGGAACTTGGAGACCTGTTTTGTTGTGGTCACTGGGTTATCTACCCTTAACTGGGATGTTCTCTCTCTGTGATGTTTCATAGGTCAGGTAATAGAGCCTGGGTAGAAGTTCAGGCTGCTGAGTTCATAAAACTTTTCTATAAACCTTTACTTATTTTCATTTCTGAGTTCAGATTTCTCATCCTTTATTATCATTTCTCCTTCCTTATACAAAATATTGATATTGAATAAAGAAATAAACAAAAGAATAACAAAAGAATCACCATAAAAACCAGAAAACAAAACCCAAAGGCAACAAAAAACAGGTGAAAACAAAGTCTGTCCTGTTTTGAGGTCAACAATGGAAAATCATTCTTGGAAGAGAAAGTACATAGGTTCAGAAAATGCTCAAGGGAAAACAGCTGGGATCACACTAATGGTGATGACTTTGATGTCACCACATTATTTCACCTAGATTTGCACTTGCTCAGAACCCAAGGAAAAGAGAGTCTTACTCGTTCCTCCCCCACAGTCAAATAGAACAGGTGCCCAGCAGTCTCCAGTTCTTGACCTATGACCTTGGATAAATCAGTCTCCATCTCTCTGCCTCAGTAGTTACTCTGTAAATTAGAAAGAGATAATTTCCAAGAGCCCTTGATGCTCTAAATCACCATGATTCTAATCCTTATACTACTTCCTACCTTTTATTTGGCCAAATCACTGTTCAGGGTAATGGCCATGGAAATCTGTCAAGATAAACAGAATGACTAGGTTATGGTGCTTATTGCAGCCAGCCTTGAAATTCTTCGTCTTTCATTTTCGTGTTCTTTGAGCTCTTTGAGGAACTGTGTAACTTTCACCCTAGTGTCTCCAATGCCTGGCGAAGAACATATTCAACAATAATTTGTTGAGCAAATGAATGAATAAATAAATTTTTGTCACCACATAGAGATCTGAAACCTTGCTCTAAATTATAACATCTCTTAATGATGCATATGAAACAATATTTGTCATCACAAATCCTTTTGTAGAATTAAGTAGGAAAAATAAAAGAAACATTAGCATGTCTGTATTAAGGATTGGGCTTTATTTTAGTAAGTGTTAAAAAAAAATCTAACTTGCTTATGCAGTATATACTTTATGGCTCAGGTAGGAAACCTAGTCAGTTGGATCCTTTGGCCTAATCAGGGCTCAGCTAAGATACAAGCCTAGTGCTAAGGAGGAAATACATACAAAAATCCCTCATCTCTTGCCAACGATGAGAACTGTTGTCTGAAAAACACCAAGGCTGAAACTCCTTAGTTGGCAAGAAGAATAAAGGTCTTACTGAAAATAAGGTGTGGCGGGAAAAGTAGCTGAAACATCTGCTAAAAGCAGGTGTTAACACAGTCAATAAAACTTCTAGGAAAAACCTCCACTTTCAAACCAGACTAGTTCTCTTCAGGCTAAAAATGTAACCTCCAAGGCAGCCCTCCTCCTGTTGCTTGGGAAGAGTCACTGTAGCTTCATGATCTGCTATGATGGATTTTCAATTTTGTGACAGCCAGATTCTACCTCATTTTACGCGGCTTGAACCGACCATTACCAACTGAAACTGCACTTTTAATCTCCCTTTAAAAGTTTTTGCATATCTTGACAAAAATGCATTGGCAATCACCTGGCCTTTTCACAAATTATTGTGGAATTTACAAACTTGTGTTGTGGCGGTTATCAGGCCATCTGCCCTTAAAACGGGATAGTCTCTCTGCAATATTTCGTAGGTCAGGCCACGAGGTCTGGGCAAAGAGCAAGATTGGTAAGAAATAATTTCCATCATGTTCTCTTGCTTAAGAGGACTAAATAGAATCTCGAGGATTCAAAAACAAGTCATGAGCTTGAACACTTTGACGTACGACTGTAAACTAGTATCAGTTCTAATCCTTAAATTGGCAAGAGACTAAGAGAGCTTCTGATGCAGGTGAAACCTGAATTAAGTCAGCTGCTTTCTCCTCCCATCCCTTTCTCTCCACCTTCCCCCTGACAACTCCCCAACATTGTCAGGAGGGCTGGGCAAACATCATGGTCCCATGGGGTGAGGCAAGTAGCAGGGGCATTCCTACCACAGTTGCAGAAGGGAGGTGTTTGGGGGTGAGCAAGTTGAGATCTGCGCATAATTAAACTGGAGAAAAGGTCCAAGTGGGTTGTCAAGACAAGGAGGCCCCGAGGCTTATGGGAGGAATCAGATAACAGAGATAAGGTGTGGGAGAGACAGTGAAAATGAGCAAAAGCCATAGTAGGAAGGAACAGGTGGAGGAGGCTCTCCGGGTGATTGTCAAAGAGAGGGCTATACACTGGAGCATGGCTGGGCTTTTCCATGTGCCCTGTGAATGGCTATTTGGTGGGTTAGAGCCATTCGAAGGGCTTAGGATGAAGCCCATCTACTGTCTTCTTCCCTCAGCTCCTCTCGACCTCTTACTTTAACTTCTCTACTTCTCCTAAACCTTCCCTTCCCATACTGTGTCCTCTGCCTCCTAGAACCTTTGATCTAATTTAGATTTTCTAGTATAACACATCTGATTGTCTTACCGGGCAAGGGCTCAGAATCAGGGCCTCGTGTGTGTGAGGGATGTGGGTGAGTGTGGGGCGGGGAAAATCATCAGCAACTAAGGCTTATTTCCCAAGGGGCTCTTCTCCCTGGATCCCTAAGGCCGATGTTGAACAGCTCCAGTCCCTGAGGCTTACTGGTGATGTTCTTCCAGAGATGCAGTGTGATGTTGAAGAAAGAGCATCGAACATCGAGCCCAGGTCTCTGGTTTCACGTCCAAAGTTCTGCCCACGACACTGTACTTGAAATCTTGACTAGGCACACGGGCTGACACTCCCAGGCACTCCAGGAGAAACGGAAAATGGAGAGTCCCTTTCTTTAAGTAGGATGCAGTATAATAAAGCAGATGGCACTAACACCCAGTGCAATGAAGAGCGACACAAAAATGATACAAAGCTCGCAAGGTGATTTGAGTGTGGTCTGGCCTATAGATGCTGGGGAAATGCAGAGGGTTAGAGCCGGAGGAGCTCATCTTTGGAGCCAGGACCCAGAACTCAGGGGAGTTCCACATGCAAATGATGAAGGTAATACTAAAAAGATAATTATAATCATGGTAATATAACTATTATTTTGAGTGCCTATTGCACGTTAGGGTATTATACTAGGTGCTTTGTTTTGAATGGCTTTCCATTAATCCTCACGCAAATCCACAAGGTATAAGTTGTTAGCTATATTTTATAGATGAGGACGTTGAAGCTCAGGTTAAGCTCAGATTCTACTAGAACTAGATGGAGCAGGGGTGACGTTATGTCCCACATCTGCCTGTTGATCCTCGTGGTGCGTCTTTGATTAGTGTCTCAAATCAGCCATGCAACCTCCGTTCGCACTCTTTGATCGAGTAACTTGAAAGCAAGTCAGTCCTTCAATGGGGCCGGCCCTCCCCCTGAATTTCAAGTTATTTGCCTTTCTTCCTCACCTCATTTATAAAGACAGGGCCGCAAAGCATCCCACAAACAGGATCCTTTACCAGAGAGGAAACTGAAGACAGGAGACCGGAATTTCTTTGTATGTCTTATTTCCAACTCCTTCACTGGGCTCAAGATAACCTATTAAACCATGCGGTCAAAATAATTTGACAGAAATATTTCTCATTTTAATTTCCATTCTAAATCTTTCATCGTGCTTACCGACTTGTTTATTTAAGAATCTAAGTTTAATTACGAAGTGACACACTATTAATCCCATTTGTTTTTGTAAAGGAAAGCACTTCTTCGACTGGAACATAAGCCTCACATGCTCAGTGGTCGGCTGCCTTCATTTCAGCTGCTTAGGACTGGTCTGCTCCAGCGAGAGCATCTCCACCTGCTGGCAGGTACACCCCTGAGCCAGCCTTGGGGGACCACCACATCCAACCTCATTCAGCTTCCTGGGACAAGGACAGGCTTTGGGAAGACTGCTTTTGAAGACAGTGACATCAAAATATGAAAGCCATGGGGACAGTGTGTGCCTCCAGAGGTAGAGAATGCATGGTGTGTAATATAAGAGTGTGTGTGTGTGTGTGTGTGTGTGTGTGTGTTTGAGAGAGAGACAAAGACAGAGAAAGAGAGAGGGAGAGAAGGAAAACCACCTTTCCTGAGCCCCAGCTCTCTACTTCTGCAGAAGCACCAGGAAATATCTCTTAGGTCTCGTCAGACCAAGCTGTAGCCTTACAATTCCTGAATCAATCGGTAGAATTACTTTAACAAAGCAGACCCATTCCTGGAATTGGGAGTGTGGTCAGCTTTCTTTGAAGTGAAGAAGTGGATGGAGAATGTGTGAATATCTGAATAAAAGTCAGGGATGCAGGGAGAAATGGATTCTGGGTAGGCCACTAAAAATGTCCACAGCACAATTGCAGGGTTGAGGATTGATTTTATTCTGGGAGACGCCAGGTTCGTTTGGGCCTTGAAAGACCACCCGGGCCAGAGGTTACATATATGTGGGCTGTGGTGGATTCCAAAGGCAGAGTCAGAGTAGCTGAGAACGAAAGCTGGGAGCCCGGGAGAGGAGGAGGCGGGTGCCGCGAGTCTGGACGAGCTGCCTCGTAAAAGGATCAGAGCTCTGTGAGACCCTCTGCCAAACCCCTGGCAGCGCGTGCAGGGACCCAAGTGAAAGACAGGTGTGGGTGGAAACTGAAAGAGACCCCTTGTTGATTTCCCGAGGAAACTCAACTGTTTGCAATGACCTGGTTCTGCAAGTTTTCCTCCTGCGTCCACGTGTCCTCATCAACTCCAGACTCACAGGAATGATGAAGGTTGTGAAATTTGGAGCTCATGCAGGTAACTCAAGTTCAACATGAGAGGTTATGCAGTACTGTTTGGCACCCAAACCACCATTTTGGACTCCTTCCTCCCCTTTTCCCTGCGCTCAGGCATGCCGCAAGTCCTGCCATTCTGTCTGTATAGTCTCACAACAGACCTAATAATTACTTCTGCTACTGTCCTAGATAGAACCGTGCCCCCTTCCCCAACACCTCCAACATCTGCCTTTGGTCTTTCCCTCCAGTTCCTCCTGATTGTTACAATCAGCTAGGTTTTCTTAAAACAAACCTCTTACCTTTTATTCCCTCTGCTCAAATACTTTCAGTGAGCACTCATTACTGACAGAATACAAATTCTCATCCTGTATGCCCACAGTCTGGCCAAACCCAAGAGAGCTCTAAGTACTGGTCAGCAGTTCAGCAAACATGCATTGCTCCGCACCAGGCATTGGCCAAGGTGTAGGAACTGCTGAGTATGAGTTTTCGACACTCTCCTTCTTATCATCTATATTTCAAACCAAATCTTTTCCATCCATCAAAACTTGTGGACTGTGGGCTCTCTTGAAGTACTCGGGTTGCATTTCTCTCATTGCATCTTCATGATGGTCATTTGCATTCCTGACCAGGAGTCCAACATTTTAGACTATGAGTCAGTCATCACTGAATTCCCTCATCTCCCTCTGAAAATCCTAGTACCTGGCTCAGCTTGGGGGTAAAAGGTGTATATTTACTGAGTATCACCTGTATTTCTAGGACTATTATAATGTGTTCCACCCCTCTGGTCTCCACCCCATTGAATGCAGAAGAAACTGACAATCCTCACAATACACACATTTTATTTTTAATAAATCACTTTTCAAACATGATGCTGATTCTCCAATGTTTAACATATTTTGAAAAAAAAACTCTCATAGTATTTTTATTCCTTTTTTTTTCTTTTTTTTGCCCATTGTAGATTTGAAACTCATAATACTACCAGCTTGAAACAACAACTGTTCATATTTTGGTCTGTGTCCTTTAAGCCTTTTATCCTAACGAATATCAATAATTCAGAAATTGCAGAGAAAATAAATATTTTTTATCTTGCTTTCTTTACTTGATTTTGTACCATAGTTTTCCTGCCACCAATGTATTCCAGGAATATTTTACTCATTGTCCTTTTGCTACCATAAACAACAATGCAATGAACATCTTTGTGTACAAAGCCTTTCTTACATTTGTAGTTGTTTCCTAAAGATATTATTCCAGAATTGCAGTTGGTAGGGCAAAAGGGTATACACACTTTATGATCCTAAATTCTTACCTCAGCTTGGCTTTTAAATACACAGTTAAAGGGAAGGTCATGAGCAAAGGTGACTGCTTAGCAGAGATCTGAGAGGGAGTCTTCAAATTCCACTATCTCAGCCTAATTTATTTCATGACTATGTTAATGTTTGCCTTTGCCTTCTTCTCAATTTCAAGAAAAAACACAAAACACTGAAATTAGATTCAGAGCCGACCTCTCCCTCTCATTTATAAAGTCTGCTTTCTTGATGGGAGAGGGTGAGAACTTTAAATCTCTCTCTGAGAAAACATGCAATGAAATTGGAGATGGTGGGACCCTAGACCCAGAGTCATCTTTGAATGGACGTGTATTTCCCAGTGCTTTAGGAAGATGGAAAACCCTAACAAAATAAAATCAAGACCAATTCCACATAGTTCAGTCTCTTAGCAAAAAGAACCTTATTTCTCTGTTACTGGGGCAGCTATGCACAGATGCAAAACACAGACAGACTATCCTTGCCCTGCGTTATAAAATAGTTATTTCTGTTGAAGGTCATTTTGCTTAGGAAGAAAAACAAAAGACTGGTACTTGGCAGGGAGGCGGCAGAAACTGATGCATCTCTGCCAAGGACCTTCGACATGGATGGCCTGGGAGATCTTCCACGTCACCCCAGAGCAGGTCATGGCCCTGGTTACTGCGGGAGGAAGAGGAGGAAGATAAGAGTTGGAATAAAATGAAAGAGAGAAGGTTGTTCTCTAAGTCCTCGGAGTTCTAAAATTAGAACCTCCTAAATAAATTTCCAAGATTAATAAAAAGTAACTGGACCCCTAAGGTAGGGTATCGTTGTCTACCTACACAGTTCTCCTCGCAAGAGTCTCTTTATTCTAAAAGTGGGCTGTTTGAAGGGGAGAGTCAGCCCCACCCTGGATTCATGGAAAGAGGGGGGCAGATTGGTAACCTCTTGCAGGCTGAGCATCTTCAATCTAACTAAGGAGGAGGCGGGGGAGGAGGGTGCCCTCCCCGCTTCCTCCACCCACCACCAAGCAGGGGATTTTCTGGGAAGTGAGGGTCTGGAGACAGTGATGATCCTTTCATCCTGTCTGAAGTCTCCAGGAAAGCCATGCAGGAGTCTCTCTTTCTGGTCTAGTGTTTGACTCTGGTATGCTTTTACCCACCACACCATCCATAGCCTCATAGACGCCACAAATCCAACATGTTCAAAGCTGAACTTTTCTCCTAGGATGTCTTCTCCCCTTGTTCTATATCTCAGCCAATGGCTTTATGGAGTGCTTCTTTACTCAGCCCAGAAACCCGAGTGGCTGCCTCTCCTTACGCCGTGCGGCTTGTCAGTTCTCTCTTCCCAACCTTGACGTCTTCTCCCAACTTCCGGTCACCCAGCTTTGGTCTGCGTGATTCCTTATTTATACTTTTGCAAAAGTTCGCTAGTTGGTTTCCCTTCTCCAGTCTCTCTCCGACCTCCCCTGCCCATTCTCTGTCCTGCCCTCACTCTCCGTTCCATTAACCACACTAGTGCCAGAAGGATCCCCCTAAAACAATTTCATCAAGGTACTTCTCTGCTTCAAATATTTCAGAGGCTTCCCACTGTTTTCAGAAGGAAGATCAAGCCTCTTAGCACAGCAAGCAAAGCCCTTCCTTGATTCCTCAATTCTTCCACATTCCGCCTCAAATTCTATACTTTGTGCATAATATATTCTCCAAATGTGTCAGACTCTTTCAAACCTCCATCCCTTGAAAGAGCTACTGCTTCTGACTGGAATGTCCTTCTTCCAGACTTTTTGACTTTACTAAGTTCACTGCCAGACTCATCTAAAATGTCAGGGAAGTGCTCTCTCTGACCCTAAGGCAACCTAGACATAGCCCTGTCATAGCATTTGTCAACATGTATTGTAATGATTGATCTCTCAGCTTGTCTTTCTCACTAAAGTGTGAACTCCTTGAGGCCAGGAACTGTCTCTTCCACATCTGCATAACCTAAGAGCATTAAATGGTAATGGGCATGTAATACATATTTAGTAAATTGAACAAAAGAATGAATAGATAAACAATGGAAAAGAATTCTGTGCTGTGGGCTGGCTCTTTGGCTAAACCATTCTACTGTGTGCCTCAAGTTCTCTGTATGAGAACACGTTACCTCCTTTTATAATAGCTACTCAAAAGCTGAGAATAGTACGTGTATGAGTATGTGTGTGCATATGTGTGTACGAGTGTGTGCACACATGCATCTGTGTAACTGGATGTCCTAGTCTGGGCTGATTATGGGCATTATCTTTGGGGAGATGCTAGTCCTATGATACGGGGTTTAGAAAATAGAAGTGAATGCTCCATAACAAATGTGACACTTCCTATGGAGTAAGACCAAATTCAAATACAGTAGATTCAGAAAGAAGAATTTTGGTTTGTAACTTGAGTCCATTGATGAACATCGTCCTGATGTATGAAGTGGTACAAATTTTCTATAGAACAGGTCTTGCCTCATGTGAATTAATATTCAGGCTCCCAGGATGTCTTTCCCAATACTGTATATTTTTAACAATTCAATTAGTCATTCCCAAGTGAAGCATTCTAATTGATTATTTTCCAGTCTCTGTTGGTGATAAAGATAATGGATGTTTTTGTGGAGTAAATTTGCTTCCTTGCTTAATATCTGTTTCTTGATGTCATTGCCCAGCAAATAAATGGTGAAGCATATTGCTATAAATAGCATGATGGCTGGCAGAGGAAAAAAAATAGCTGTGTTTCCTGACAGTGCAAATTTCACACTGTTTTAATTACCACAAACGTTCACTCCTGTCTCAGAGAGCTGGGCAGGAAACTGGGAATAACTGAAAATTTGTAGACATGGCTGAAATGACAAGCTTGGGATGAGGCTCACACCGGCATGGGCAGTGTCCCCATGACATCCTCTGGGAACTTCAAGTCTAGGAGGTGAATTGGACCCTCTGGGAATCAAGCACATGAAACCTGGAAATGTGTCCTGTTCTTTGTGCTGTTGAGACACCTGTCTCCCTAAAATAAAGAGTTTGGATTTCAAAAAAACAAAATAAAAGACAGAATGCTGGAATTTTGCTATTCAGGCAAACACCTACACACTTTCACAGTCCATATTAGGCAGTGGTAGAGAAATAACACGGATAAGGTTCCCTGCAGGCGTTCTCTGGATGCTAGACTTTCTGTCTACCTCAACTGAGTATGAAGGCCTTTTCTCCCACATGGCCTGCATCTCTTCCCCTTCCCATTTCCTCAACCATCACCTATCTTCCCTCTGACCTTTCCCACCTGCCCTATTAACTGGAGCCACCTCTCCTTTTCCCTGAATTCTGGACAGTTCCCGGCTCTCCTGAAATCCCACTTCAAGAAGAGAATGGTGTTAACAATGTATTTGCTCCAGTGCTAGAGATCCTCTTCTTGGGCCTTTTGTCAATTTTGCATTTGGGGTGAGAAATCTCTGGCTCAAGCCCAGAAATCTCTACAATACTTTGCAGTAATGGAAAAAGCATGCATTGGCACAGTCGTTTATAATTTATGCCAACCTCTCTTACATTTTTTCCCACGTGAGGGTAAATCTCATTGGATTTGAAATTGGATACAACAGTATCTTATAATTACTCAGAGGAGTTTCAAGGCTTAAGCAGGTGGAAGAAAAGGAAAATTTTTCACTTCCCATAGTGATAAAGATGTAATTTCTTACAGAGGGTAGGAGGTAGGTTTGTGAGGCTTAGAAAAGACCCAGGAGGGGTTGGCAGAGACCCAAGGACCCAGCCAGTACTGCCGCTCTGTGGAGTACGAGGCAGTGGCCCTTTTCACCCATCATAGAATAACCATTCGATGAATATTAATTGATTGTTTAGATGAACGTAAAAACTAAATAAATAACACAAAAGGGTGCAGCATGGATTACAAAACAACATTACTCAAAGTTTAATGGGAAGTAAGTTTAAAAGCCATCGATGTGGCCTGGCAACCAAAGTCCCAACCATGATGCCATGTTTCAGTACCAGAGACGTATCCATGCTAAGGAAAGTGCTTGAACTACTTCTGTGTTCAGTAAGAAGGCTCTATATCATGGTTTGCATGTTGTAGAAAACATGTTCTAAATGGTCCAAGAGGTAAACCCTAAGACCACATTGGTGGAAATACAGTCAAACAGACATCAACTTGATACAAAGAATCGCACGCAGATGGAAGCTCACTGGTCAAAGGCGGACTGTGCTAGTTATCAAATTGCTTCTTAGTTCCAAATTCCCTTTTTGCCCACTCTTGGAAAACTGGAGCTGAGCTGTTTAAATATTTTTCTTTTGCTAACTAACGAAGGAAATGGGTGTTAAGCTTTGTCATTACAGAATAGTGGAGAGACACTAAATCTTGAAGCATGGTAGCTTCCTTAGCGTTATCCTAAGGTTCTTGCAACACGCACAGATCCGGTGGTGTACTAGTGGCTGCCATCCCATGGCACTCCCAGCTTTGGGCGGCTTTATAAGCAAAGTGCCTCTAGTGAAACATCTCCCCAGGAATAGATTTCCCCGGCTCCCTAGAGGGCAGATTTCCAGCAAGTTTCCCTAGTATGGCACCATGGCAACTTCTCATCTACCCTGCGAGCCCTGGACTCTACAGTAAGGTCTGGACCTTGGCCCTGGGGAACCTATGCCTTATGTGTTATCTCGGTCCAAGGCAGAGAGTCCGCTTCCTATATTTGCTATTCCTTTAATCTTGGGCGTGCTCTTCACTTTTTACCAGCCAATCTCTTACTACCACAATCCTCTGTTATAGTTAATAATTCTTTATATTAGACTGTCTCTGTTCAAATTACTATGTGGTTTTGCTTTACTTACTGGGTCTTAATCGATACACCTAGCAATTGCGTGGAGTCCTGAGAAATGGGTAGAATTTAGGTAAGCATAGAGGAAAGAGAATGAATATTTGAGGCAGAATGAAGTCATTAAGGTCCATATTTTTCATGTTTATACTATTTTAAAAGAAGGAAATAACTAGCAGTAAGTACATTTAATCTAATTATAAATTCCTTGAGGCAAAGACTATGTCTTATTTTTCCTCAAGTCCTCTAATATAATGCTTGATGAAAGAATAGAATCTTCTGGACATTGTCCAATCTATTTAACCATAACTGAGACCTGGGAAGAAAGACCAGACCTCACTGCAGTGCTTCACAAAAAAACCCCAGTAATGTTAATAATAAAACCAATAATGTTAGAAAAAAATATTGAGTAATACCATGTCCCAGGCTTTGTACAAATGAGCTCATAAGTAAAGACCCTCAAAATCTTTACAAGATAAATATTATTATTATATCTGAAGCACAGAGAGGTTATGTAACTTGTTTAAATTCGCCTAACTAATAAGTGGCCAAGTCAGCATTTAAACCAAAGCAGTCTGGCTCCAGATACCCTCCCCTAAATCACCAAACTCTACCATTTCCCAACTGTGCACGGAATTGTGATTATATACCTCAGTGCTAATGATCTTTCCTTTCAATATTCCAGGGGAGCAAAAGATGAGGGTCTTTTTTATACATTAAAGACAGGAACTTTTTCTTTGGAAATCAAGATTTCTTCCACTGAGGGTTAGGAAAGGAAAGATTTCAGAACTTTGCTGCTTGAAATGTTGAATATTAAAATGTTCCATGTATTAATTGGTACATTTTCTTATGAAGAGTTGCGTGCCTTGGGCTTCTTCCCTCCAGGATATTTACCTTTTCACCCTTATCTTTAAGGAATTGTGGTTTTGAATGTTTGGGCTCCATGACAGAGATTCAGAGAGCAGAAGGCAGACCTCTTCTTGAAACGGGCTCCCTCAAATGCCCTCTTATTACATTCAAGACCTGCTCTGATTTCTTCACTACCTGATGAAGTAGGTGGAAAGCCACGCTGGCCCACATCCAAGTTTTCCATTTCCACATGATGTGCTTTTACGCTGGAAAATTTGGAGTCCAGGACCCTCTTCTCCTCCGTGGGTATTAATGTCTCTCAGGATGTCACTTAGGCTAAAAGCACTTTTGAATTGCTTTGACCTATAAAATCCTACATGTAATGTTTCTTCTACCTGGAATGTGTCTCTTCCTTTTTCTCATCCTGTAAGACTCTACTCAAATAAGATGTCCTTTGTGACATCTTTCCCAGCCCCTCAGAAGAATCAGAGTTCTGTGCTGTGCTCCCCAGAACACCTGGCTACCATGTCTCTGTTAGGCCTTGTTATATTACCCTGAGGCTGACACATATCTGCTTCTCCTCCACACTGGAAGCTCATGGAAGGCAGAAGGCTATTGCATACCCATATTTGTTTTCCCACAGCCTGACATAATCATTAAGACTGAGTAGGTGTTCAATAAACATGTGTTGCTGACATAAATATATGAATAAGTGAATGGATTGGGGCCTTTCCCAATCCATACAGGATTTATGGACTTGGGCAAATCATGTCACCTCCTTTAAAATGAGTCAGTGTGATTAGATGATGCCAAAGGTTCCTTCAAATTCTGATTTCTTAGGGGTATGAAATTCAGTAACCATTTTTATGTTTTGCCCTGAAGTTACTAAGAAACTTTTACAAATCCAAAGCTTTTTTTTCTTTTTAATTCCAAACATTTTAAACAACCGTATCTCCAAAGATCTCATGTAGAAGAGCTCTGCTCATCTCCACTTCAGAAGATCCATGGGCTCAAATGCTAATACAAGCCCTCTGTCTATAAGCAAACGGTAGTACTGTATAGGGTAAGAGGAAAGTCACATGAACTATTGAAGCTTCTTTTGGAGTATCAACTTCATCAACCACAGCTCTGGAAGTTCTGATACCAATCTGTTAATACAAGGTCAGGGATGAAATTGGGACCTTGGGCACACCTGGAATAACATCTCTGAAGATTTTCTATCTGTGAGGGAAGATCACCACTTTGGTTCATTCCTCAATTTGAGACCTGGACTGCATTCTTTTCTTTCTTTCTTTCTTTCTTTCTTTCTTTCTTTCTTTCTTTCTTTCTTTCTTTCTTTCTTTCTTTCTTTCTTTCTTTCTTTCTTTTCTTTTCTTTCTTTCTTTCTTTTCTTTCTTTCTTTCTCTTTCTTTCTTTCTTTTCTTTCTTTCTTTTCTTTCTTTCTTTTTCTTTCTTTCTTTTCTTTCTTTCTTTTCTTTCTTTCTTTTTCTTTCTTTCTTTCTTTCTCTTTCTTTCTTTCCTTCTCTCTCTCTCTCTCTCTCTCTCTCTCTTTCTCTTTCTTTCTTTCCCTCTCTCTTTCTTTTTTTTTTTTGCATTATTTTAATTTTAACCTCACTGAACTATGAAAGAATCCATCACCAGGAAGCACAGTCTTTCTCTGCGCTTGATCAAGGAGTTAAATGCACAGTTCGCATTACAATTCCATTATCCAGGAGTGGATTCTGCTCTTGAATTAGGGCCTGTGGTAACAGTTAGTCTCTCCTCTCCTTTCCAGATGCCAGGCATTGTACAACTTCCAATTATTGGATGACCAAAGCCAAGGGAGGCAACGCCCCCATCTGGCCAGACAGGAGAAACAAGATGAAAATAATGATAAAGAAACCAGAGTGTATTTATTGACTTCCCTCTAGAGATGAAGAAAGAGGCTTACAGAAGTTAAGTAGCCAGCCCAAAGTTATAAAGCTAATGTCTAATTTTAAAGTCTGTACTTTTCTGTGAGTGTGAGTGTGTGTGTGTGTGTGTGTGTGTGTGTAGCAGAGGTGGGCAGTATGGATGAAACACAGACTACATTTAAAAGTACAGCGTCCTAGATAGTTCTCTATTCCAGGTCATTCATTTCAAAGAAGAAAATTAAGGTGAAACATGCGGAGCTCAGAGTCATAAACCAAGGTGTCAGTAGAGGCGTGGTTAGAATCTAAGGTTCTTTAGTCTCAGCACTTTGGTCTGTGCAGAGAACCCCACTCCACGCAGCTGGGGAAAGAGTACATGACAAAGCTGCAGTCACACTTATCAACTGTTTGACCAACTTATCATCGATATTTTATCATTAAGGAAAATCAGGTTTGGAGAAGATAATGACCACATCGTATTCATTTTACGATGAGGAAGCTGAGATGATGTGTGTCATGCCCATACCTCAGGGGCTCAATAAATGTTATGTTCCTCCTGAAATGGGCTACTTAATTTTTTAATATAATTATTATCAGGACAAAATTAATTCATGCACATGGTAAAAAATTTTGAAAAGGTGTAGAAAGTTTATGGAAGGAAAAGGTAATTCTCTCCCTAGGTCCATTCCCCAGAGGTAATCATTTTTAACCTTTTCTGATTTCTGTCATTCTTGGGGTTAATGCCATAATTCTAAATATCATGGTTATAGTTCTGTTCATTTGTTTATCCACTTGCTTATTTTAAATGATAAGCTTCTATTTCTTATTCCATCAACTCTTGGCAGAGTCTTTTCTATCATGTGATAAGATGAGAAATTGTCACTCTCTGTCCCTCATTCATTTCCAAGGTCATATTCTATCTGTATCATGATTAAGTCTTTCGTTGTTTATCTATATGTTGATGCTATATATGGAAACAAACAGACTTTTAAATATTTGATCATATACTGTTAGACCAACTAGTTAGTGTGTCTGGATCAGCAAAGAAAGAAAGTAGAATTCCTTTTTTTTTTTTTTTGCGGTACGCGGGCCTCTCACTGTCGCAGCCTCTACCGTTGCGGAGCACAGGCTCCGGACGCACAGGCTCAGCTGCCATGGCTCACGGGCCCAGCCGCTCCGCGGCATGTGGGATCTTCCCGACCGGGGCACGAACCCGTGTCCCCTGCAACGGCAGGCGGACTCTCAACCACTGTGCCACCAGGGAAGCCCTCATGCCTTCCTTTTTAATGTCTATGTATTTACTATATTGCTGCAATATAGCCTCAAGTATTTTACCTCCAGAAATTGTGGAAGAAAAGTAGCTTTCTGAGCTCTTGTATAAGTGAAAATGCCTTTATTCCATAATGTTTAAGAAATTCTCTATTTGCATTATTGTTGCAGATGACAAGTCTGCTGACAATCTGAATATCTTTTTCAGTTTAAAATTTTCCGGGTTTTTTGTTTAGTTTTCTGTCTCTCAAAGCACCTAAGACTGTCTTCTTTTCTCAACAAAATGAACTTTCACAAGGATATGTGCATCAAAATGCAGATTGTGTTTCACTCATTCTGTTTCTTAACTTTTAGCGGTCCCTGCAATTTAAGTATTGGTGGTCTTCAGCTCTGGAAATTTTTATTCTGCTATTTAGTTGGTAATTTTCCTTTTTGATTTTCTCTTTTCTTTTATTCTGGAGTATCTGTCAGTTGGATTATGAATATCCTGAATTGATCTTCCTTATCTTTTAATTTTTCTCTTTCATTTGCCTTTAAAATTTTTTTCTTCTTTCTGAGAGATATCCCTGATTTTATCTTTCAGACTTTCTATTCATTTTTTGGCCTATCATGATTTTTTAATAGATTTCAAATGATTTTATCTTACTTTCCAAGCATTCTTTTAATGATTCCCATTTCAAAAATAATTTTAATATTACCTAAACTCTCTCTAACAATCATCCTTATACTTTTCCATTCTCTGTTGTTCCCTGGATTAATCGCATTTCTTCTTTAGGAGATGAGTTATTCTCATTTATCTTTCTCTTTTTCTCCCATCAAATGTAGGGCAGATCTTAGGTGCCCATTCACATTTATGAATGAAGAGTTGCTTGACTAGTATGAAAATCTGTCATAAGTTTCTTCCATTACAGCGTTGACTTGTTTGCCCAGCAAGCCTTTCTCCTGAATGAGGAGACCGATGGTGAACTGTGTGTACATGTTTGTGTTGACCGGAAGGGTTTAGATTGGATCTGGTGAACAGACTGCCTTGCCTGTGTTTTCTACCCACCACCAGCCTGTCAGAAAGAAGGGTGCCACTCTGAGGCCAGCTCTAACACAGGCACCTAAGACTTTTCCCCCAGCAAGTGTTCAATTTCTGTAGGATGGAGTATTCTCTGCCTAAAGCCAACTAGCTGCAAGTTGCTCTGTTTAGGGAGAAAAGACTGAACAGTTCAAATATTTCATGAAGGGTTTTTAAAAATTAAATAGCATAGATACTACTCCTTAATTTTTGGCTTTCCACAGCTACAGACTTCAAATTTGGAACCTATTTAGACTGTTGTTAATTAAAACAGTTCCACCTCTGCAGCAACCTTATCCTCTTATGTTCTGGCTATCCGCTTTCTCTACTTTGGGTGAGCTATTCATTTGATTTAATCTACATGTCATCTTTCAGAAATTTGTTAAAGTTCTTGGTACACTGGAGTCCCTATCTTTGTTCTCTACATTTCAATGATTTTATTTTCTGCTGTTTATTTTTTCTGTTATTTCAGTGGAAATCAGGAAAGAAGAGGAGGTAAATACGTATGCTCAGGTCTTCATCATGAACCAGAAACCCCCAACTATTTAAAAAAATCCTGTAAGCTTTTGAAGGGATTATGTACAGTTTTTAGCATTTTCTCAGAGGCTTCCAATTGGTTTATCATGAGGAAAGAAAATTTTTAAATATGGGTTATATTATTTAATTCCAAAGTAATACTGTACTTGGATAAGACCTAAAATGTCTTATCCGAAACTGTTTATGAGTATGGACTACTGACACCAACTAAAACCTGTTATTTTAAAAATAGAAACTAAGACCTAGAAAACAGAGAAAGCAGCATAGATAAATAGAATACATGGATTCAGTTACACACACACACACACACACACACACACACACACACACACATACTGTTCTCTCCCCTTGGAGGATGGAACCTTCTAACCACTGCACATAACTTCAAACCCATTTCTTTGGTTGCACAAATTTGTCTTCAAACCCTGCTGGCCCTATGTTATTGGCAAATATTAAAATGGCATTGACAATCTTCTAATCTGCCCAGTATAATCGAAAATTCAAATTAAGGAAAGATTATGCTAATGGAGGAGAAGATCATAGAGTGGGAAGGTCTCTTTGAGGATGGCTTGTTCAGCTGTCCGACTGACACAGGCTTTCTGTCTGTAATATCCCTCCTAATGGTCTTTTCTTGATCATCTCCAGTAATGAGAAACTTGTAACCTCCAGAGGCAGCATTTTTCTCTTCAGGCAGTGCTGTTAAAAGGCCTTTAAATGTAACCCTGATCTGGCTCTATGTACCTCCCAGTGTGTTCACCAGCTGTGCTCTCCAGGATGTATAGCACAAATCTAAACCACTGTCATATGGAAGAGAAGTTTGATATTTCACATGTTAACAGGACAGGTAAGAAAGAGATCCATTTAATGTCAGAGACAGTTGTCACTTCCCTAACTAAAGATGCTTGCATTCCTCAAGCGGGTCTTTACAAAGAGTGAGGCTGTTAAGTAAAAGCTTTAAAAATAATTCCATTATCCACTTTACAAAGACAGAGTGACAGCCGATCGTTAGAAGAAGAAAGTCTTTACGGATGATGCACAATTTGCAAAAGATGTGATTTCATCCCTTAGAAAAGGAGATGTACAATAACTTCCCACCAAGATAAGTTGTGTTTGCTTGCGTTTCATATCATTCCTATGGCTTCAGTTTATAGATGAGATTCAATGCAAGTCCCCCTTAAACTGTTAAAGGTCTATGGATACAAAGAATTTGGTTGTCTGGAAATGCCTGAAACTTCAGCCACCTCTAACTGCTTGTAAAGAGACAACCAGAAATTTCAGAAGCATGGGTAGCCCACACTGCAGCTCCAGCACAAACGCACCCTGGAGGCTGTGTGTCCATCCGAGTGGTCCACTCTTGGCCCCATGGATAAATCTGAAATGCATAAGCAAGGTCCAGAGACCACAGAGGCCCGTAGTCATCACTTCCAATTCCCTCATCATGTAGATAAGGATGCTTGAGGCCCAGGAACAGAAATTAGAAGCCCGGAGTCATTCAGGAAGTCAGGGGCAGAGAAAATACTAGAATCAGAAGCTTTGGTTCTCTGGTCCAGATAATTTTTTCTCTATTCTTTACTTTTCTGTTATGGGCTGTGGTTCTTTATGTCCTGGCCCCATCCCCCATCTGACGCCCTCTTCTGGAGCTCTCCGCCCCCCACCGTTGTTCATTCTGTTCTGCCACGCTACAGACATCTAACTGTTCTCGAAACACAGCAAGCAGGCTCCCTTCTCAGGGCATTTGCACTTCCCATAGGTCTGCCAGCCATGCTCGTCTCCCTCCTAGCTGCATGAACCGCGCCCTCATTCACTTAGGTGTCCGTCCACATGCCCTCAGGGAGGCTTTTCCTGGTCATTATATCTAAAATAAGACTCCCTATCACTCTCTCATTTTCCTGATTCATTTTTCCTCACAGCTTTTCCCATATCCTAACATATTAGATTTCAAAATATGCATATTATGTATGTATGAATGTATATATGTTTCTTCCCAATAAATGTAAGTTCCATGAAGATGAGGACTTTGTGAGTTTGTCCACTACTATACTCCCAGCATCTAGTGCGTGCAAAGAAGTATCTCTGAAGGCCTGATTAAATAACACCTTTGAAAGCGTTCGATGCAGTTTAAGAGGCACAATAGACCCCTCTACCACTGGGAACTCAACTCAGAACCTCCTCCTACAAAAGACAACATGGTGTCTTTAACCCTGGTCTCCATTTCCAATCCCTAGTTCAACTCAAATATTCACTGAGCACCATACACTCAATAAATGTTTGTTAAATTAAGGAATGAATAAAAGCACTGATTTAAAAGGCATATTTTTGTAGTAGGATAAACATAGGAGACCAGGCTTCAGGAGACCTAGAAGGTTGGTCCTTGCTCAACCAACAGCTGTATCAGTTTAGGCAAGTTTCCTAGGCAATTAATCACCTTCAATTAATCACCAAATAATCAATAAAGAGGGTAAAACAGATTGGTTCTAAGAGACCTTCCAACTCTGACACTCTAGAATATCATAAAATATTCTCTTAGGTTATTTTCTTCTTGCAACTTGCTAGTGTTAATCGATTTTAGTAATACCATTGTATCTACAGGCTGTTAGGAAATTTGTTCTTTACCACAGCGATGACCAAGGTCCTTTCAAGTAGCCAGCATGCCAAGCCACAGGTAGGCTCCATTTATCCACAGGTCCATCTCCCAGCAATCTGACTCATTCAGGACCTTTTGATCCTGAATTCATCAAGAGTCCCCAGGTACCCACATGAGCTGACAGAAAGCCTCAGCCTTAAAGATTATATGCATTGCTTCTCATGCCCTCTTTCAAAGGCTTAAAGAGTCTAGATTCTTGTTTTCCATCAGTGACTCAAGGGTGCTATTTCCTCTTCTGGAAATTGTCTTCCCCTGTCCATTCTTGCTGATGGACCCCTACGTGTTCTTCAAGCTTATCTCAAATTTTCACTGCTCTAAGAAGCTACTACAGCCTCCTGCTGCCCACAGAGTTTAACGCTCTACCTTCCATGCCGTCACGCTAACACGTGTATAGCTTCATAACCGCTTTGGCCATTTTGTGTTATCGTTATGCTCGTTGAGAGTTTGAGCTTGTCGAGGTCAGTGTAATATTTTATTTACCTTATTCCCGAGGATGGAGTCTGGCATGGAGTAGGTGTGCGGGTAGTGTTCTCTGGAGGCTTCTAGTGATCTCGTTTCCTGGACCTTAGTAAAAGAATCCCAATAACCCGAAAAGGAAAGGTTATAGAAGGCATTCAGGAGAGGTAGATACATGATCCCTGAGCAGAATAACTGGTGACATTGCATGACACTGAGGGAAGAGACAGGAAGATCTAAAACCAGATACAGAGCTGCGATACCGCTCCGGACGCTAATGGGTCTCTAGAATGACATCGCCGAGTGACTTTGAAATGACAGGGTTCTGTATGGCAGATGGGAATTCAGAATTTCTGGAAATGTCAAACGCTTTTCAGAAAGATGTCTCTTGACAAGAGCTTCCTCTGCTTGTTTGGCGTTTGACAGGCTCAGCTTTGGTTATCTGGAAAAGACCAAGATGCCAGAGGAATGGGACTTTATCAAGTCATAAACCGACAAGATTTGATTAAATGGTATCATGTGCTCAGCATTGTACATGTGTCCAATAACGTGCCAAAGACTGGACTCTCAAAGAAGTGAAGAGGCCAGGCTGGCCAAAACTGTGAGGGTTTTAGGTTCTTAGTGGAGGAGGAAAGGTCAGGGATCATGGTAACCTGGAAGACATGGGGACGGGAGGGGGACTCAGGCCAACCCGTACAGACAGGGAAGGGTGGATATTAGGAAAGAGAAAGAAAATGTGCTCTAGCTGATGGAGACCATTCAAGCAAAGGCCCTGGGGCAGGCCTGGCAAGAGAAAGTGAGATTGGGAGGTTCAGTAAAGTAGCGGTTAGGACAATGTCTTGCAAAGTATGGCAGATTATGGGGGACTGTCGACAGTTGGCCACAAGTACTTGGATCCAGAAACAAGGTGCTGATACATGAGTAAGGAAATTATCTAACCTAGTGGCTACAGCATAGTCAAGTCACAAATAACTTGACGGCATTGGTGTGGGTGAAGGGGCCCAGTTTCTGGAATCCTTCCAGTGAGCTTCTGTTACTCAGAGTAAAATACGCTGCCTCTAAAAAGGCCCTCAAGGCCGTGTATGATGTGGGCCCTGTCTCCTTCTACTCTCCCCTCTGCTTAGACTCCAGCCACGCTGACCTCCACACAACCAAGTACCCTGCTACCTCAGGGCCTTTGCACGTGCATTTTCTTCTACCTGGAATTCTTCTCTCCAAGACACCCGCAAAATTTTTCTTTCTAATCTTGTTCAAATGTTACCACATCAGAGACCACTCTCATGTGAAACCTCTCCTCTATGGAATGCTCTGTCTCTCTTACGCTGATTCATTTTTCTTCCTGCTGCTTATCATCAGCTAATACTTTGTATATGTATTTGTTTATCTCTTTACTGTCTTTCTCTATCCCCTAGCCTCCAGAATGTTTACAAGCAGAGATTCTGTTTTTTACTATCCTAGTCCCAATATTTAGAACAGTCCCTAGCACATATAAGCA
Organism: Monodon monoceros; assembly: GCF_005190385.1. Taxonomy (NCBI): domain Eukaryota; kingdom Metazoa; phylum Chordata; class Mammalia; order Artiodactyla; family Monodontidae; genus Monodon; species Monodon monoceros. The sequence goes on along the minus strand of NW_021703775.1, from coordinate 76,277,801 downwards.
CTCAGTAATTGTTTGCTGAATGAATGAATTGTGAAGCTATAGGAAGCTTCAGGAATTATGTCCAAAGTTAGGTCATATTTTTCCAAATGATTTCCAAAATTATCAGTAGATTCTCCAAAAAACCTACTGCCAGTAATTTTAAAAAAACTGTATCGAACCCAAGTAGACATCAGGAGACCTGCAATCTCATCGTAGCTGTGGGATTTCACCTAGATGAGGCTCAGTTTCTTCATCTATAAAATGGACATAAAAATACCTGTCTCATTTCTACTACATTTGCAAAAGCCAAAGTTGTTGAGGCCTCCCATGTGCCTATTGCTGTGGTCCAATAATAACCCAGACAGCCGGTCCTCCAGTCTCAAGAAACTGGCAGGCAGTTCAATGAAACAATGAATGGGGGAGTGGTGGTAAATTTCATCACCTGTGAGTTGCTAATGAGACCCAGTGTGAACAGTCCTGCTGGAGGCCGCTCAACTATAAAGAGGGTCTCCATAAAGGGACCTTCGCGTCCATCCCTGCCCTACCTCTCCATAATCTAGTGGATGTTTTCAGGGCCCCCAATAAAACTAAGCAGGTGTTTGCCACAGTTGTCCAGCATTTAGCTTAACGTTTGTAAAGAGTGTTTACATGCCTACTAAACACACATGGCCGTTTGTCCACCTATCCTACCTTGTAGGGTTGCTATAATAATCAAATGAGATAACGTCTGTACAGGGCTTAGTACAGAATCAGAAATACAATTATTATTGTTAGCAGAAACTCGCTAAACTTCTATTAATGCCGAAGATGGTATATAAGTGGTAATAGAAAGAACCTGGAGGGATAGATAGAAGGAAAAGGCCAGAAGGAGAGAATAAAAAATATATAGTTTATTTCATATACAAAGTTATATCTATTTTGCAAATTTAATTGGTCAGGTGTTTTCTGAATGTAGCATTTGGAAATCATCGAGATGCTGTATGAGACACAGACACTGACCTTAAGCTAGGCAGTAGGAAGGCTAACTCAGATAAGGTAGATGAGAACAGGGCTCGCTGAAGCTGAAGACGGGACACTAAGCAAGAGTTGTCTGTAGTAGTTCAGGTGAGAAATTGTATGGAACTAAACAAAGATGGTCACAGCAGGGATGGCAAAGGAGAAAACACAAGGCATACTGAGAAGGAAAATATGATAGGGGTTGAGTGACATGTTTCATTACTTATCATTTCATTCGTTCAGTTCCTTTCCTGAGCTCTTTCTGCCAGGCTCTGCAGCATTTATTGGAAATACAAAGATACAAGCATCAGGATAAGCTGCATTTGTTTTGTCCTCCCAGGAGCCAGACATAGTATTAAGAAGTCTACACACACCATGGCATTTAATGTTCAGAAGGTCCCTGCAAATAGGTATCGCCATTCCCCACTCTACAGTTACAGAAATCCGAGCTCAGAGACAGAGGGTAAACAACTTGATGAAGCCACACAGCTAGGCTAAGCTGGGGTTAAAATGCAGGCGTGTGGATTCTAAGCCTGGCTCTTTCATCTCTGCTGCAGAGATGACTAGGGCAAGGCTCGTGTCACTGCAGGAATCAGAGTCTAGTGAGGAGAAGGTGGAGGACAGATAGGATGGAAGGTCGTAACAGGGGCACGCCCAGAGCCTCAAGACATGGAACAAAGAGTCAGAGGAGAAGGAAAATCCCAAGACGTTTAAACTGCTGACTCTGAAGGTAGTTTCTTGCCACCAAGTGTGTGAGGGAGACTCAGAGGCCATTTGGGAAAACCTCTGGGCTGTGCCTGCAAAGGCTGGGGTAGAGGTCCTGCTTGCACCACGACCTTGAGCAACTGACTTTCTCTCTATGGGTCTGGGTTTTGTCACTGGCCAGGAGTTTTGGACCAAGTGTTCTTCAAAGTCTCCCCCATCTCCACATTGGTGTGGAGAAACTGGAGTCCAGCGGGCTGATTAACAATGAAAAGTCAATGGTGGAGGGAGGACTCAGCTGGCCCTGTTTTGGTCTTTTTTCACTCCTCCATGAGATATTTCTTCCACTGCTTTCCAGTTCATCCGCTAAAGTGTGAGACACGGAATCAGAAGGTTAGGGTCCTGGATGTCTATGAGGAATCTCAGGGGGAAACCAGGTGGGGATCCTAGACTAGGTCTTTTCTCTCTGGAGCCCATGATCTCATTCCCATTTCCCTGGAGTGTGGGGAATAGAATGCCCCATTCACTTTATCTGAATAGAGAGAGGCACAGTTGTAGAAGAGAGAATGCCCACAACCTGGCCCTCGGCTCTCAGCACTGGGTTGGGGAACAGAGGAGCCAGGAGATGGGCATGGAGTGGAAATTGACTTGGAAAAAGCACACCCTTCTCCCAACTGGCCGTGCCTTCCAGCCATTGCCCCACGTGGGTGAACGGGAAAGCTGAAGACCCTGCCACAGCCAGAGGCTCAGCTATTATACACGTCTGGGCAAAAGCAAAACTGGGGCAGAGAATGGACTTTAGGCAGGACTTTCAAAAGGTTTGGTGCCCACGCCGGTAGTTTCTGTTGGCACAAACAATGTCTGTTCAGTTGAAACTGAGCCTCTCCATAAACTGTTCCCTCCTACCCACTCCCCCGTCTCTCTTTTCTTATACTTCACAGAACAATAAAAAAAGTACATTTTTTACCCAACTTCTGATGGAAATACATTAGATTCTTGACAGTGGTGTGCTCAAGTCAGCTCATAAGCCGATGGTTCAATTTTTAAAAAATTCTTCAAGTTGGTTGTTAAACATAGCCATTATTAAACATTAAATTATAGAACTTACAATTAAATAAATTATAGTGAAAACAACAGTAATAAATACTCAAAATTATCACTTCCTAATTATTTTACTACATGTTATCTTTATCTATGCTCTTGAGGTTACTTACTTTCCATCATATCTGTGCAGTGAAAATACTAAACAACGGTGTGTAAATATTTTTGTAATTCCGTATTCAGTGAGCTTATCGTGGTAGCTAGAAAGTGGTCATGGTTGTTCGTATTTACACCATGGAAATCTGCAAACATCGCAAATCAGGGCTTGATTTATTAATCTGATTGCCTTGACATAAGAGAGTGACGGATAAAATGTTAATAATGTAACTTAACCTAAACTTGTGCCATGTCTGTAGCCATTACATTGTGAATAACATACAAATATTGAGGAATGCTATTTTAGTTTCCAAAAACAATTATCTGAATCAGCAAAGAAGTTGCTCATGTCATTGACAAGTGAGATTCCAGCACACACCTTCATTATTTCACTTTCATCTTCCTTGTTAACTAAAATGAAAATATCAACTAACATTCATGTCTAAACTACATGCATTGTTCATCCGTAGCATTACAGGTAGGCAACAGATGCGAGAGTTTGGCAAAAATCAGTGAAGTGTTCTGTGAGAATCAATTGGCTATATGGAATTTACAATAAAGAATGTATTTATATTTTATTATCATTTGTGAATTGTGTACTACATGTACTTTAAATTAGTAAAATTTATAATCAACTATGTACAAATATATATGCAACATATATATTATATATGTTCTCAATATATACTTCTCCCGTCAGAGAGCTGGTTGGTAAATTGTCACCAGCATACCATTGGCTCTTGGGGTCATCATTTGACTGACAGGAAAATGGAGGTTTGTATTAAACGTCACTGTTTGTGACATTGGGTGCAGACAGCATTGGGCCCAGAGTAGATACTCTGGTTAAGTGACTTGGAGACTACATCAAGATTCCATAATGCTATTAGATCATATTAAAGTACTCTATCATTTTTATCTACAATGTTTTCTACTGACTTCCTAACACAGTCATTCACTCCTTATCTCCAAATAAAAATTTCTCATAGGGCTTCCCTGGTGGCGCAGTGGTTGAGAGTCCGCCTGCCGATGCGGGGGACACGGGTTCGTGCCCCGGTCCGGGAAGATCCCACATGCCGCGGAGTGGCTGGGCCCGTGAGCCATGGCCTCTGAGCCTGCGCGTCCGGAGCCTGTGCTCCGCAATGGGAGAGGCCACAACAGTGAGAGGCCTGCGTACCGCAAAAAAAAAAAATAAAATAAAATTTCTGACAGTCGTCTTTGACACTGAGGACTCCCAGCAGGATAGAAAAATGGCACGTGTTTGGAGCCAGGGGTGGAGCTCAGAAAGAAGGAGCAGGCTAGGAGGACTCTCCCTTGAGAACTTGGGGTCCCGGGAGTGAGACATTTTTAAAAGGCTAGCCTCCTGGCAACCCACTGACACAAACCTATTTTACCTTTACCTGGGTATACACTAAGCGCTCTATAAATGCAGAGTCCACAATGAGTTAACACAAGACATATCAATCAAAAGTAGCTAGTATTTATTAAAAGCATGCTCTACGTCTCAGTGCTTGGTGCTTTATAGCCGTTAACTTTCACCTTTAAATAGCTCTCCACAGCTATTATTATTATCTGATTCCATTTTACAGGTAAGTAAACTGAGGGTCAAGGATGCTGGATAACTTTTAACTAATATTTGGCAGATCCATTATTAGTTGGTCTTTGTTTACTGGCCTCTCTGATTCCAGTACCTGTCTTCTTGCCTCATACCATCGTGATGGAGGTAGGGAGGTGAGAGCTGGTGCACAAGGAGGGAAGGATGTGCCTGTGTATCCATGCCCTGTGGTCTGCATGTGAAGGTGAAGATTAGAGTTGGCACCGCTAGAGACTCTTCTCGAAGCATCAGAATGACTTAGAGAATCTCTGGGAGGAGCTGGTTTCCAAGAAGCTTCTCTGTCTGCACAGAAACGGAAGCTCTCAGAGAATCTCACGTGACCCTGATGTGCCGGAATTTGCTGGGCTCTGACACGGGAGGGTGTCCAGAGGCCTCCTAAGCAATCCACTGCAGCACTGGCTGGAAAGACTAGGGGTGCTTCCTAGTTTGTATCTTCAGTGAACTCTCTGAGGGACCAGAATAAAAATTAATAACACAAATATTTATGTGGCGTTGACACAGGTGCCAGGCGCTATTCTACATGCTTGACTGACATTAAACGAAGTTCATCCTCAGGACACCCTACAACATAGGTCGTTGTGACAGAGACTGCTGGCCCTGATCCATTCTCCTCTACTTCCTGGGCAACAGCTAAAACTGGACTCCCAGCCTCCCCTGGGTCAGGTGTGGCACGCCTCTCAGCGCTGGTCAATGGAGTGTGAGTGGAAGGGACTAGGGCCTCTTCACAGCCAGGCCATGGAGTTCCTTGGGTCCCCACCCCCCAGTTCCTCCCCCTCACGGGGTCTTTGGAAACCAACCATTAGCCTGAGTCCTCTGAATCACTGGAACAGAATTCCCTGCTCATCTGAAACTTCTCTGGACTATTTTGTGAGTGAGAAATAAACTTCTTTTACGTTGAGCTACTTCAAGTGTGAGTATATTTCTTACTGCCACCTAGTTGACTCTAATGAAACTTCATACTATGATTATCGTCATCTCCATTTTACAGATGAGGAAACTGAAGCACAGGTCCCTTGCCCAAGGTCACACAACAGGTGACACATCTAGACCGTGGTACAGGTGGAATTTAAACCCAGGCAGTCTGGCTCCAGAGTTCATGCTGTTATTTTAAATTGTTTTTTTTAACATCTTTATTGGAGTATAATTGCTTTACAATGGTGTGTTAGTTTCTGCTTTATAACAAAGTGAATCAGCTATACATATACATATGCTCCCATATCTCTTCCCTCTTGCGTCTCCCTCCCACCCTCCCTACCCCACCCCTCTAGGTGGGCACAAAGCTCCGAGCTGATCTCCCTGTGCTACGCGGCTGCTTCCCACTAGCTATCCATCTTACATTTGGTCATATACGTATGTCCGTGCCACTCTCTCACTTCATCCCAGAGTTCACGCTGTTGATCACCACCCTACACATCCCGTTATGGACTAGAAGAGAGTAGTGGTGAGAAAGAGACTGTGGGGCTGGGCTGGAGGGGACACAGGCCACCAGGTGTTCCCAGGTCCTTTCTGTCCAGCTTGAATGGATGGGTAAACGGAATTGTTAGGAGAAGAGGCTTCCCCAAGGTCCCTCAACAAGATTAGGGCTCACGTTTCCTGATTCCCATGTCTCTCCGCTGCGCCGTTTAGCCTGGCTGCTAAACACACTATAACCATATGTAACCTACAGCACTACGAAGCCGCAGGCACCCCAGCAACATAGCTTTTGTAAAGCTCCTCTTTCACAGATGGGGGAGTGGCGTCGTGGGAAATGAACTAGCCTGCTCAAGGTCAGCGAGTTAGAAAGTAGAGCAGACCTGAGGTTCAAATCCAGTCTGACTCAGGGCTGTTTAATTAACCAGCCCCACTTTGCCCGAGATACCAACCCTATAAACTTAAAGTAAAATAATGTGTTGTGGGAGGGGCTTTAAATCCAAACTCGGTGGCCCTCCTTTAAGAGGTAATAACAATGTGCACAGCGGCCGTGCGGTTTCCGGGCATTCCCACCCGCTTTATCCTCCCTAGAGTCCCTCCTCTCACAACCCTCTAGAGCTCTGGGCGCGCGTCTGTCCCTGTTTGGCTCATCCTCGGGCCTCTCCTGGGGCAGGGCTGTCTCACTCATCAGGGAGGTCCCGGAACCCAGCGCTGCTTATGGGCGTGGGCAGGAGAGCGGGTAAGGTTTGCTGACTGCAGAATCGAACAAGGTGGGGGTGGGAGAAAGACATTCGTGCCCCCATTTCGCAGATGGGGAGACTTAAGCTCATGGCGTTGAAGGGATGTGCCCAGGCATGTCCTTTGCAGTCCAGAATCTGTGGCTCAATAATCAATGAACGGGTGGCAGCCAGAGGCATGAAGGGATGGCGAGTGGCACGGAGGGGGGCTTTCCAAAACGCAGCCACCGCCAGGGCCTTGCATGAAGGAGGGGCTCATGTCACTGCTCTCCAAAGACCCCCTGGCCAGCTCAATTCACCTGCTTCCCTGCAGGGGTGGGTGACAGGCGGGCGGGGGGGCTGGTGGGAGGACTGGAGCAGCCCCGATTTCCCACCCACCCCCCTCCCCAGCCCCGCCCGCTCCGTCTCGCCCGGTCCGGGCTCGAGTCGCACCTCCTTCTTCGAGGAAGCCGGAGCTCCGCATTGCAGGGGTCCCTGCGGGCCGCGGGTCGCCGCGCCCCCGCCGGCTCTTCCTTTGTCCCGGCGCGTCTGCGGCAGCAGCTGAACTTGCCTGCAGGCGGGGCGGCCGCGCGCTGCCCGGTGCACCAGCACCATCTAGGGGCGATCGGGGTCGCACAGGTGGCGCCCGGAAAGGGGGAAGAGCGCTCCGCCGGCAGCCGTGGATCACCGCGCGCCTCGGGCAAGTCGCTGCCCCAGCGAGGCCTCAGTTCCCCTACTTGGGGTAGAGGTGATAATCAGGCCCACCCCTTTGGGAGCGCCCAAAGGCGTGATGCCATTTCACTCCCCTGATCGCGTTTGATCATCCCTTGTCAGGCAAGGAGGGAAGCTGAGGCTCTGGGAGGTTGAGTAACCCCAAAGGGCACAGCAGGCCGGAGCAGAACCAAGAATCAAAGGCAGGCTCATCTGAGCCCCAGATGTGTGCACTGACCTCCTCTACTGCATCGCAGGGCGCGGGGGCGGTTTCCCCTGATATCTGCGGCTACTACGGGAAAGCTTCTGCTGCTCGTTCCTTGTCTTCTGCCAGCTACTTCCTGTGTGATCTTGGCCAAGCCACATGACCTCTCTGGCCTGTGTGGGAACCTTCTCCCCAAAGCTTCCTGGAGCCCATCCTGCCTTCCTGAGGCCACAGCCCACTATGCCTGGCTCCTCTGACATCCCTGTATACCTTATTCTCAAAGGTGTCCTGACTACAGCCTGTGGCTGACAAAAGCAGGTGCAGGACTTATGAAGAGGATTTTGACGCCTCTCCTGCGAGGGCAGCTTTGTTCTGATGTGCAGGGTAGCCCAGGCCTCCCTGGGAACTACCGGGCCCTGTCATTTGTACAGGCTTCCCAACTCCCGTCAGCTCTGAACAATCCCTGTCACTTCAGGTGACCAGAGAGTGTATCTCTTACAACTCAAGAGCCTGACATGTACCTCACAGTGATGTGCCCTTTCTCAGAGCCGTGGCCTGGGTGTGAGGCTTGTTCTCCAGGCACTGGGACCTCTGCAAGTCCTGGACTGTTCATTTTCCGCCCTGCCTTCCCCGCTCCTACCCCAGCACAATGCTGACAATGAGAGAGGAGTTTTCTAGAAACACCGTTGAAGTGACAGCACTTTACCCCTTCCTGCCACCTATAGTCACTCCAGGGCCTTCTTGCCGCAGATGTTGGTTGAGGATCTGCTGTGTGCCAGGCGCTCTGCCAGACCCAGCTGACACACTGGCAAAGTCCCCTAACACATCTGTCCAGGCAGGTTCATCAACCCCATTACACATGTGACTGGTAGGAACTATTTCATCAGTTTAGGAGTGGATACAGTCACATATTTCTCATTTTTCCAGTTAATCTCCCAAGCCCATTTGCCCAATTTAGTGGGAAGGTCTCTATTTCCCTCTCGAGGCCAATGCCTACCCCATCTCCAGTTGTCCACCAGCGTATCAAGGAGCTTTAGGTCTTAGCCAGGCCAGGGGGATCATTCCTGCTTCCAAATGCCAGTAAGAGAGAGTTGGAGTTAAGTCCATACCATAGTGGACCTCAGCAGAAAACCAGTCCTTGACAGACTGATGAGCTGCTGTCCACTGTTTCCACGGTGCCCTTCCCATCTGCATCCTGCCCCAGCCCAGTGCTCGCAAGGTTACAGCTTTTACAGTTTCTACTCACACTCTGTCATTGTGATGAAATGCCACTTTCTGGGCCACCAAGCCGGGTCTGTAGGGGCTACCGTCCATCTTCAGCCACATGCAGTGCAGGGTCCCGCCTTTTCCTCGCAAGGCACCTAGCTTGAGTCTGGTCCATCTGGACCCCTCTACCCTCTTGACAGTGGATAGAGGCAGGTGTGACCTCATTCTTCCAGAGATGATCCAATAACAGAAAACCTCCAAAGAAGGGTTAAGAGCCCAGACTTTTCCTTTCTAGAAAATCCCTCGGCCCTTGTGAAAATTTGCGCACTGCTTTCCCATTGATTCACTTTACTAACCAAAGTTTTTGAAAAACCGGCTTTGTTAAACAAGGCCAGAAAATGTCCCATAACTCCCTTCTCCCCCCAGAGCAGTGGATGACAATTTATTTTTTTACCTAACCAAAGGCAGCTGCTTCACTGACTGAGCAGAGAAGATCTGCCGGTCCATCTAAATGAGATGACCTGCCATTCCTCTCACCACCATAAACAAACAAATGTACAAATAATGAGCTCAGCTTCTCCAGACACCCTGCCATGGCACACGGGGAAGCTGCAAGGCCGCCGGGCTGAATGTTTTGCACGAGGTCACATAGTTAGTGGGAGAGCTGGCGTTCAAATCCATGTCTGCCTGTCCCTAAAACCTGGATTTTTTCCATTATTATTCTTTCTGGTGAGGGTATTTAGCCATCTCAAAGGTGACTCACACTTGCAGCCTATCGGATATCTGGTATTTTTATTGCTAATACTATTTAAAGGACAGATCCCTGTCCTACCCCATTCCTCCCAAACTCTAGTAAAAGCACGTTGGAACCGATGGGACCCAAGTGAAGTCTGTGGTCTCTGTCATCACATCACACTGGCTGATCAGATAGACCAAAATGGTGCCCTTAGTCAGACCTGCACCAGCACAGTAGGGCAGCCCAGTGAATCGGATGTGACCCCGGACCTTCCGCCTCTGTGCACTGACAGGTCCAGCGGGGGAACTTGTCCAATCTCTTCTTTGGAGGATGTCCATCTCACTGTGGGGCGAATGGGCAAAATGTGCTGGGTCTTGCCAAGAAACCAAGACCCAGCAGAGACAAAGGGTCATAAACTATCAGAGCTAAATGAGTCCCAGCCAGGCGCTTGGATCGCTCAATCCGCTATACAGTTTAAAAGACTGGGGCCTGGGGAGGGGAGATGATTTCCTGTGGCCACACAGAGGCGTTGATGGAGGTAGAATTAGAACAAAGAGATGACATGTATCATAGAGCTTCTTTGATTCAGCATCACTTTCTCCAGTTATTGTCTTTTAAAGATATTATCACTGAAAAGTACACAGGGTACAAATTAATTTTATTAACTTGTGAATAAAGTGCTGGGCCCCAGGTAGGTGAAATGTCCTGCTCAGGGTCACTTGGCTGGTAGTGGAGCCAGAAATGGGATTCAGATCTTGTAACAGGGAGGTGTTCATTCCTGTTGCTTCTCCTGGCCGGGAGTGAAGCACTAAGAAGGTCGTTAACCTTGCAGGTGAGGCTGCTTTCCAACTCTTTCTTTGTGGAGGGAAAAGAGTGATATTTTAGTACCATTTCAAAGGAGACAAGACTTCTGGGAACAGGCTCAGCAAGAACCCACTTTCCCCACTGCCCTTACCCACTTGCCTTTGACTATAGATTGCGGCAAAGGGGGAAGGGACTCAGGGTTGGAGTCATAAAGACTGAAATGAAAATCCCGACTCTATTTCTTACCATTCGAGTGATCTTAGCCACGATTCTTCGAACCAGAGTGTCATTTCCGGTTCCCAGAAGCTAACAAATGTCTTTGTTTCTTGACCTTTGCTGCTTGATGCTAGTTGCATTGTTCATGTCTGTGTGCTGAAATTTCAGTATCTGTATCTAGGCCTGGGGTTTGTTCCGAAGCCCCGAGGGGCCTTCCTCTGGAAGCTTTGGTGTAAAGCTTTGGACCCAGCGGGCACAGAACCCCAGTTGGCATTGTTCTGTCTGAGTTTCACTGAACATAGGAGTCTCTCAGTCCTGGTTGCCAATGAGTGGACCAGGCCTTTGTTAACTTCCAGATCAAAAGAGGCCTATTAGTTGTTCCCTGTAAGGCAACCCTTTTGGTCCAGACGAAGACGGCTGCTCAGCAACAAAAGCTACCACCTTGTCCATGGCTGCAGCTGTTACCATTGACCTTTGGGGCCTTCTAGACTCTGACCTACCTGGAGACTATACCCAGGTGGGGCTGAGGGCGACCACAGGTTGCTCACTCAGTGCTAGGTCACCCATCCCTCCAAACATCTTTTTTTAAAATTTGTTTTGCAGACCTTCGTCAGTACAAGGGTTGAGCTTATGCATTAGCCAGAAAATAAAGAGATTTAAGGCAAATTAGAAGGAAGAACTATACTTTATCTTGCAGAAAGTAGAGTGAACCAAAGAATTTAATGAGAACTAATGATTATTCATAAATGAACTGTATTGGACACAAGTTTTTTAACCTTGCACTTTAAAGTATCTTCAAACATGAGGCTTTCAAAATGTTATATGTAGCTAACGAAAAATATTCCACATTTTTTTAAAGGAAAGACAAGTCTAAATTCTTTTCTTTTTTAACATCTTTATTGGAGTATAATTGCTTTACAATGGTGTGTTAGTTTCTACTTTACAACAAAGTGAATCAGCTATATGTATACATATATCCCCATATCTCTTCCCTCTTGCGTCTCCCTCCCTCCCACCCTCCCTATCCCACCCCTCTAGGCGGTCACAAAGCACCAAGCTGATCTCCCTGTGCTATGCGGCTGCTTCCCACTAGCTATCTATTTTACGTTTGGTAGTGTATATGTCCATGCCACTCTCTCACTTCGTCCCAGCTTACCCTTCCCCTTCCCCGTGTCCTCAAGTCCATTCTCTACGTCTGTCTGCGTCTTTATTGCTGTCCTGCCCCTAGGATCTTCAGAACCATTTTTTTTTTTGATTCCATATATATGTGTTAACATACGGTATTTGTTTTTCTCTTTCTGACTTACTTATTGTTCTGATCTAAATCTCAAATTAAAGCACGAACCTTGTAGTTTATAAGGTATATCAGGCAATTAAGGTTCGTGGTTGCTTCTTTATATTGAGGCTGCAAAGATAAGCACCTAAGTTAATTACGGAAATGTCACTAGTTTGTTTATTAAACATCTTCAAATATGATTTTTTAATGGGGATGAAAGGCAGATTCAACTGTATATCAAATACACTAGACAGGGCCTGTCCCAGGCTGGGTGTCAGGAATCAGAGAAGAATAATTGGCAATTCATTTATTGAGCCTATATTCATGTTTCCTTGGGGAAGGGTCATCCTTCCTTAATTCAGGTAGAAAGTTTGATGTCTTGATCCTAGGTTGTTAGTATGACAACAGGGCTCTTGGCTGAGCCCTGGTCCCTCTTGGGCGAGGCAGGATGTATGAGCCACAGATGGACATGTGCCCATCATCTTAGTCCCTCTATTGATTGTCCAGAAGTGAGTTTAATGAAGACAGAATGTCTCCTGTAAACACATCATTATCCCTGATCAAGGAAGTGTAAACAGAACCTGGCCTGGGAAGCAGGCTCTTGGTCTCTCCCTACCACAGACATGAAAATGCCCAGGCTCCAGGGATTTGCCAAGAGTCTGGAGTCAGTAAGGAAACTTCCTGGAGCATAGGGGGAGGACCCAGAAACCAGACATGCCGAGAGCTCTGACAGTGTCATCAACATCAGATCTTATTCCAAAAGTTGGAAAGATGGAATTAAAGCATGAATAAGTGAACCTTATCAAAAAAATTCAAATAATCTTAAATGCTTAAAATGATGATATAGAAGGAATGGAAATATATCACAGAAGCATTTGCTATAAGAATACTTTGAATGATAGGAACTAGAGTGGGATTCTGTTTACCTGATCTTACTAAAAGCAACATTTATCTCTCAATGTCCTCAAAAAAATCATTAGAACTTCTTGATTCTTCATTTATAATATGTAATCCATCTACTTTGTATTTGTAATATATACTCTATAAACTGGTTAATTTGCTTTTTTTTTTTGATGAAGGTAAAGCTACTTAGACAACTATAAAGTGTCAGGTAGATATAAGGCGTTATATTTATACAATGTCTAGCACATCAGCCCTTAATAGGTGGTTGCTCTTATAATTGTTATTATAATTATCATGATCTCCATCATTCACACCATTTAATTACCTCTGTATAAAGTGAAGGGTGTAAGTATGTTTTAATTAATAATGTAATAATGGATACCTCTTATTGATTGTAAGCTATGTGCCAAGTCCTACACTAGGTGCTTTGCATACAAATTAACATTTTAGTTATTGCAGAGACCCGGAGACAACGACATTATGAGCATCATTTTACTGAGGCTTGGGGAAGTCAGGCATCTTGTAGAGAGTCCACAGGGTCTATTTGGAGGAGCACTGGTTCAAAGCCAGATCTGTCTGACTCCACACACCTTGCTTTTCCTGCCATCTCGTGCTCCCTGTTTTGAAGAGACGGACAACGTATTTTAGAATTATTTCAGGTTGGTATTTTTCCCCCTCTAAATATATGTCAACTGTAAAACCACCTGAAATACAGGCTGATCCTCCTTTCTGAAAGACAATGCAAGCCTAGAGAAGTCCCTTGGAAGGTGAAGATCACCCTCCCCATTTCATCACCCTCGTCCTGATTGTTGCTATTCTCATAGGCACGGACTCCAGCTTTGTTCCATTAGTGTCTCCTGCGCACCATCCCTGCTCCAGCTATTTGTGAGCATTTTACATTGTAAACCTGCCTTCCCACCCTAGATCAGCCCACCAATTGCCTGAAAGCGGCCCTGTGGCTCTAGTATCTCCCTGCGGTCATAATTAGCCAGGACCACAGGCGGGGTAGAGCAGAGATGCTTTCTGTGTCCTGCACTTTCTCCCCAAACCCATGGAGTGGCTGCATATCAGTTACGCTCAGCAAAGTGCTCTTTAGATACACTTGATTGCCTCCAGTAACAAGAAGCTCACTACCTTCCAAGGAAGCTCATTCAATTATTGAAAAATTCTGGTGATTTGGAGATTGGATATAGACATTTCTTCTTCTTTTTTAATTGATATATAATGGACATACAACATTGTGTTAGTTTTAGGTGTGCAAGATAATGACTCGACACAGGACATAGGCATTTGTATAAAAAAATAAAGGAACACAAGTTGATACACACTTTCTAAGTACAATTTATCAATAGGTATCAAGAACTTTAAAATTGTTCTTTCTTTTCAATCTGCTGATTCCTATTCAATCAGCTAATTTTCTTCCTTGAAATTCACGTTACCAAAAGAAACCAAGATGGTGGAAGAACTGTTGTAGTTTTAGATGTCAGCATTATATTATTTATAATAGTTTAATGAATACATGCAATAATTAAGGATCTCAGTGATCTTAACCCTTACTCAGACAGCATGGCGTGTAGATCCTGAAAGATGACTTATGAGAGGAATGGTTCTTCACCATAATTCCTCACTAGAATGTCCCAGACCAATTAAATGAGAAACTTTAGGAATAAATCCAGACATCAGTCTTTTTTTTTTTTTTTTTTTTTTTTTTTGCGGTACGCGGGCCTCTCACTGCTGTGGCCTCTCACGTTGCGGAGCACGGGCTCCAGACGCGCAGGCTCAGCGGCCATGGCTTACGGGCCCAGCTGCTCTGCGGCATGTGGGATCTTCCCGGACTGGTGCACAAACCCGTGTCCCCTGCATCGGCAGGTGGACTCCCAACCACTGCGCCACCAGGGGAGCCCTAGTCTTTTTTCTTAAGTTGCCCTAGTGATTCTCATTGTGTAGCCAAGGTTAAGAGCCATTCTTCTAGAAGTTATATAGTCATCAAAATGGCTTGTTAAAGTCGCTAAAGCTCTAGTCTTCAGAAAGGGAAGCAGGTGAGAAAGCAGGCCACCCGCTTTCTTCTGCTGTGGTAGGGAATCACTGTTTGGCCCTGGTACCCCAGGGGCTAAGGGGTTCAGCACTTGGACCTTCCCATTGCATCGTACTCACATCCAACCATCCAAGGGCCCTCATGAGCCCCTCATCCAGATGAGTCTGCAGCCCTGCTGGGAGGTCCAGACAATTTTGAAGAGAGAAGGCTCCAAGGTGACAGGCAGGCTGGGGTCTCTTTAACTTGGTTTACCATCATGATCATGCATATGTCAGTTCAATCATGCATATGTCACGAACTCTGGGTTTCCATTTCTTTTGTGAAGTGAAGATAATGACTCCTGCCTGACAGGGAGCTGTGAGGTTTGAAGCAGAGCGTGGGGATGGAGACATTCTATGCTCTGGACCAGATGAAGTACTCACACCACCAGAAGTCAGCTTTGTGGAGGAGGAGAGAGAGAGCTTCACATGCACCCGAGCGTGGGAAGCGGACAGGACAGACTGAGCTCACCTGGGGGGCTTCACTGAGATCAGCTCCTCCCCGCCTACCCCTTCACCTGTGAGACCCCCGTGTCTGCCCATTTCCTCCAGGAAACTGACCGATGGTGGTTTCTGTGCTAGTCAGCCAGCCTTCCTGGTCCTTCACTGCCATCTGCATTCCTTAGAGGTATTGGCCTCTCTTTTAAATGCCATCCAGGGGGACCAACATTCCCACTTTTATCCCCTCTGGTGATTTCTTTTGCACAAATTGGAAAAAGCTTAAAAAAAAAAAAAAAGAAAGAAAGAAAAGAAAAAGAAATCAAACAGCTCTTCCTTTCGCTTCAAAAATAGCGCTTCTGGGGCTTCCCTGGTGGCGCAGTGGTTGAGAGTCCGCCTGCCGATGCAGGGGACACGGGTTCGTGCCACCGTCTGGGAAGATTCCACATGCCGCGG
This sequence comes from Monodon monoceros, assembly GCF_005190385.1. NCBI lineage: Eukaryota > Metazoa > Chordata > Mammalia > Artiodactyla > Monodontidae > Monodon > Monodon monoceros. The sequence goes on along the minus strand of NW_021703775.1, from coordinate 76,262,165 downwards.
AGCGGCTGGGCCCGTGAGCCATGGCCGCTGAGCCTGCGCGTCCGGAGCCTGTGCTCCGCAACGGGAGAGGCCGCAGCAGTGAGAGGCCCGCGTACCGCAAAAAAAAAAAAAAAAAAGCTCTTCCGGTCCCATACCACAGGTAGGGGTATAATTCACAGCTTCTGTTCTTTGAGTGTCTATGTCCCTCACAGTGGCGGGTTAAGGCCACTGTGAGATATCTGGAAGGATTTCTCTGAGGACCGGTATTTAGATCCTCCAGATCTGGTTCATTTGTTTGTTGTTTGTTTACTCATTCATTCATTTATTGAGAATAAACAAATGTTACCATACCTTGCAGAGGGCAGCATTCTTGGACAGACACTTTCCTGAAGTCAGAGGCCAGGCAGTTGGGAAGTAGACAGCAACATACAGCCAGAATCTGCCCATGCCTCGGCACCGCCACCACACTTCCCCTGGTCCCAGCCACTGCCACCTCTTCTCTGGTTGACCGCGGTAGCCCGCTAACTCCTCTCTCCATTCTCTCCTTTCCTCCTGCCCACCTCGTGGGCCAGTCTCAAAAAAAGTCAGAGCGCCCTTTTTTTGTAACCATTTTTAAAAATTGAAGTATAGTTAACTTATAATGTTGTTAGTTTCAGAATGCTCTTTTTGAAATGCAATTTAAAGTATGTCGCTTCTCTGCTCAGAATTCTACAGCGACTCACCATTTCACTCAGGGTGGAAGCCCCAATCCTTACCATGACCTGGCAGGTCACTGGATCTTGCCCTGCCCCAGGACGGCTCTTAGCTCTCTGGTCACTATCCTCATGCATACCCACTCCAGCCACGTGGCCCCTCGCTCACCCTCCATCACCTCGGGTGTACGTCTGGGGGTGCTGTGCACTGCCACCCCTTCACTCTTTTCTTGCAATCCCAATTCAGTGCCCTTGATGTGCAGTCTATTTCAGAATGCTGAATTCCCTGCAGCCTCAGCACAGGAGACAGCAGGGCGGTCTGGAGTTTGGACATGTTCAGAAACACTAGTCTCTTCATTAAGGATTTCCTCGTCTGCTTCTACCTGAAGCCAAACATCTGGATGGAATATGCAGAAGCCAGACCACATGTCTGGGGGTTCTTCACATGCTAACAGAACACAGACCATCTGGGGACTGTTGCTGTTTCACTCTTCATCCTTGTTAAGGTTCAGTTACTTTAAGTTCAACAAACGTTTGTTTACTCCAGCTTTTTGCTTTTTTTTTTTTTTTTTTTAATCTTTTCAATAGAGAGATGAACAAGTCCCACCACGAAGGAACTGGCAGGCTAGAGGAATGGGTGACACGTCACAGGTAATTCTACCCAATTCTACCCAGTGCCACGTGAAGGTCCCAGATCTGGATCCAGTGGCTGCTTCATGGTGGGACGCCCGAAAGACAAATCAGAGGCCATCAGTGAGCTGGAACCTCGAAGTTGTAGTCTTTCAAGGTAATGAAACTGAGCCCAAAGCTCAGTTGTTGCCTCTGTACAATGAGGGGAACACCTTTGGGCTGTCCAAGGCTGGAGTGGACAGTAAGGAAAAGAATTTGAGGTCATGGTAGAGGGGCACTGCTGTCCTTATCAGGCAACAGGGGAGATGTGCATGCAATTTAAAAATTCTCTGACTTTAAAAGTACAGTTTAACCCATGGGCTAATCAAATGGAGGGGTGTTAGCACTTTTGAAAGTAGATCCTCCCTTGGCTATATTTACCGGGTAAACATTTACTCATCACTTAAGACGCAGTGTAATTGCCCTCACCCTCCTGGAGAAGTCTTCTCAACTGTGAGTACGCTGGCCATTTCTGTCTGTCTGCAGCCACCTCTCACCAGGCTAAGTTCTGCCATACTTTCGACCCCACCATGTTCTCACTGTTTATGTCTGAGACCTGCCTGACACAGACCAGATGGAAGGGAATGCACGTCCCCCTCCCTGGATACTCTAGGGCTGAGCATCTTTTGCACTCCAGTATGGCACCTTCTCCAGACACCCTCCAGGGAGCAAGTTCTGAAGGGATGACAGGGAAGGGACAGAAGGACCCTGCATGGCTGAGATGGGAGATATAGGAAGACAGGGACAGTGCCCGGAGGCACACATTGTCAAGCCCTTGGGCTTTCTCTCAGCACAGAGGACGTTTTTGGACATGCACCGCTCTGCCATGGGTAGATATGGGGCATCTTGTGTGCACCTTCCTTTGTTTTCCAAGCCTTCCATGATACATGCGCTATTTTTTTAACTGTTTATTTTCTATTGGAGTATAGTTGATTAACAATGCACTATTTATGATGATAGCTTTAAAAGACACTAGACAAAATTCTGATGCTCCCAGACACATAGATTATTGTTCTTTGGTCTTGCAGGAAACCCTTCTCCCTAGTATCTATCAGAGTCTCTGTTCCCGAGAAGGCAGTAGAATAATCAATTACCTGCAAGGCTGCTTTGCACAGGAAAAAGAACTTGATTGAAAACCAGAGCAGATAATTCTATCTCCCATCTGCTCTGAGCAGGCTTTTCTTCCCGGTCCTTTGGAATCTTTGGCCAGGATGGCTTCTTGGTAGCAAGGGTCCATCTCTATGCTGGGAATGGCGAAAGGCAAGTTCCTATGCTTATGCCAGATCTTTTCCTACCCCAAATGCTGCCATGTAACATCTCAGAAAGTTGTTCCTCCTGTTCTGTCTAGATTTAGAGACTGGTTTCAGCTGCTGACGTGGTGCTTCTACTGTCTGTCCAATCTGAATGTTGAGTGTGGTCAAACCCAGCTGTGTTGATGGGTCAAGTTTGCTCAGCCACAGGGAAGGGGGTGATTGGACCAATCTGTCACTTCAGTGCTTTTCCCTGAGCGCATTCTATGCACTGAGGCTTGTGCCAGGAGCCTGAGGGAAACAGAGAGGGACACGACTGAGCCCCCCACACGGGAGCTGGGGTGACAGAAATAACATAACTCAGGCTGAACATGTTCAAAAGCAAGATGCATTTGTTCTGCCTACAAACTCACTCCTATTTTGTAAATGATCCTGCCCCCTGACCCAGTCACTCACTCATACCAGAGACCTGACGTTCATCCTGGATTTTTCCCTCTCTCTTCCCCCCAAAAATGATCCTAAGTTCTCTAGATTCTTTTTCTGTTCCTCCTTTTCCATCTCATGAGCTCTGCCTCCGTCCAGCCATTTCTTTGATCTCCCTGAATCTCCCATGCCATCCCTTCTACATGACAGCTCATGACAATTTCTTTTTAAAAACTTGCCAGTGACTTTCCATATCTTTCTGGGTCAAGCATGTCCAGGCATCTGAAAACCAGGTGACCTCCATGATGCAGCTCCATGGGACATTTCCCATCTCATTTCTCCCTCTTCTCTTTTGGGAGTCAAAGCAGGTTCTTTACACCCTCCAGGATTCAGTTCGCTTTCCCAATGCCTCCTGCTTTCTTTGGTGACTTTCATCCTGTCTAGAATGTATCTCTTTTTGCCCAAATACTACCTGTCACACCTAGCTCAAATGCCACTTCCTATAGGAAGCCTTCCCTGATCTTCCAATACGAGGGCATCTTTCTCTCCTCCAAATCTCTTGAAGACTTTGAAACCGAGCAGGACCCTGTGAGGCCCTCCCGGGTACTAAAGCCTTTCCGTGTCCTCTGTTTCTTAATTATACGATAAAGGCTTCAGCCTCCTAGACCTTCCCTGAGTTCCAAAGAGCAGAGTCAAACAGCTGCTAATCAGGGAAGAGAGGGAACACAGAAACAAAGGAGGAATAATTAAGAAACTATAGTGCAGCGATTAAAGCAGGATCCTGGTTTCTTCTCAGGGAATATACATAATACCTTTGAGTTCTTCTGCAGGAACTAAGGCCCCCCACCCAGGTGGAGGATGGCAACTTCAAGTTGAGCACAAGATCCTTGGAGCACCACCCTGTTACCTCACCGCCAACCAGTCAGAAGAAAGTCACACATCCTGCAGCCCTCACCCCAAATTTTGCCTACAAAAACTTCTCCCTGAAAACCAGGGAGTTTGGGGTTTTTTCGAACATGAGCCACCCCTTCTCCTTGCTTGGCCCTGCAATAACCCTTTCTCTGCTCCAGATTCTGACATTTCATTTTGTTGGCCTCACTGTGTGTCAGGTACACAAACCTATGTTTGGTGACAACTGTTTGCAGAAGCTTTGTAACTAGAGCAGAATCTTCAGATAAAACGAGCTTGGGCTGGAAATTTGATTAAGCCACCGAATAAGCAGGTGCTCTTAGGGAGTTAACCTCTCTAAGCCTCAGTTTTTTCATCCATGAAATGGAGAATCCTCATGCTTCCTACATTCGTTGTGAGGGTGAGAGATGATATCTGCAAAACACTTAGTGCAATGTCCATTAGTAGGGGTTTGATAAAGGGTGGGTATTATTATTATTATTCGAGGCCATAATTAGGCACTCGCTCTCTTTAAGTTATGGGGGTATTGGCCAAGGCTCCTGCCCGAGACCTGAGTGCTTCTCAAGGGGTGAGGGGTGGCTGTCCCAGGGCCTGCCTGATGGGTGATGAACTGCTGGGGACATGGCGGGGTGGGGGGTGTCTGCTCTGGGGCTGCTGAAGGTACAGAGCAGTCGCAGAAAACAGCAGGCTCAGGGCTCACGCTATCAAAGGCCTGAGGCCCCAGAAGGACCAGCTTGTTTCAGTAAAACAAAGAGAAGGGTTTCCTTGAAAATCCCACTTCTTCCCAGATTTCCCTCTCGGCTGCTTCTGTGGTCACACGTGTTTCCGATGAATTCACATTCAAGTGAATTTCGGTCGACAAATAACTCGATACAGCTCTTTGGTGGGAGAGAATTCCTTCGGGATGAGGTCATGGTTTGGCTACAGTAAAATTAAAAATAACCCAGAACCCCCCGCCGCCCGGGCTGGCATCAACCCAGGACAGTGCATTTGGGAACCATTATCGGGTTTATCGGGGTAACGTATCGCAGAAAACCTGCTTCTGTTTATAGACCATTTTATTATTCCGTTTTGACATTTCCCTTTTTTCTTCAACCTTTTTCCCCCTTAAGCAAATATCTATTAGACTGAGTTGAAATGTGAGCCATCCAAACATACTCTTTTTCAACTTGAGGCTAAAGCAGGTCTGACTAGAAGCAGAAATGCTTAAATGAAAAGTTATGATTTCCTTTCTTTCTAAAGGGAAACAGTGTCAGAAAGAGAATTTTATGTGACAAGGGAACATTCGGAGCACAGAATGACAGCTGGCAGCTGACACAGGCCTTGCCTGGGAAAGGAGTGATACTTAGAAGGCTGGGCATGATCCCACCCGGCACCTCCCACCCCCAGGCAAACCGGGAACCACGCACAGGCAGAACCTCAGCTACTTCCAAAATGGCAAAGCTCCCAGATTGGATTGTAGGCATAACGATAGTCAGATCAGGAAGACAACTTCGCAATAACACAGCAGTCTTTGTGCCCATTATCTTACTATTGGATAAACTGAGGCCCACAAGGTGGCAGTGACTTGCCCAAGGTAACTCCACTGAGGTATGGTATTAATGGGGTTGGGTCTTAGGCCAGAGCTCAGATGGCATGAGCTTGAGGGCCAGCTCCGCCCCGTGATCTTAGGCAAGTGACTTGGCTTTATTGTGCCTCCAGTCTATTGACTGACTGTAAAATGGGATAATAATTTCTGTCTTGTTTGTATCATACCACTACGGAAGATACAAAGAAGACCCAGCTAGTGTAGCAAATATTTACCGAGTGCTTTCTACGTGCTCTGCCCTGTTCTAAGCCTTCACAAAACCCACTTACCACTCACAGCAATCCCACCAGTTAGATACCAGAGTGATGCCCATCCTGGGGATGAGGGAGCTGAGTGAGACTCAGAGAAGTTCAGTTACATGACCAAGGTTACGTCGCTGGAGGATGATAGAGGCTTGATTTGAGCCTAGAGCGTCCCACACCAGAGCCTGTGCTCTTGACTCCAACCAGTTGGTCTCTGGGACCTATTAACTCCGAGCCCAGATGCAAAGGTGAAAGACCAGGATTCCTGCTTCCTGCTCCATGGCCTTTACAGGACCCTGAGCTGCCCCAGCTTCTGGAGGGGGAGGTGGTCAGGCTACTTTCCTACCCTTTCTCTCAGGCCTGGAGCAACAGATTAAATGATGACATGGAAAGATGGTTTGAATTCTCTTTGCATGCATCTGAGTACAGACCTGAAAGGCATGTGTGCTGGTGAGGGCTGGGAGTTCGAGAGGCGGGCCTTTCCTGAAGGAGGGCTCCCCCCTGCCACACACACACACACACACACACACACACACACACCGTGGTTGCTGAATCGCGCTGCCCTTGCATTTGCTCCCCTCCCCTCTTCCTCTTTCATTTCGATTTATTGCTCCCAGGCCTGACTACCTCCTGGCTTGCCTCTTCACAAGCCCCTGGATTCTTGGATGATCTGATGACCTGGCCCCCAACTTCCTCTTTAATCTCCACCTTCCTCTCCCTTTCGCCCTCTGGGGGTCTGTGTGTGTGTATGTGTGTGTGTGTGTGTGTGTGTGTGTGTGTGTGTGTGTGACCAGTTCTTGAATGCATCAAGTTCTCCCCCCCACCTAGGGGCTGTTACGTCTGCCCAGAATGTCCCACACCCCACACTTCACCCTTCTGATCCTGGTCCAAATAGCTTTCCTCAGACACAACTTCCATGATCCTCAGTCTTAATTAATCTCCCCCAACATCTCCGTACTTCTCTCATAGAACCATTTCTTTTCCTTTGTGCCCTTCTTACCCTTTGCACTCAGACATGTATTTTTAAAATCTATCTCTTTATTTAGACCAGGGATCTACAAACTCTCTATTACTGTCATAAACTTTTAATTACAACCCACATGGCCTACGAGTTAAAAAAAAGAGTTTTACATTGTAAATGGCTATGTAAGCACCTACAGAGTATCTTTGATTTTGCTTCTTCACCTTGCAAAACCTGAAATATTTATATTTATCTTTTAAGATGAAGTTTGCTAACCTGTTCTAGACCGTGAGCCCATTACAGCAGAGACTGGATGTCTACTCTGCATATCCAGTACCTGACCCAGTGCCTGGCGTGTAGTCAATGTTCAATAAATATTGGTGTCCTGAAATGATCAACGGATTCTTCCTTCCTTCTAGCTCCCCCCAGGGGGAGGCAAGAAGTTTAGTAGGAAGAATTCACACTGCATCCAAAATCTCATTTGAACTCCAAATTTGAACTCTGCTGTTTACTAGCTGTGGGACTCTGGATAAGTCATTGTCTTTGAACCTCAAACCTATTATCCTTTAAGTGAAATTAGTAATTGGAAGGATGCAATAAGGTGATAAATATAAAGATGACTTAGCAAAATGTAAAGACCGTATAAAATAGTAATTACTGTCATAATAATTTACGTTATTGTGCCAAATGTCAATTTCTCACCTCTCGGCTCCCAAGCACCTTTCATTGCTTGCTCTGTGATAATGGAGAAGGACCCTGTACATATTTTCTCTTTGCCAGTTCACACAGCATTTAGCTCTCTCGGTACAGGGCGCTCAGGAGACACCTCAGAAGGAAGGGGCTCCTCCTCTTGCTGCTGGTATGCTGCTTCTTGCTCCTGTCATTCTGCTGCCAGCATCACATTCGGGGACATTCACCAGTGTTTACCCCCGGCAAGTTTCGGTTGTACCTCTATGGACAATTTCCCTTTGATTTTCAGTGGTAGCTCCGTGGGCAGATCCCCACTGAGTCCCCCAGGCAGTCCAGTGGCCAGCTTCCCAGCCTGGCCCGCACACAGTAGGTTTCCAGCTTGCCATTCATGGCTGTGGGTCCCCACCCATCTGTCTCAACCTACCTGTTCCTAGACGGGGTATTTCCTTTCGGCCACTTTCAGCTGAAGTTCCCTACTCACCAGCCTCAGCCTAGTGTCTGTGGACCAGCGTTGACTTGGGGTAACACAGTGAACTTCCCTGCCATCCAGCAGAGTATAAACGGCACCTTCCCCAGCGAGGTGAAGTCCATCCTTGGAGACGGCCTCTGCCTTCCAAGTTTATTTCTTCCTTAGGCGCTCTCCGTCAACCTTAGGGAATTCTATAGAGTACTCTTTACTCCTTTATAGATTAATTATAACTGTTATAGTTAATAATTCCTTATATTTTTTTCTGTTCAAATAACTGTATACCATCTATCTCCTGATTCAACCTTGACTGAGACAGAATTGTTATCGGGAATGGTCTCAGGAGATGGACACACAAAGTTGGGGTTCAGGGATTGGCTTGGCTGTGTCTCTGAACTCGAGTGTAGTGCTATTTTTTGCCAATAGGAAACGAGGTGCTAGCAATCCATGGCATGCAATGGCATCGCCATTAGTCCAGCTGTCGCCCGTGGTTGAATGTGATAAAGTGCCAACTGAAGACATGCCTTGGAAGCCTGTGGCCTTTGCGGCAGTAATGATGACAATGGGACTGTGGTGTGGGAGGGGTCTTCAAAGTGCACTTGAGCCATTACTGAAAGAAAGTGACAAACTCTAGTCCTTTAACTGTCAGCTCAAATCACAGATTGAGGAGCAGAGAGCTTCCAAGACGGTCCTAAAATATGTTCTCATTTCTTATAGCTTCAGAGCTGATATTGTGGAAAAAAATCAACAAAAAATTTATTCCGCAAGTTACTGAGTTACAATAACAGTTGAATTCAGAGTCTTGCCAAGTTTCTCAGGCGAAAGCGAGGACACTTATTAGGAAAGATTAGGAGACTAAAACTAGGATTGAGAACATCTGGTTGGCCGCAGATGAAACTGACAATCTTAAGCCTCCAAATCACTCTGGATTTCCCTTGGCACTGAAATTAGCTCGTTCTCCTGTACACTGAAGTTAGACCCACATTCCTGTACCTGAAAACCTTATTATTTAATTTTACCTGGGGTAGATGACTTAATAGTGGACAGTCTCTTTAAGATCTACCACAATCGCCCTCTGTTGCCAACAGACCCACAGTTAGAGTCACATCATTTTATGCTCCAGAGATAAGTACATATTAAGGCCCAGGTGGAAATAGCTTACATCCAGAAGAATGGAAATTGTGCTACTATATTGGCAGAAACTTGGGGAACGTGAGAATGGATTTTATGGGCGTTCAGCCAGGGAGGGTAGACTATAATAATAGATTGGACCAAATTCATTGGTATTACTAGAAGTTCCACATAACATGTTAACTCACGCATCCAGGGGTGGCTCTAACAGCTCACTTGGGAGCTGTGAGCAGGCAGGAGAGGTGGGGTTTGTACAGTGAAGAGATACAGAGAATTTCTGGTCTCATCTCCACCCTGCAAAAGTCCATGACTCTGCTTGGGAAAAAAACCACATAGATCCATGTGACAACAAATCAAAAATAATCTCTCAGGAAGGCAGCCACCTTGAAACAGCAGGAAAATAAGCAGCATAAACAGTCAGAACTGTGGCGCTCAGGGAAGAGAAACTCTTACAGGCTGGAGGACTGTTCCGTGGAAGGAAGGAAAGGGCTTTTTTGGGAGCTGGAGATGCCTAGGTTTGAGGAGCCCAGGAGAATGGTGGTAAGTGAGAGTGAGAGGCAGGTTTTTAGATCAAGACTGAAAGCGTGGCCACAGACCAGGGCTCATGAGATCTGTGGGGCTCAACAATTATCCCACAGTTGCTTAGGGCAACTCAAGGCCCCGACAGGGCGCTGGCTCCTAATGTGTAAAGCACACCCTATGAGCTCAGCATCTTCAACCTGTGTCCAGTGCTGTAATACCTCCTTTCCAGATCCTAACACGTCAGGCATGAACTTTACACTTCCTCCCGGAGCCCATACATCCGGGCATGTACTATCATCAGTGTCTGGATCCAAGAGCATCCGGGCTCCGAAGAGTAGGAATCACCACAGCTGCACGTTAACCTCCTTGTTGATTCTAGTTTCTTGTCTGAGGAATAGACCTCTTTCCTGAGGTGGCTGGATGGAAAGTCTGCTCTTTTGAGGAGAGATGCTGCTCCTACCCTAGAAGTGTGGCCGACGCTCATACCAATGGCTGACAGTAACTGGATTTTGACAAGATACAGTAGACCTCTCAGAAGAGGTTACCCATGTGTCATAAGCACGGGAAAAAAAAGATCAGTGGACTTTCTTCGTTCTGCCTTTTGGACGTTGATGTCCACGGTATTGTCTTACTTTAGCCTTCTGACCATTTGTCACGGTTGGTTAGTCAAAAGTGCTGCTAAAGGAACTATAACCCTCCCAGGGCAAGGTGCATGGCCAAGAGGAGGATATGCATTGTATCTGGCTCCAGACCGGGGTGTGTTAAAACCTGTTACAGTCTGATGCTGGATCTTCTCTCTGGAAGCTGAGCTGCTCTCCAGCTGGAGACAGTCGAATCAGTGCAATGGGAGAGTCACTCAGTGGGCCAGATGGGGTCAGAAAGTCTAGCTGACCTTCCCCACAAGGAGATTCTCTTTCCATTCTTGTCTTGGATGATCTGATTTATATCTTTGATATTGAAGACAGTTCCTGATATAGGCATGTTGCGTTGGAGACAGCAGAGAGCAGGCAGGGATCTAGCCTTCACCAGTAGGTTGGTCACCATCACAAACTGAAGGAGAAGGACTGGGAAGTGAAGGAGATGGACAACAGGGCGCATGAAGGAGAGCCGAAGAAATGGGGGGAAGAAGAGAAATGTAGACAGGGCTTAGTCAGTGTCTCCAGACCTCTGGGAACTGGGGGTAAACGCACTTTGCTTGGTTTCAGTTTCTACCCATTCCCTTCCTTCCAAAGGAATGTAATGGAGAATCAAGTGAATGTAAGGTAAAACCAAGATATACTTTAGTTGAATATAAAGAATGCATTAAAAATCAATGTCAAAGAGCTAATTGAGCAGTGTTCCTTTGGAGGTATAAGCTCCCCACCACTGGGGTGTGTAGGCGTCAGCAGAATGACCCTTTCCTAGGAGTGCCGTGAAAAGGCGTTCTGAATGGCATAGCACCCAGGGACACAGGCCAAGCTGTCGCCCTCTGGATTTATGCTGGTCAAGCTGTGAGATACACAGGTGAGGCGGTCACTTGGGGTTGCCAGACTCCACAGACCACAGCAGGGAAAGGAGGGCTTCCCTTGTTCATGGATCCATTGCTAAATTCATGAATGTTAACAACCCTGATTGGTCAGTATCTCAAGCTTTTCTCTTAAGTAAAGCACAGACCTGTAAAAAGAAACAAGAGAAGACACAGAGAGCTGGGTGACTGCCACAAGGCTAAATTGGATATGCCATGAGTAATAAAATAAAGATGAAATATGCCTTATTATTTGAAAATTTTCACTAAATCTATTAGAAATATTTAATTGCAGCTATAAAAGTTGTCATCAAAATGGCCTAGCCTAATGTGAACATAAAAAGAGTAGACAATGAAATCTTCATTAGTTAATTAAAATTTCTTAATTTAATGAAGTGTCATCCTGATAAAGTTAAATAAATATGGTTTGCTCTGTAGTTTACAAATGAAACCCTGAAAATAAAAACGGTTCAAAAGAATAACATTCTGTCTGTGTTTCGCCCATTCATTCATTCCATGCCCTCACTATAGTTACTGCAACACATGAGCTGTCAAATGTCAGAGCCGGAAGGACCCACGGCAATGCGTGAGACTCAGTAAACATATCTACATGCACAGATTATTGTCAATGCTCAACCATGGCTCACTCAGAGGAAGAAACACTGGGGACCAAAAGCACTTGCACTTTATTAGGGATAAAAAATTTCATCTGCAAGGATCCTGCTTTAATGGCAGCATTACAGTCATTATCTGTCCTCACTGGGGGAACTGCTCAGTGTAGATGCCATTGACTGTGTTAAATTGAACATGGGGTGAAAGAATGAGGACGATTGGATGCCTGTCTCTCCCACGACTGCATGGCACTCATTCCTCACAGATCTCAAAGTGAGTTTAGAAACTCCATTAACTGATAAAAGTCCCAGCACAGGACTTGCTGTAGGCAAATGCAATAACATCGGCCCCGGTGAAAAGGTGGACCAATCCCAAGGACCCAGCAGGTGGCATTATTCCGATCTTAGGACATGGGCTGTGTTAACCAGCTGTTGTGTCCAGATCCACTTGGTAAAGGATTCCCTTTCCCCTCCCATCACACCTCTACTTTGATTGAGTGACAGTCACGCCCACCACCTGAGCTGAAGTCGATCCTGGATCTAGATCTAGTCTTCAGAGATTGACTGACATCATCATTTCTCAACCCTCCACTCATATCCCCTCACCACCTCATGAAGCTGTGTCTTCCCTAGCTCTGAAACATATCAGTCCCTAGACTGTGGAGTCCCCAAGGCCCAAGATCCAACTTTGACTTTACTTAGGGCCATAGCAACTGGAAAAGCTAGCATGTAGAGAAGAACCCCACAAGATGATGAGAGCCACACACGCTGATGGAGAAGCGGTGTGACCCAATCTCTCACTTCTCATCTACACCATGGCGATTTATCACTGAGCCTGGCTTCCTGCAGGACGCTTCAACCTTTAAACCTTCATACGTATAAGCTGTGCAGACACCCATGTTCAAAATATTGCCCACGTTTCCAGGCCCAGTTTATGGATCACAGGCCCTAGGGAGATGGCCCTGATAAAACTCCATCTTCACAATCTATATTCCCATTCTTTAGGGAGTCAGAACCATAGAGCTCCTGGGAAGCTTCCATAACCTCTGAACCAGTAGTTTTCACAGTGTGAAGTTCAGTGTCTTTGTTCTATAGTGCTTCACAGAGATCAGGCAGAGATCACACCTGCTCAGGTAGGTGTCCCGACCCATCACCTCCACCGTGTCAACAAGCGCGACTTATGCTTGTTTACCAGCTGGGATTCTAGTTAAGTTTTTATTTGAACAAAGGGGTTTTTAGGCAAAAATATGGAAATCCAAAGGTCTAAATCAGTGTTTCTTAAAATAAATCACATCGATGCATATGGAAAATGAGGATTTCTTGGCTTCTTGCAAAGAAATTCTGATTCAGTACGTCTGAAATAGAAGCCAGAAAACTGCTTTGCAGAAAATTGTCCAGGAGGTTTTGACACTGACGTTTCAAGGACTGGGGAGCTTGCAAGCCCTCTTCCATAGAACTTTCAGCCATGTAATTCCTCTTCAATAGAACTTTCTGCCATGATGGAAATGCTCTCTCTCTCTGTGTCACTACAGTAGTCATTATATGTGGCTACCGAACATTTGAAATGTGGCTAGTAAGACTGAGGAACTAAATTTTAAAATTTACTTAATTTTACCTAATTTAAATTTAAGTAGTTACATGTGGTTAGTAGCTACCACATGGATGGTACAATACTGATGTTCTCCCTGTGAAAAAGTCTGCCCTGTAACATCCTTAACGGTTAGACATACATTTTTTTTTTTTCAAAGACCTCTTTGCCTACGAAGAAATATTTTCGGGTTGGGTTGCATTAATTAATTTGCTTATCTCCTATTTAATATGTATCTGGAATATATGGATAAACAAATTAGGGTCCCTTTCTTCAAAAAGCTCAGAATCTAGTGAGGAAGATTTTAGTCAGGGAAATCAGCAAGTCCAGTCACGTCAAAAGAAGTAAAGAGATCCCGATCTTGGCAGACTGATTTTAATTCATTCTGAGTCCTTCAGTTTCTAACATCCACGAGCGCTTTATAGCAGGTAAGTTTCTGCTTCAATAGTTAGAGCCGCTATGGAACTCCAGCAATCACCTGCTGATGGGGAGGCCCACGGCAATTAAAGGCACAGGCTCTGGAATGAGACAGCTTGGGTCCTAATCTTCCATCTGATCTTTATTGGCTGTGTGCCCTTGGGAAACTTATCCAACCTCTCTGTGCCTCAGTTTTCTCATCTGTAAAATGGGGATAGTACTATCACCTACCCTCAGCTATTGCTGTGAAGAGTAATTGGGATAAAGTATGCTAAGTGCTGAACCCACTGCCTATACATACACACAGTGAGAGCCCATAATCAGGCAAGTTTCTATAGCACAGTGATTGACAGCATGAACTCTGGAACTCGGCTGCCTGGTTTAGAATCCCAGACCTGCCACTTACAGCTCTGAGAACCTGGAGCATTTACTTTACTTCTTTGTGCCTCAGTTTTCTCCTCTGTAAAAATGGGATTTATTAAATGGTAGGGATCGTGTAGAGAGGTTAATATGCATAATTAACTTACGGTCTAGCTCCTGGTACAATGCATAAGCATTTATATTTATTTGTACCCTTACTGCTAATTGTTGGTTTTCTCTCTTCAGTCTATATTTTCCAAGCCATCCTCCCACACATCAGTCAGAATAATCTCTGAAAGGCAGAAATTTGACCGTGTCATGTTTCAGTTTAAAGTCTTTCCATATCTTCCTATCACCCTCATAGCCTTTCACTTTCTTGTTTGGCCTCACCTCTCATTGGGTTTCCATCTTTTATCTCCCACCTCCAGGAAAAACAGAACCCATATGCTCCATCCATATAAAGCCTCTGATGGTGTTATGGCCTCTTGCCTTTGCACGTGATGCTATTTCTATCTGAAACAGTTGCCCTCTATCCCTTGCCCCTCTGGGGGGTATCAAAGCCCTTCTAGTCTTCAAAGCTCAGCTGCCTTTGCCAAGATAACCTCCTTGACTTCCCCGCAACCAGGCTAGGTTAGGTTTCCCATGTCCTTCCTGTCACGTGACTTTCTGTTTATCTGTATCATAATACTTATCGAATTGAATCATATTTGTGTCCCCCGAATAGAATGTGAATTTTCTGACTTTCATAACCATATCATTGGCAATTAGCACATGGGTTTTATACTCAATGTAAGTAAGTCAGTAAGTGAGAAATAAAAAAAAAAAAGGGGGACCGAGTTCTGGGCAATAAATAAAGGATATTCTCGTAGAGGACTTCCTCCCTTTTATCCCTGGGTCAGTGATCTTCACTTATCACCACAAGAATTCAGAGATGCTAATTTGACACCCCTTTGAAAAAACTGTACATGTGAAACTATAATTCCACAGGTACAGTTTAGTTATCTTGAGGTTACAAAATGAGCTAATAACAGGTAGTTTAAATCAACATACCATGCATGGCTGCTTCTCAAACAGCCCAACTCTGTCTAAGGCTAGAAGGGGACATTTATTAAAAACACTGGCAAAGTCTGTCAGAGTGAGACCTTTCATATCCATAATTCCTACCATCTGTAACATCTTATGTTACATAAGATCCCAAATTACCAGTAGCAGTGTTAATCCATCATCTGTGTCCTAAATATTTTTAGATGTTCTTTATATACTCTACTTAGCTCCCCTTTCTGTTTTTATAAATGTATGTGCTTTGCTTGCCACAATTAATTTTATGCTGACTTTATCGTATCATGGGACAATCCAAAATCCTTTGGGATGATTTTTCAGAAGTAGTATAAGGTATAAAAACAAGTTATATTGAAACCAAAGAAAAAATTCCAAGTCTCTTAATTAAAAAGAGGCATTCAAGTTTTCTCCTCCCACCATAAAGTATTACAAATATAATTTCCTACAGGGTTATTATTTCTATCTAGATAAGAAGTTACTCTATAAAATTTGTGTTATGATTTGTAATAAAAGGAAAAGATACACTTCCAGTAAACTATTAATGCTAATGATTTCAGATTGCATCTATTCTGTTCTTCACCTGCATGAGAGAGTTATTTACTCTTCAAGTTACACTTTGACATAAACAAACTCTTAGTCAAATAAATATGAGCTATTATTTACCGTCTGATAAATAAGAAGGTTCTGCACCTCTGCATCTCTGTGTCTTTTGTAATGGTAACACGATCTCATATTCCTGAATAGCATTGTCTGCCTTGTGAAGTACTGAGCTACTCTTTGATACAAATTTAGAAGCAAAGGCTGGAAATTATACCCCAAAGAGCCTTAAAAAAAATAAAACCTTATCATTGGCACACTTTACAAATGGATGGAGATGATTTTGTGTGTAACGTACAAGATGGGTTCCCACACCAGATCCCCTAGGCCTATCCAAGATGCCAGGGGCAGCTTCAGTGGGCAGTTCCCATACGCACTGTCAGTGGCCTGCTGGAGGTCGGACTTTCTCCACTTTTCTGTTTCCCGGCTTTCTCTGAAATCAAGGAAGGTTGCTCAGTCCATTCACAAGTGCAGCCCAGCGGGCTGGCAAACTGCTTGGATGCTCCAGCATCCAGTCTTCAAGGAGACGATATTTAGGAGTTTCTGTACAGCTCCTTAGAGAGTTTTCAGAAGGACTGGGCCCTTCTTGTCCTCAGAAGTAACTTGCTTAACAGCGCATCTGTTATTAGGTCCTCCTCCTGCCCTGTCTCTTTCTCTCTGTTCTTCTGCCCCTGCTCCCTGGGTTCATCTCCTAAATAAACTACTTGTGACTAAGTCCTAGCATTAGGCTCTGCTTCTGGGGGGGAATTCAAACTAAGATATCAGGCTACAAAGAAAACCTTGATTAATTCCAAAATGATAGCAATGGTATAGGTCACACATTCGGATCATGATATAATAATAGTAACATTAATGACAAAAACTGGAGTACAAAGCCCAACAAAATCCTTAACTCTTTAGATATTTAAAATTACGCCTAAATTATGCATAAATGGAAGAAAAATTACACTCAGAGTATAAAATAACCTAGTAAAAATGATAATGAGGTGAAGCTAAAGGTGTTATCATAGAAAAATGCATTTCCTAAAAGAGTTTTTTCATGAACAGAGGAAAAAAAAACCACTAAATATTCCACATAAGACATTATAAAAATAAGAAGTAAGAAAGGTAAAAAATACAATAAGGAACTTTAACAAAGTGGGAAATAATGAAGATAAAAAATTACTACAATAGACAATAAATATGACCAATGATTGGTCACTAGGTGCAAGGCCCTTTGTCACATTTTTATAATTAACATAATTTCACAGATGATAAAATTGAGGCACAAATAAAGTTGCCCAAGATTACACATTTAGTAAGTTACGTGACCTGAATGAAAACCTAGGCTGCTGTTTGGACTTTGAGTACCTTCCCTCTCTTAAATCATAACTGCTATTCAATACTACTTCTTACAACATACACACACATGCACGTGTGCATACATGTATATACAAACATGAACAGATAAATCATGTATTTGTCTGGTCAAGGTAAAAAAAAAGAAACACAAATTCAAAAATGTTAATTCTAAGGAAGTAGATGTAACCACAGGTAGAGAAAATAATAAAATAATGAATAATTTCTAAAAGGTTTTGCTATTTTTAAATGTGGATAAAATGTACTATTTTCTATGAAAATGCAAACTACTTAAATCAAAAGAAATGTATAGACTACATGAACAAACCTCACAAATATGGAAAAATTCAACACTATTTACTGAGAATACCTGCCTAAAAATGTCAGTTGAGATGGTTTCTTAAGTGACTAGTGTTAGATCTTCAAATGGTACATAATTATTATTTTTTAAATTACAGAGCTGATTGAAAAAAAAAGGTTCTTTTAAATAAGTCTCAGATGTGGATTACTATTTCTATGACATATTTGGGCAAGAAAAAAAATGAGACCTAAGCACAGCTGTTCACCACTAATCTCTCTGGTACCACCTAAATCTGAGAATGGTATAATGGAGATGGGAACATGGTAACATGCAGGAAAGAGTAACTAACTTCGCTTGGGTAAAGCATGGAAAGAGTCAAAGAAGAAGAGCCATTTGAGCAATGTCTTAAAGGATGAACAGGATTTCACAAGACAAATTAGGGGAAGTAGAATTTCAGGCAGAAGGAACAATGTTATTAGCAATGTTATAAATATGAAGAAAATAGATGTTATATCAGAAAACTGTGAATGTTTTTTATAGCATGGAAAAATGGGATGCCTGTTTGATAGAAGGTAAGTGAGGTGGGAAAATTAAGTTGTTAGGTTTGATTAAGCAGCGTTTCTGCAGAATGCTAACGTCCATGAGAAATCATAGATGTTCTGTGAAATATGAATTCTGTAGACAAATACATTTAAGAATTGCTACATATCATATGCTCTAGCCTCCTGTGGAGATTTACAATGAATAAAAAATTCTAGTAGAAAAAAGAATAAGTAAATAAAATAATCTGTTTAACCTGTTTCACAAGTACTTGAAAATTGATTTTCTTTTCATGGAACACCAATTAACATCTCCGAGACTATACTTCAGGGAACTTGCTAAAGGCAATAGTATGCCACAACATTGTCAAACATATGTCACAGAAAGATGTGTTAGCTGTATGCAGAATGGATTAGAGGAGGGAGAAAGTAGAGGCTGAGTGACCTTCTAAAGAAGAGATGGCAAAGCTTGGAGTAAATAAAGCAAAATGAACTGAGGAGAATTTGACAGATTTTGAGAGCTCCTTAAAAAGGATATTTGTTAGGTCTTAATAATCAGCTGGAGGAATAGGGATAAAGAAGAGGAGAGACTTATTTTTATGAGTTTGAATTTTAAAATATTGTGAATATGAAAATGCAAGATGATATATGGGCCTTTCCAAAACTACTTCCTGCCCATCTTATGTGATATTCAGAAGTCCCAATACAAAGGAAAATGCTTTTCCAGCTACCGTGAAACTTTAATTTTATGAGGAACATATTGTCTTGATAACCAGAGTTCTAGAGACAAAGTTGGACCAACGCATAGGACTTATGGATTCCAGGGTACGTGGCGGTGGACGGTCAGGGCGACAGGCCTAGATTGCTGTCCAAGGTGCTGAATTGATTGGTCAAGTTATTGGAAATTGCTTCACTTGCGTTTCTGCCTCTGCCTCAAGGTCAACTCTCTGATGGAGCAGCAGCCTAGCACCAGACCAAGCAAAACTTCATCCAACTAACATGTCTACCCTTGCCGGAACTAGCTGACTCTGACTTGTGATCAAGACAACAGCTTGATTTCTCAGTTGGACTCCTGGCAGATCTGCTGCAAGCTGCAAACTCTCTGTGTCCACAGAGGCTAAAAATACCCTGACAGGTAGGTAAACATCTCCTCCACGAATAAAGTCGACCAGTCAGAGGAGCTGGTAGTTTGTTGCTGTGGATGGCTGTGAGCTGTAGAAATTAATTATCAGGGTCTCATTTCAGCACACTCAAGTTTCAGGACCCTGAAATTTTCTCTCTGCAGGCAGCTTCTATTGGCCACTGGCCTATGTTGAGCTTGACACTCTGTAGGTCATATTTTCTGCCCACAGGAACTTACAAATCTAATGGACAAACCAAACACATGATTTAAAGTACTGTACAGTGGCCTATATTTAACATCAAATACATTAAATGCATTAGGAGGCAAAAGGAGAGAATTAGCATGGACTGGGTTAGTTAGGTAAAGCTTCATGGAGGAAGTGGATCATCAAGTTTACTTGAAGCCCAAGTAAACTTCAGATAGACAGTGAGGAAGAGGGTGTGCGTTAAAGACAGCATCACGGGAGTGGAAATGCCCATGCAACATTTTGGAGACAGTAAATACTCACCTGGTTCAGCCTAGAGCTCCCTATCCTTTCATCCTCCCCACCCATATTCACATGTAACACCACCACCTTTATAACTTCTCCCCATAGTGATAGCATTATTTCTATCACACAAAAGGAATAAAAAAATCCTTTCAAATCTATTGAAATTTGGAGGGAGATAATTTCATAGCCTCCTCCAAGTACTTTTGATATTTTCTAGAGACAAGATTCTTCAAGGTGTAAGAAGCCTTTTAGAACTACCAGTCCTCGAGTCACAACATTGACGACTATAGCTCTTGGGTGGCTTAGGAATGTTAATAAAATATAGCTTCTGACTTGAGAAAAACCCTGTTATGGGGCAAACAAGGACAATTTAAAATGAACAGAAAGTGCAGGCAGAGAGAAAGAGGAATCTGGAAATATGCAATTTGATAGTGAAAACTGGAAGATCTTGTAGAGAAAAGACTATTTTGAGTTTACAAGAACTTTCAGCCTAAAAGGCACTTTCTAAATTCTGGGACATCAGGCAAGGGAAGAGCTAGAGTAATAAAAATACAGTCCCAGGAACCTGATGTGACCAGGGCAGAAAAATTCCCTTCTTTGGAGTTTGACCTGTGAGCTGGAGCCACAGGTCAAGACCTTTCTGTTTACTGAGTAAGAGGTACATGTAGGATGTACTCAGTCAGGGTGGAGGTTACTAGTAGCAACCAGGATTTTGGTGTTGGATAGATTAATGTGCTTAATGAATATGAATAGTTTAAATAATCAACATTATACAGTATTATTTAATTGGTCATTTACATTGTGATGACTAATTATCCTACACACCTTTCAAACAGCAAACATCTAGAAATTCTGCCTGCTTACTGATAACTTAAAGCACGAAATCAGGGGTGACTACAGATTGCAAATATTCACCAGGTTTCAGGAATGTGCCATCTGAGCTCTTCTTTACCATCCTTCCAAGAGAACTCTGATTAACAACCAAATTTCTGGTTGGTATGAAGGATATTCATTTCCTCACCAGCTGTGCTCCTCTTGACAATTACACTTACGCTTACTCATTTCTTTTTCATGTCTTTTGACTCTCATCACTTATTTAATTAGGGTCTCTCTCTCCCCTTCTTCTCTCTCTCTCTCTCTCTCAAAGGCCCCTTTCATTTTCTCTCTTTCCAGCTTTTGTCCGTTTATAATTTGTGTCAATTTACAGAAAATTTACCATTCCTATTCATTTCCCTTTGTGTTCTGTATATGGTATCATGGAAGGTCTCTACTGGGGACTCTAACCCACTGAGAGCACACACAATTAGGTCTTAGGTGATTAGCTTAAAAGGTTCAGGGATTAAAAGTAATGCTCTAGAAAAGTTTCAGTGTTTAACAGTTAAGAGAATTGCTTTAGAGTTTACGTTGCCTGAAAAATGAACTTTTGTGGAATAGGCTATTTGCTAATTTTGCCAAATCCATAAAGTGCTACTGTACTCAAGAGAAAAAATAAAAGAGCAAATAAATGCTCTTATATTTCTTGGCATCCTTGAATAAGTAGGTCTCATGCAACTCTAGATATCAGTCACGTATCTCCGTATTTTATGCCTTTTTAAAAAAATAATGGGGGTCTTTGCTGAAATGAATAAATACAGCTGGTACCAAGACTAGTTCATTTTGGGCATTTCAGATTTTGGGTATATGAAGTAATTGAGGCATAGAGAGGTGAAGGGCAGCTGGTGTGATTTCCTGGTCCACAGAGCAGGTGTTTAGCAAATATCTATGTTTAGTAAGTATCTGTGATCATGTGCTTACTACCCACTTAACCTTGAACATCACATAAAAGAGGTGTATTTTTAAATATATGTACCAAACTTTAATTTTCATTTCACACTCAAAACTTCTGTACAAAAAGAGGCAAAGCAGGCAAAAAAAATTACAGGGACTTCAGCAAACAATATACAACTTTTAAACAGCTTTGTGTATGCAACAGCCTTTATAGATGTAGTGGGGAAATTAGGTTCCAAAGTTTTTGTTTCTTTAAGATAAAATTCCAATGTTTATTATTAACATCTAGAAAAATTTGTATCTGTCTGGGATACAAGATTGAATGAGAAGTTTCTGATGTCTACTGCACCATTAGATTCCAAGATTGAGAGAGCTTCATTTTTCTTTTGAGAAAGCATGAAATTACTGTTATTTAAATGTGATGATGTATTAAAAACCTCAGTTTACCATTAATAACTTGATACAATGGTGATGGCTAGGAGCAAACACCGATGAAGCATGATATTAACTAATAGTTAAAGGATAGTATCCAGGATTCCCTTTCTGGTTGTTAATTAATACTCCAGCCCCAATGGGCCACCACAATTCAAAACATTCATTGTCACTTTGTTTTACTAATTCCTAGTGGCACATAAAAGGTTTCCAAGAACAAAGTTATAATGTCAAAGTAGCAGTGCATCTGAGAAATGTAATTTTCACCTTGTTGCTTGCCCCAAAATAAATATCTGAGTAATGGAAAACACTTTTATTTGAAAACGATGAGACGTGAAATATGAAATATAGTTAACATTGACATGGATACTGTGGCTAGCACTTTCCCCTGAACCACTCACAGGCTGTGGACACATGTGCATGCAGCACAAAAAGCTGTGATTTTTCAAGGATGTCTGATGCCTGGTGGACAGTCTGTTAAAAGAATTTGTCTCCCACAATAGCTCCGGAGTGGACCCAAGGCCCATCACCTGTTAGTGATCACAGACATTCAGTTAACCGTCCCCCTGATAGTCAGAGGCAATAGTTCAGGTCCTGGGCTTTTGAGAATCCACATACTAGTGAATCTTGGCTTTGAAACAAGGTGGCTTGGCTAAATCGGGGCAGACCGGCAGCCTCTCCCCTATGTTTGGTCCCATTTGATAGAAAGTCTAATTAAAAATTATAAACGTGCTCAACTATTTACTCTGCAAGTCCTTTCCCCTCTCCAAGACTTAATCTCCTTCCCTGATATGGAAGGAAAGTAAAGCCAGTGACGATAAACATTGAGTGCATCTATACTTCTAGTCTTGACAGTTGTTTCCCAAAGATAACGTGGGCCTGCCAAGTAAAAGAACATTTCTTAAGCTGAATATTTAATGAATTTGTTTACCCAGTGTTATCCTAATTTCTGGCTTCCTCTAGGGTTTTAGAATGCCTAGGTTTGGAAAGGTCTTGAAAGCCATCTAGTGCATTTCTGTTCTGATGAGAGAATCCTCATCCAAGCAGCTGTACTTGTTCAGCTGGAAAAGCTCCAAGGAAAAGGGCCTTTCCTCTCCTTGTTGACTGACATTTAGATACAGACTGGGTAATCTGTTCCGTCACTTGACTGGATTTCTTTGTGAAACATAAACAAAACCAAAGTATGTCTCTCCTCTTCTTGGAGGACTCAAGGGAATGCCAGCTGGCCACCAAAGTCAGGAAAGTAATGGTGTGACAGCTCATTCCTTGGGACATTGTGAATGACACCAAATCCTGATATAACCAAACCCAACTTTGGGAATTACCATTCCCTGGGCAACTCTTTCCTTCCATCAGAAATAGGCAAGCAATTATATGGTTCAGGCCGAGGGTTTATTTAAAAGCGTCCAGTATCACCCCCATAGTATGTATGCATAGGCCACGTGGTGAAAAAGAAAGGGCATGGAGTCAGGAACGAGGCATCCTGGGTTCTAGTCCTACATGGGGGGTGATCCTGTTAGACTTCATCCTCTGTCTCATTTTTCCACTTGGAGACCAGAATAGAAGATTTCCAAGATTCCATTCTAAGCTCCGTCTGCAGACACAATGACCCTTGTCATACTGCTAAGCATCAAGACAAGGTGGGGTGATGCTTGCTGGACTCTACTTACAAAGGAAGGATGTGAGAGTCAGTCTTTTTAGTGGCTCATAGTCTTGTAGGACTACTGGAGATTATCTGTTTTATTTGCCCATTTTATAGATGAGGAAAGTGAGACACAGAGAACTTAAGTGAATTTCCCAAGATCACTCTGTGAATCAACAGGGCTAGGACTTAATCCAGGTACTCAAGCCAGAGTTTATACATTGCAACAAGCTAGCAGTTGGGTCATAAAGGAGCTCCCATTTAAATATTAGATAACCAGAAAACGAAAATCTCCCCTCTAAGTTCCTCTAGCTTTCTGGTAACTAATTAAGTGTCTAGATCTCTGCTGCCACATGGATGGTCCCCAGAGGACGGGGCTCCTATTAGGATGGGGTGTGTACGCAGTGCTCCACAGACAACAGGAATGTTAGCAACCTTACCCACAATTTTAGCCAGAGCTCCATTTCCCTGTCCCTGGAGACAGAGGGTTGAAGCAGAGAGATGACTGTCCTGTCGCCTGGGTGCCCTTCCTCCCCACCTGTGCCCCACTTCCACGACAGCCACCAACCCATCCACAACAGCACATCTATCTATCCTTGCTTCCCTCCCATGAACTGATGCAAACACGCTGATTTTTCCTCTTGCAAAATGGAAAGGGAACATTAGGGGGTATAAAGCAAAACAGGAAGAGAGTATGCTGATAAATAAAATACATGCAACAAAAAAGTTGCACGTGTGCTGCGCTGTCTGAGGGAAGAGAGGGGGTGTGCTGAATTCCAAACACTTGGCTTTGTGTCTCCACGTGCATTTGTCTTTTCTGGGATCCCTCTCTCTCTGGCAGGATAACAGCTGTGTTTCTTGTAGTTGAACTGTCCCAGGAAATCAAATACTTCATGTTTCTATAACTATACTTCCCAGAGAGATTACACATCTAGAATTAAAACATGACCACAAGCTATTAGGAATTTCTGATTGTTAAAGGTGTAAGGAACTCCAGTAGCAAAGATCAATGTCTCCAAAATTTTCCTTTTGGAGAAGGGGTTTTCCTTTCAGCCATCGAAGATAAGGCTCTCCAGTCAATTTATGCTCTGCTGGGTTGAGTCAGTCAGGATACAAATTAAGGTCCATATATTTCAGGGACAAGAAGGAAACGGTTATGTAAATACACGAGTATTAACATCAATCTGTATTAAATTATGTAAACATATACATCTTCTGAGGTCAGTTCAAAGATCCTCTTCACTGAGCAAAGCTTTACTGAAGCATGGCTCGAATCTGTTTGGAAGTCGATTCATCATTCAAGTGTTTTGTAGTGAACCTGGATGGAGAGAAAAGGATGGCGGTCAGTGTGCAAACAGCACTCTGAGAAAGCTTCGATCGTGACTCTCCAGCTCATCTTTACCTTGGGAGACATAACTCATATTTAGAAATCAAACTTGGCATTGGTTCTTTAGACAAAGAGCCACACTTCAATGCCCAGAGCAGTCTCAGAATTAATATTTGATCCTTCCTTCCAAAGGAGTTTTATGTTATGGTTATTAAACAAGTAGATCTTCCACCTAATCAAATAATTTCACAGAGGAGACACAAGCATTCTCATTTTCCAGGGAGACAGACTTCACGTGCTTGAGTGCAGGATCTTGGCCATCTAGGCCACCCCTGCTGAGTCACAAATATTAAAATATGGGTTTGCATATAACAACTTTACCCAACACTTAAACTGTTAGGGTTTTCTACTTTTATGGGAATGCTTGTCCTCCTTGCCACCACAAGGGGGCACGATGGCAGGTCCATATACTGAAGAAAAGTGGTGTAGTTTGTCTCCTCACATTAACTGGTGTAGAAATAGTTCATGAAAAGAAAGGAAAAGAGAAGTAACATGTAATAAAATCTTGACCGCGTCCCAAGCACTCCATGGAAGTTTTCCACTCACACTAACTCTTTGTAGGACAGGTTATTGCCTCCATTTTACAGATGTGCAAACTGAGATTTGGAGACATTAAAAGACCCATTCCAGAGGACAAATACAACGATGTATGATTTGTAAACAATTTGTGATTTCTGATTTGGATCCAGGTCTGCCTCTGCCTCAAAAACCTGAGTTCTTTGACTTCCTCACAGTGTCTACAGGAGACACCAAATGCCGAGGTTCGGATGGAACTCACAGCCTACCGCAGTGCCCTGCTCACGAAGCTCTGCTTGACTGAATGATGCTGGAAAGCAAAAGAAACAAACAACAGAAGCCAAAGTCTTCTTACTGAGTGTGGAAAGCCAGCCTTTTGTGAAATGGGCACCAATGGAGAAAACCTCGGTTTACCCACAGAATCTGGAAGGCTCTTGGGTTAAAGCTACATCTCTTCTGAAGAATGATGACCTAGCAGCTTCATGAAAAAGGATTAGCCTCAGTGTATAATTATTCATTTCATGTGCATCTCAGTTTCTTCATTTATTAGATGGGGTAACAGATCTTATCACTCTGACTTGTGATGATTAAATGAGAGCAGGAAACATGTGTGTTGTACGTGCGTAGAGTATCACGGCTCCATCTCACTTATACTTATTGAACATTTACTACATGCATGAAGTTGAGAGGAACTGAGGGAAATCAGTTGAATGATGATGACGAATCATTCAGATGAATGAGACAGCAGGGACCATAAACTTTCCAGATTACAATCCCGACTGTCATGATTCAGCAAACTCCTGTGGATATGTCACAGCTAAGAAACAAGAATACCTCCCCTGGAGTGGATTAAGCGCACGTGTCCTTGGGAAGAGAGCAGGTGCTCGGGCATGATGCGTTAGCAGTGAGGAGACGGCAGGAACACTAGCCAGCTACAAGGGCATCCAGACAGGGGACAGCAGGGTTCTCAGTTTTGGCAGCTGCACGTACGACTCACCCAGGGACCTTCAGAGCAAACCCACAAACACAAAATGGATGCCTGAGGCCCTAGCCCAGCGATTCGAACTCATTTGGCCTGGATTGGACCCTGAGCATCAGTGTTTTCAAAAGCTACCCACATAATTCTCCTGAGCAGCCAGGTTTGGGAACCACAGGTGCAGGGGGAAGTGAGACCGGGGAAGCTTCTTCTTCTGCAAGTCCCCACCAACCACAAAGCGCTGTGGCTGGGAGTTAGGCCTTTGACCTGCGGGGTCACCCAGGCCTGGGTTTAGATCCTGGCTCAGCCATCTGCTGTGTGACTTTTGCCAAGTGAGTTGACTTCTCTAAATTTCAGTTTCTTCCATCTGTAAAAAGGGGATGATAAAAATGGGGCTGACCTCAACAGGCAGTTGGGAAGATGACATGTATTAACAGATGCAAAGGGGTTAAGCCTGGCGTTCTAGCCCTCGGACCCAAACAGCACCTACATTTGCAATGGTTCAGAAGGGTTGGCTGCCCCACAGGGCTGAGGCTCACCTGAGGGCGTTCAGCAGCCCCTCCACACTGTCTGGGGCCTGTTCCTTCAACACCTTTATACAGCCTTTCATCTAGAAGAAAGCATGAGAGTTTGTTAATACCCCAGTAATTCCATCATAGTACCTGTCCATAACAACATCTGTTCATAATAATATATTATTTCTTCCCATAGAAATCAAACTCAGAAATGTCCAACACACCTTCCTACCCCCTCAGGCCAGTGAGTTGTTTTTCTGGGCTTCTAGAAGGTTCTGTGCCAGTTTTCATATTATACTGCAATCGAACATTTTATGTGTCTGACTTCTGGGGACAACGACCTGAGACTTTGATTTTCTTGACTTGGACTCGAGAGTCAAGGGGAGAGCTCCTCCTCTAGCCTGTGCTCAGTTGAGACTGACTGAATGAATTGCAAACCTGATCGCTTTATGTCATCTCTCTGCCCAGAATGCTTTTCCTCCTTCAGCTGTTTGACTGGTAAACTCAACAACTTAACAATTTTTTTCTTTTTTCGTTTTTTTTTGCGAAGGAAGAATCTGGAAAGAACACCTCACTCATTTTAAGCTCAGATGTTCATGCGCTGATTTGGGTATACTGTACTAAGGGCCTCTTTTATAAAGGTCACTTATAAAAATGTTCTTGTATGTTGCAAGTTTTTTCCTAAAGGCCTGATAAACTCTGTTGGATTGATGGGGGCAGCCAGAAGCCCAGGGTTGAGAATCATTTGGGGGCATGTTTAGGCTCATCCATAAAGAATGTCGTGGTCAATCAGAGATGCCTGTCATAGGTGCAGAATGGGGTCAAGCTCAGAATGAAGAGATTTGGTCCCTCTCCCGAAAGAGCTCATAGTCTAGTGGGAGAAGAGAGACAAATAGCTCATTATCATCCTGTGATATGTGTTCTTGTAAAAAGTGCCCAAGGAGGAACGGGGCCATAGATGAGACAAGAGGCAGAAGAGCAGTGGATACTCTTTGGAAATTTCGAGTTCTATTTCAGGCTGATGAAAGCCTTGAGTGTGAATATCAGGATGCAGCCAGAGGTGTAGTCAGGGCCAGATTCAATGTGGGTTTAACAGCATGTTCGGGAGTTGGGGGCCTTTACCTGTGGAAAACACCCGTGATAGGTGTTAAACAATCTAGTAATGTGATTCATACTGAAAGGGATCGGAGGAAGCACGACTGGAGACGGGAGGGCCAGTGGGAGCCCCTGAGGGGGAGGGTGTGAGAGCAGCAGTGGGCACGGAGGGTCAGGGCAAGACGGGAGGATGCATCTGAGGTCCAGGTCACAGGACGTGGTGATGGAGAAGGCGTGAAGGTGAAGAGGGAAGAAGACAGTTCCTAGGCCCTGAGGGACAATCCCACGTTTCTGGCTTTGAGACTGAGTTGCAGGAAGGTGAAATACCTGAGACAGGAACCCAGGAGGAGGAGAAGCAGGTCTGTGGGGGAAAGGATAACCTTTGATTTGAGGCCGGCCATGCCTCAGGTGTCCAAATGAGGGGGTGTCTGGAATTCTGGGTGAGGCTTGGGCTGGGGACCACGGTTTAGGAGTGATTCTATATTGGATCATTCCATACAAGTTTAAGGAAATCAGTTGAAAATGTCATGTCACTCCAGCCTGCTTTCCTGACACCCACGATTAGCATCAGTTCTCTAAATGATGCATATCCCTCTGGGCCTCGATGACTTTGCTCTGATGATTCCCTCCGCCTGGAGTACTCTTCCTTCTCTCTGTCCATTCGGTAAAAATCCTCAAGACCCACCTGAAACGTCACCCTCTGTCTCTGCCTCTATGCAGAATGAGTTTCTCCCTCACCTGGGTTTCTAGAGCTCAGTACCTCCATTTTGGACTACAGAACACATTCTTTGTAAGCGCAGGTAACAGGATCTATTTCAATATTTGCTTTTTCACAGTTGATGCGGATACCCTAAGGACTTATAAAACAGTGCAAGTAGCTGCTGGCTTAGAAGCAGACTGGTATCTGGAAAGAAACCCTTATATCATCAAAGAAAAATGGCCCATCATGTACATGTTGTGCTCCGTAAACCTGAAACTTTCCTCGAGACACATATAAACTTCTACGAACAAACCTTCTTAGTGAGACATACGTGAACAAATGGACGTCATCAAGACTGGGTAGGGATAGATCTAATATTATATAACGTTTATAGCCTCAGCAGAAAGACTTAGTAAATAACAAGCAAGGACAAGCTTTTTAAAGGTTAGGGCTACAAGACATAATGGTTAGGGCTACAAGACGTATTTTTAATTACTGACTCTGTGACAAGTTAACAAAAGACTGTGGTAAATGAGAATGTCCTATGAGTACTAGGTAATAAATTCAATCCATATTCAAATGATATTCACGGGTTATTAATGGAGCTATTTATACTTAATCTATAGCATAAAAACGTTAAAGCCTCACAAAGAATACAGTAA
This sequence comes from Monodon monoceros, assembly GCF_005190385.1. Classification (NCBI taxonomy): domain Eukaryota; kingdom Metazoa; phylum Chordata; class Mammalia; order Artiodactyla; family Monodontidae; genus Monodon; species Monodon monoceros. The sequence goes on along the minus strand of NW_021703775.1, from coordinate 76,233,024 downwards.
AAATATTTATTGGTATGAAAAAACTTCCATAATATACTGTTATGCAAATTAAATATGTTTTAACATAGAAATTGTGGCAGGGTGCTAATCTGTTAAGTATATACACACACAAACATCTATACAAAATGAAGGGACATATATATGTGACATATTGACGGTGGTCATCTGTCCATGGTGAGGTTACCACTGATAAATGTAATTTTCTGTGTTTTGGGTTCGTTTGTTTTTTTTGGCTGCCCCGTGCAGCATGTGGGGTCTTAGTTCCCTGAGCAGGGATCGAACCCACTCCCCCTGCGGTAGAAGCATGGAGTCTTAACTACTGGGGCACCAGGGAAGTCCCAATTTTCTGTATTTTGATTTCCTGTATTTTCCCAGAACTGTTATATAAGTATTTATTTTCTTGATAAATAGAAATAATTACATTAAAAATAATGAAGACTCTCTGAAGAACCATGGCTAGCTATGCTAGGGAGCCAGAACCTCAAAATGAGTAATCCAAGTTGCATTATTAATTGATACATTTTCTTACAATCTTTAGATTCACGGCCCCTCTGGGCACATGGACCTTCTGTCTGCACAGAACTAGAGCATCAGAGATGCTGTTCTGTATGGATGAACGAGCATAGAGTGTGCACGCCCCGACTGAGCCGCGTCAGAATAAGTCGGTACCAAGAGGTCCTATTCCGTACTGAAAAGCCTTTAAATTAATACAGGGATACGCTACTGGGTGCCACTGCAGGCAAACATTGGGCTGAGAGGAGCCTGTTTTATCCCACAATCAACAGGAAATCACCTGCAAACCACAATCATTTGTTTTCCAATCATATCCATTCATTCAGCAAAAGCTATATGGAGTATCTGTTGAGCGCCGTGCTGTATGTACCAAGGATACTGCCAGGCAATGAAGCAGACATTAGGTATACAGATCTTGGTCTCTGCCCTTGTCAACAAACTCAGAGTCCATGAGGGAGTAAGAAAACCCAAAATGGTAGGCGCTTTGGGCCCGGAGGAGAAGCAAGGCTCTGCTCCATGCGGGGCACAGGAGATGTGCTCCAAATGAGGTGACATGTGAGGAGTGTCTTAAAAGAATCCCCCCATCAGAGAAGAGGGAGGGCACTCTGGGCAGAGAAAAGGGCTCAAGCATATTCCAAGGACAAGAAAAGGCATGGGAATCAGGCAGAGCCATCTGCAGGGATGGTGGGAGAGGAAGTTGGAACATTGTTTGGGATTTGACCGGTGTCTTGTAATCTAGGATGAGACACATATAACATATAAAAATATATATTTATATGGCACACTAGGTAAGCTGAAGGGGCAGCTTGCAGCTAGGGGACTGTTTACCTCTCAGCTCCTCTACAGGCTGAGGGAATCAGCACCTCCACATTCCTGCTGTGTCTCTGAGGTTGGATGTGTTTGCTGCAAACATATGAACAGGACTGGACTTCTTGCTACGAGGAGAGCTGCCATGATGGGGCTTGCACCTGGGAGAGTTCACTCCCGGGGCGGGGGGTAGGGAGTGTGGAGGGGAGGGAGAGAGGGAAGCAAGGTCTGTTTGACAACATTTATGAGCTCTTATTGGGAAATCACAGTTCGTAACTATTCTTACATCGATCTTGGATGTCTTGCAGAAAGCTCCCACGGGGTGGACGTGGTCGTAGAGGATGATGACCCCCACCATCACCCTCATGCAGAACATCAGCGTTTCTTCGCTTGTAAACCTACTCCTGTACTCCCTGGAAGAGAGGACAAGTGGCAGAGATATTACCTCCGTGACAGAGCACGTTCATCTCTGGCTCCACAAATGGCTACTTTAGCCTCCTCCTATCCTCCTCCCTGGAGAACAATTCCAGACCTGCAGAACCAGGTTAATAAGCTCTTAAAGAAACCAGCGATGGTAATTCTCCTTGAGTCTATCTGACCATTGTGAAAACAAGGTAAATTAGAGGGCAGTAAATTCTCTTCTGCCCCCAGCGAGCCAGCTCATCGTGTACATAAGTCCCCCGCCCATCAATCTTGAATATTTTATAGCAGGTCTCTCTGGCTGTCCTAGATTATAGAGAATAATGGCTTCATTATGGAGAAAACGAATCAAGTTCATTTCTATAGAGCAGCTACCGTGTCTCCAGTCTGGGTAACTTCCTTTGTAAAGATACAGGCTGCAGGTTGAATTACATTGGCAAAGGTACCTACCAGAAATTACATACCATTCATTGGGCTAAGAGTATTTGTGGAGTTTGCATTTTGTTCACCTGCCTTGACAGGGTCACTGATGATTCAGGTAATTCAAGCCAATCCTAGAGGCTTTCTTAACATCTACCTCATTACGTTTGTCCCCACAGCAATGATGATTACTATTTCCATCTTGGAATAAATCTTAAATATAAGTGAACTATCTGAAATTAACACCACCTTACCTTTGAACAGAGCACCAAATTCTATAAGGCACTCTTGGTGCCTTTGGGCCTCCCAAACTCGCTGCGTCATAGATGGTATTATGGGAACCTCATCAGATGAGGAAACCAAGGTCCAGGCAGGTCAGACCACTTGTTTATGGGCACAGAAGGGGCTACAGACATACGTGGAATAAGTGGAACCCTGACATTGGAGTGTAGGTTTTCTCATTACCATACTGCCTCAACCTCAACAAACTCAACCATTTTTTAAATCTAGCAAGTAATTTAAGTGCAAGGAAACTGCTGCATGCACGAGAGAGAGAGAGAGAGAGAGAGAGAGAGAGAGAGAGAAAGAGAGAGAAAGAGAGAGAGAGAGAGAGAAAGAGAGATCTTCATCATCATTTTTGCAATAGCCTTACCACTTCCACTCTTGGTTCTACATCTTCTCTCAAATCCTTTCTCCAATATATTTATAACATACCCAGTCATCTACCCCAATCTTCCATTTGATCCTCATACAACTTCTCCTGCATCTTTGATTTGACGTTTGATTCTGCCATCTAACAAGCTATGCAATCTTTGGGAAGAAGTCAGTTAATCAATTTAGGCCTCATCTTCCTCAGCTCTAAAATGGGGATACTACACCTCGCACCCAGAATTCTTTATGAAATTAATTCAGTTAATATATACGTAGATGTTAACATGCTGACCCACACGTTAGATGTTGTCACCACCATCACCATCATCACAGAGACAGGTGAACTCTTGACCACGAATACACCTCTGATTTAACTTACGGAGTCTCCAGCATGACTTTACAAACGCTCGTCATCGTACTGAGGCAGTCTGTGGTATTCTCTATTGGCAGTGTTTTGTTCTAAATGGGAGACACAAATGGGTATTAGCCCTGTTAGCAGCTTTTACATGCAATCGGGCAAAAGGCACCTCGTTGCTCAACGTCACTTACTTCGGAGACAAAGTGCATGGTGGCGTTGCTGAGGGTTTTCAGCATCGGTGTGGCTTCTGCATAGAAGAGGGACATTCGGTTGGCCATCTCATTGTTGACTTCGTTCTCAATGTCTAGCTGATGAAAAGAAGACGAGAGGATGCGGTTGATAAAGAGATGGTCAACATCTCAAAACAGTGTCCTCTGGAAATGGAATTACAGACAAAGGCTCTGTCTTCTCCCTGTGCCCCTCCCGATGCCTGGAGCATGCGTGTGTCAACCTGGGAGCTCCGGAGACTCACATGCATGTTGTTGATGCGGTTACGACTGATGGTCCTTCTGTAGTAGCTGAAGTCATTCTGAATAGCCGGGTTCCTCATCTGAAATTCAGAAGGGAGGAAAGCAGGTCATCTCTCAGCATCAGGTGCAGGATATGCATCAGAAGCCCGGACACCAGATTCTGCACAGATACCAGAACTTCTCTTTGTTACCCAAGAGTCAAAGCAACTTCCGGTTAAAAATAAATACTCAGGGCTTCCCTGGTGACGCAGTGGTTGAGAGTCCGCCTACCGATGCAGGGGACACGGGTTCGTGCCCCGGTCCGGGAAGATCCCACAAGCCACGGAGCGGCTAGGCCCGTGAGCCATGGCCGCTGGGCCTGCGCGTCCGGAGCCTGTGCTCCGCAACGGGAAAGGCCACAAGTGACAGGCCCGCGTACCGCAAAAAAAAAATAAATAAATAAATAAATAATGCCCTGGTTTTACCCTAGGCTAGATTTCAGGGAAAGTATACTTGTTCCCAAAGAGGAAGAGACATTTGAAATGTTTTTTTTCTGGTTGCATTGGGCAGATTTTGAATTTCCATGTAGAAACCACCATCTTCAATCACTTTGACCACAAGGAGTTCAAATTCTCACCACATGACACGCCTCTCTAGGGAAGGAGCTACAGCTCACTCATCTCTCTTGCCCCCGCCGCACAGCACTGCAGAGCACCTGGACACCTAGGTGCTCAGTAGGAATTTGTTAAATTGCCCAAGCGCACGCGGCCTAACCTTCAGTTCATCAAATCGAAGGGTGAAATGCAGAATTTCCGCAAACTCCTTGGCCAGGGCCTGCTGCCGCTCCAGGTGTTGCGTTGGTGTGTAGGGTGGACAGGTCAGAGATTCCAATAAACTCTGAAGAGCTTTTTCTGGAAGTCAAAGGGATACAGACATATTTGAGGTGGCCCGCAGAGATCTTTTCAAAAAGCACAATTTGAAGCCCCAGTTGACATTCTCAGAGATAGCCTGCTTGAGTCTTTCCACTCCACCTTTTCCCGCAGAACTGTGTGAGATGTGACATGTGTGGGTAAGGAGGAAAAGGAACCCCCCATGCTCCGCCTCCACTGGAGAAGAGCCCCGGGGCCACACAGTCTTGTAAATGTCTCCCAGGGCTCAGCCGGACCCTCACATGTTCTGTCATCCCAATTCCTCACACTGTTAGAAAACCACAAAGAGGTGATTTTGGATCATGTGCACGAGATAGCCATTCAGAAGCCAGGATGAGATGAGGTGGCCCTGAATGCGTGGGGTAAATAACCTGCTCTGCAGGGACAGACTTCTGGGTCATTCCAGCTCTTCTCTGCATTTACACTCTCATCAAATCCCAGGCATATTTTTCTACAAACCCACTGCCATATCTACCTCCATTACTGTCCTGAAAAGAGTCTCATTGCTCCCACTTCTCTGTTTCTAAAACTTCCTTCCAGTTTTTCCTTCCATGTATTTCTCCTAGTACCGAGTCATTTAACCAATCCTCTAGAGCAGGGGTAGGAAAACTATGGCCCACAGGCTAAATCTGGCCCACAGTCAATTTTTGCAAATAAAGTTTTATCAAAACACAGCCATGCTTTATTTTCATTTCCCTAGGGATTGACTATGGCTACTTTTGTGCTACAATGGCAGGGTTGAGTGGTTGCAACGAAAATAGGATGGCCCACAAGCCTAAAATATTTATTAGCTGGCTCTTTACAGAAGAGTTCACCAGCACCTGCTCTATCATCCCTAGAGTCCTTTTACCGTTTCTTTCCAAGGACACCGCTAGCATTTTCTGTCTGTGGGAACAAACTGTCTTCTGAGGCAGCTCGCTTGACCTTGGACTGCTCTGATAGGTGGATTTTTCCTGTCTGTTGAGCTGAGTGTTGGCTCCTTAGGATTTCAGCTCATTGGGTCTAGACACACACTTGGAAGAAACAGAGAAATCGATTCCTCTTCAACCTGAGTGTCTTCAGAAGCTCCCTCTTCTTGAAAAACTGGTTCAGTTCATTGAACTATTTCCTTTGAGTCTTGGCTTCAAGTTCTCTCAACATCATGGCTATTATTCCCCCAGCGTACTTCAGTTTCTCTGTTTAACTCTTAAAATGTGGCACTCACTTATGGCAGAAGTAGAGTAAAACATGACCACGTGCTTCCCCGTTCTAGATGTATTATATTAGCCAGGGAAACCTCAGACGGCTTTACTGTTCGGGGAGGGGTTGTATCATATCAGTGGTCACATAGAGCCTACTGTCAACCAGACTTGATTTTCTTCTTGCTTCTGCAAAGCCATCCTGTGCCTGCACAGATTTTTTTAAGCTTAAGGATAGAATGTTATGTTTGTCTTTCTTGTATTTTACTATATTAAACATAACACATGATTCCAGCCAACCAACTTCTTTTTGGGTTAGCAGGTAACCTGTATTTTCTCTGTCCTTCGGAAATGTGATCAGACATGGTAAACCTGTTAAGAGTCAGACTTAGCTGAGAACAAAACCAAAGGGATACCCACTAGTAAAGACACTCTAAATGCACCAATAAATGCAGGGGAAGAAACTCTGAGGTGGATTGACAGAAGTAGACATGGCAGGTGATTTTGTAGAAGTGGCCTCTGACGATGCACAGCGACGGACCTGGGGTAGTTTCCAACGTCCTGAACCTTTCCTGCTACTTTCAAACGCCGTAACAGAATTTCACACGTAAGACATGAAAACCGTAAACACATACTCACCTAGCCTGATAGAAAACTCATAAAATCTCTTTAGCCTCACGACCAAAGGACACACTGCATTCCAAGCTTTTTCTTGAAGCTGAATGTCATTGGGATTTTGAATGGCCTGCCAAAACATTATGGAATTGTCTGTTTAAAAAGAAGCAGTACGCTCCCCATCAAAATGACTTAAGATTGAGAAAGAATTTGAGTTAAAAAGATACGATTCCTGCTGTACTTTGCTAATGTGTATTTCCTCAATGGACATCAGTTCATTGGAGTGTCGTCCAAGATGCTCAATTAGGATGGCGATTTTAGCCCTTGAACATAATGTAAATGGCTCGGCAATTAGACACCACGTCATCTTACTTGTTTCTCTTATCTTCAATGCAAAAAAAATGCATGTCTAATTGGAAGCAATTCAGTCCTCCTCCATCACCATTCGATTCTTCTAAAGTAGAGCTAGTGCTCATTGGGAAGTGCAGATTCTGTGGATACTTTCCTTTCTTTATAATATGTATTACATTCCTGCCAGTCTGTGATGGTACCTAAATTACCTAAATTAAACGGTGACCCCTAAGTAGAAAAATAACCTCTTAATAGGCTGTTAGTTTCTTCGAAATGCTGTTTTGTCTGGGTTTCAGCAGCTTGAGGATTATGACGCTAGCAGTGCTTTTGTTGTTGTTGTTATGTTTTGCTTTGTTTTTCAGAAAATGGTGGTGGCAGTGTGTGTGTGTGCTGATACTTCCACAAAACTAATTATTTCAAACAAAAGGAGTGTGAAGTTTCTTGCCTTGAAGGCATTATGGAGCCTCAGAAGCCACACTGACAATTTTCTTTTTTTGTTTTGTTTGTTGTTTTGTTTTCCCTGCATTTATTTTTAAAATCTCACATGTCATTTCAAGATGACAGACGAGCAGACTACTTAAAACGAGATCTTTTATGACTCTTGTTTATGATACTAGTAGAACCTGCCAAAATTATTACAAATTTTTGTAAAGTTCATATAAACCCAGACTACGAATCATATTTCAATTGTTGTTCGTAGATTTCATATGTATGTTTCCCTTATATGAAGTAACACAGTGACAAATTATTGTTTAAATGTGAGTCCTGCAATATCAAATGTATGTTGGAGAAGAGAATGGCTAACACTTTACACAGTCTACAGCACTGTGTGCTCAGATCAGCGTACTAGAATAAAAAGGACCATTCATACATTTTTTAAGGACACATTACCCTCCTTGTTCTTCCTAGTATGCTAGGAAACACTAGGGCTATTACTTAATCTTGCTGTGTGTGTGCGTGCATGGGTTTCCTTTCTCCACCAAGGGTGCTGTCAGCTCAGTATTATTATTGGCATACGTCTCGGATCTCTGGCCCCGCGCCCTTGTAAGCCTGCAGGTCTGCGAGGATGCTCTCGGAATCCTGGAGGACGGCGCTGATCTGGTTCCATATTTCCCTCTCTCCTTCTGTAGGCTGGGCATCTAAGCAGATGGGAAACCAAAAGACACAGAGGGCTTGTGTTTATAAACAGCCTGAGAAGAGGCTTGGCATTCAGTTCTACCTGCTAGACAATCCTATTTTAACTCCTGCAGGCTTAGTATTTACTCTTTAACATAACAAGGGGCTAAGAAAGGAAAACTAACAGAAATTCTGCCCATTACTCAGTTCAAAATCGTCATCAATATTTCACACACATTAAGCAAAGTGTGCTGGAATCATTGCAGGCACTCCTTTATTTGTATAGGTCACATTTTTTGCATACCTACTACGTACCAAGTGGTACAGTGGGTGATAAGAAGAATAAACATTATCTTCTGGGATCCACTTTTAATAGAAGCTATTGAATATTTCTGTTATGATTGAAAAGTCTGTGAATCTGAGTATAGATAGGAAAATAGTCTCCCTTATATTTCCATACTACAAAAGCTTAAAATATTAGATAATGAATCCTTCAGAGCCACGACAGAGATGTATCTTTCTGGAACACAATGATTTGTAGAAAGCTTTGGGGTTTCCCTTTGAACATGAACTCAGAAAGTGCCTGGAGTTCATTTTAAAGCCTCCTGTACTGTTCATCTTTGGTATTAACCATGAAATTTATCCACAAAAATAAGTAACACATTTAAGCTTAAATAATGAAGAATGCATTCAAACAGCCACAGAAACATCCCCTTAGCCCCTCAGTGAATTCCTAATTGTTTACATTCCTGGAGCCAATGTTTGCTCTTGTCTGCAGGAGTATTTTGTGGGGGGCTAGTGGGTGGAAGTTGAATGGTGGTAAAGATTGGGTTTTATTTATCTCACAATGCCTACAAAATAGGTTTCTTGCCCAGGCTAGTTAGGAAATTAATCTCCATCTAAAACGAAGGCACTGCTAACAGAGAAAGGGGATAGATGTCATCTCCTAAAAATCTGTTTTCAAAAATCCAAGTCCTAAGGCTCTGAATTCTCCCAGCGGACCTCACTAAAGAAAGGTGGGATGGAGTCATACCTGGTCTAACATTACCCAGATCAAATCCCAGTTTTGACTAATCTTGGTGGGGGTTAGAAAAAACAGAATTCACAAAATAGGTGATTTTTTAAGTGAGGCATTGACCATGCCAACTGGGTCTTCAGAAAGGCTGAGTATCAGAGTAGAAGTGGGCCAGATGTGGTTGCTCCTGCTTCAGTCACCATCTGCTGGACCTATACTAATGCAAGGCCAGACCTCCGAGAAGTGATGCCCATGGAGATTTTTAGATCATTTTATTTCTCAGATCCTGCTAAGGCCTAAGAAATTGGTGGAGTTACCTGGGAAATGAAGGGTGAAATTCACCAGTGCATAGTAATTCTCTTTAAAAGAAAAGAAATCATAGGCCCTCAGAGATTACTCAGAAACCCTGCAACCTGTTCCTTCTACAAATGAGATGGATTTCAACTAGTGGATGAGGAGGGCCTAAAGTACACGTGCACCAGGGTGCAGAGAAGGGAGAGATGAGTGTGGTCTGGGAGAAGCGGAAACTGCTCCATGTAAGGGCTGGGACTGGAGCTGGCTGGCTGGAAGCCCCAAGGGAGGGCGCCCATGAAAAGCAGGAGGAAGACTTGGCAGGTGGCCCAAGAATGGCTGGACTTGAAAGAGGAAAGGGACCTGCCAGGTTACATTGTTGAATCCAGCCTGGGAAGCAGAGGAGAGAAAGAAACATGTTCCCCCTTTATCCTTTGCTACCCGTCTCCTGCTTCCCCCAAACACCTGGTAAGTTGTCTCAGGTAAAATGTCTGTCACAATACACTATATATTTCAGCTTTTCCTGTTTTCCCAAACTTTTCTCAAAGCAATATGGTGTCTTAAACAGAAACCTAAAACCCACAAGCTAGGAAGCCTGTAACTGAGGGACACGTTTCAATGAACAGAATTCCAGGGTAAGGCTGGCAATTCCCAAGTAAGAAGAAAGTCAGGGAAGAAAACATATGACAAAAATGCAAAGATCCTAGAGAACAAAAAATCAGATACTCTTGACTCAAATCCTTTCCCCTTTGGATGAATGTATCGAAAACTCACAAGCTAAACACAAAGACAATTTCCTATAGAGATTTATATTTGAGAAGGAAAAGGAAAAGAGAGTCTGGGACCAAGATTCTGAGAGGTAAGTCTATTTGAATATCAATACAAAGAAGTATGGGAGAGGAAGGCACTTGGAGAACAGAAAAGGCTCCTAACCTTGGCTGTCATATGACTCCATCTTAGCAAGTCATCACTTGGTAAGTTTTAAACGAAACAGAAGTAAAGCTAAGTGGTCTAGAAGAGGAGCACTGGAAAAACAAAAACAAAAAGCCCCCATTCTTTTGATGGTTACTGAAACACCAAAGGAGAAAGATTTCAAACTCAGTTTTTAAAAACAGAGGCCTTTCTTAAGTGCTTCAAAAGTAAGACAGTTTCCAGGAGAGTGGCCTAAAAGTGGTACTGGCCACAGACAGGCAAGCATCTCTCCATCCCAGGCGAAGTGACACTTTCTAATACAAATTCACACTGACGTTGATGTGACCACAAAGAGCTGGATGAGTGACATGGAGGACGACACCACTTCTCTCCCAGAGGTGGCAGAGTTGGGGGCTATGGTGAATCACTTCCGGCCTGCAGTAACTCCCTCCTGCTAGCCAGAGTGATCTGTGAAACAGGACCCTCAGTCCCCAGCCTCCCTCTCTGGGAAAACGTTTCTTTTGGCAGATATCCTAGTGTCCTATTGGAAATGTTTCTCATGTGGCCCCGTTCGACAGGGATGGGGTAGGGAGGGGTGGGAGAAATCCAAGCCATCATTCCTTCTTTGGGGATGATTCTGACTTAGAAATGCACTGGCTCATTTTCTTCCATAATTTGCTAGGCTTATTGCAAGCCCTAGTTTTTTCCTCTCTCCTCTGTCATGGAACTTAAGTCACCTTTTCTTCCAGCTAATAATTAAGCCCTTGGGGCCAGCAGCACAGTCCCTGTCTTCTGGGCCAGGCAGCTCTAAGAGTCTCAGGGGACTCAAATCACAAGTGGCATCAACTTCTGAGGCAGAGAGTCCCAACTGGAAGAAACCCTAATCTGTCTGTCTTCTTCTTTTTTCAAATGGGAAAAGGACTGTGTAACCCTAAGTGACATTTGGTATTGGCCCAAATCCCTAAGTTCATGATTCATCCCACTTTGATCCCCCAGCTAAATGATCAGACACTTAGGACTCATTAGTGAGAATCTGATCTTTGAGCCTGTAAGACTCAGGCCTTATTTGTTTCATTTGATATTGTATCTCCAGGACCTAACACAGTGCCTGGCACGCAGTAGATGCTGGTAGAAAAATGTGCTGAATAGTTGAAACATATGATTTAAATATACTTCTCACATTGTTTTGTGATGGTTTTTCTGCTTGGCTTTGAATTCTGAGATCTCTGGAGACAGGGTCTGTATTCTTGTCCTTAGTGCTCCCATATGCCCTACCCACTGGAGACACTCACTAAACATGTCATGACTCAATGAATAAATGAGGAAATTGACCAGGTGACAGAGAACGTGGGCTGTGGGAAGCAGCAAAAGAAATGAAGATCCTATTACTTCTAGATCCTCTCTTCTGCCTTGTCTCTCTAACAGTGCTGCCTGTCTCTCTATTACCATGAAGATAATATGCACTCACCTACAATCAGATTGGCTATTCACATCTTCATTAACATTGTGTTTTTACATCTTCCATCATTTTTCTACAGCGTCAACGTTTCCTCAGTGTGGTTAACACATTAATAGAATATTTGATGAGTGAAAAACTGCATTTAATGTTTATTCTCCCAATTCTAAGGCTGTTATCATTTTGGAGTAGTCCTTTGAGAGGCTTTGGGGTCTATACTTTTGGCATCCTCCAGATTCAGATTCAGCTGGTCACCATGTTTTTAAAATGTACTGTCTCTTCGGATGTCAAGGAGAGACATCTTGAAAAAGACCTTGAAGAATTAGTGATTGAAAAGGTTACTATATTTAACCTGTCAGCAACCTCCTAAAGCATTTGCTGAGTGAACAGGAACTCTGAATTATGGGTTTTGTTTTTCTATTTTTAACACAAAGATTGACCTTTAGTCAAAGGTATACACACACACATGCACACACAAATGCACACCAATAATATTAATGATGGAAATGGGTCATTATTTCCAGTTGCAGTCAGTGAATTATTTGGTGATATTTTTTTCTAAGAATCACATTCTAAATTTCTAATCATCACCAGTTATTTCATCAAAATTAAGGAGGATGGTTACAGAAAGCTGGGCTGTTCCTGTCTAACGATGAAGCTGTTAAAAACCCCTGTGATTTACACAGGCAATTTCAGAAACCAACAATTCTAGGAGCCCTGGAACGAGCCTATCCAGGCTTTTCCCCGGGTGATGATTTAAACCCCCGGACTCGCTATTGCAGAAAGTATGAAAATGTATCATGTGCACCGTGACCTTGAACACATACATTTATTGTTAAGAACTTGCTGAATTCCAAGTACCTAGAATTTTTAATGGAAAAGTACCATCTTATCAATTAAGAAAGTTAAACAGTATTCAATCTGTTTACAGGGGATCTATTTATCCTCCTTTGGCTCAATTTGCTAGTGACAGTGGATATTCACTGTCAGCATTTTGGAGTCACCAGGGTCAGGTAGAGGTTTCACAGTGGAGGATTGTGGTATTTACTGAAAGCAGAATGCTTGGCATTCCACTGTGCTGATGGAGAGGAAGGTGGCCATGGGCTTTGTTTGTCAGGAACGGACATCTTTGGTGAACATACCCCAGGGCAAGGCAACAGGGTTCAACACAGAGCAGGGCTGTCAAATCAAAGGGTTCTTATCTCCGTAAATCAGCCAAGGATGAGCCCTGTCTCTACAAGCACCGGGAACCCACACACCTTTTCCTAACAACCTATTCAGTACTGTGTGGAAAAGCTGACAGAGAATCAAACAAATTAACCAAAGATAATGTGAGAAGAAGACACAATTTATTTGGAGATGTCTTTGGCTTGGAAGGAAGCCCTGGCATTTCATCAATAGGATACATCCCTATCTCTGTACCCCACTGGTTGTTGTATAAACACAGAAGAAAGGTACAGCAGAAAGAATTTGCCAAAGCCATAAATTAAATCTATGGCCCTTCTTCCCCACCCACTTCCTCACTTCTCCACACCTCGCCCCTTCAGGATAAACTAAGAAACATAACTATCTAATATTAAAATTTGGGCATGTAAAATGGAAATGATTTATAGCACAATGCTAACCGCTTACAGAAACAACGTAAAATTGTGAAGGTCCATTGGAAGATGTAAGTAAGTGTGACTGGTTGACATATGTATTTGTACAGGAGCATTAGCCATCACATGCCAGAGCCCCTTCCCAAGGAACAATCAGATGAGGGACTGCAAAGAACAGGGAGGGTTAAGATACTTGAGGGCCTGTTTATTTCATTCACATGCTGTGAGATCCCTGTGATGTCATGGGGGAAGGGGGAGTTCCAAGGATGTAGTTTTGGAGACCCAGATCCTACCATCAGTTTTACCACTCACTAAACATGAGACCTCAGGGAAACCCTATTAATCTCTCTGGGTCTCATATTAATTCTTGGTAAAGGGAGGGAAGCTAACAAGAGCCCCGTCTCCTCCCTGTATGTTCCTGTGGGGTCTATGACCTGTAGGATCGTAATGAGGATGTTGACAGATGAAAAGCGCTTAAAAAGCAAAAGTGCTAGAAACTGAAAGAATCTTTGTGAATGAATCCCTACGATGGCATACACAAATTCCTTCCCCGGTCTGTTCTGTTCCTTTCCTTTTTGTTTGTGTTGTTTCATTTGTAAAGTGACCAAAAACATTCTTTATTTTCCTCCTTTACTCTTCTAAGATTATCTAGCCTCCTGTGAACAACCTCAGCAGATGTGAGGGTACCGGAGAGGGAGAGATGAAAGAAGAGATCAGTAGCAGCAGGAAGTGGCCTGAGTCAACAAAGAAAGCCCAGATGATCGCCTACTCTGACAGCGCCCCCTCCCTTGCTTTAAAGAGTAGGAGACTGTAGTCCTAACAGGTCAAAATATTCAGAGCCTTTCTGAGAGGACAGTGGTTTGGAAGCTTTAGAATTTCCCTCTTAACCCCACCTCCTTCCCCATCAACCACCATTATTGTTTTTGGCATTCCTATTACGCTCATAAAGGTTGGTTTTTCTTATAAGAAAATCATTTTTCAGTTGCTATATTCTAAGAAACACATCTTCGGCCCAGCCTAGAACCTGTACTTCTTTTGGCCAGCCCATCACTGGCTCTCTCTATTACAGACTTCTCTGCTACCTGCCCTACTGTCTCTTCAATGTGTTTGCATCTGATCTCCCCAATAAAGTTATATACTCCTTGAAAAAAAGTTCATGTTCTTCTAATGTTCCTATATTTATGTGCTCTATGTCCTTCCCCCCATGCCTCTCTGCTCCACTAAGACACCACCCCCACCTCTGCTGGTCCTTCCTAATGATGGGATGCAGGGGATGTTCTGCAGCTAGCTACTGAATTAGCATCAGTGAAGAAATCGAAATTCCTAAGCTTATACTTCATGCCCAGGTCTATGCCAGATACTGAATAAGTCATGTACGATATAAGCACAAGACGCCATCCAAATCCTTTCCACGGGGAAGTGAAATAATACCAAAGAGACCTAGTTATGTCAGAAGGAATGGAGAACACTGGAAGAAGAAAATGTGTGAGAAAATATAAAAGATCTATTAAGATTACAAATACAAACATATACACGTTTAAGAGACTATTGCAAGTTTAAAGTTAAAAAAAGATATTGTAATGAGGAGTTTATAACATAGGTACATAGAAGCAAAACACATAGCAAGAGCACAGAGGGTGGAAGGGTGGTGATTGGATGTGTACTGTGATAAGTTTCTTAAATTCTTCATGAAGTAAAGAATACATTTTGAAGACAGATGGCAATAAGTTAAAGATGTATATAATAATCTCTAAAGTAAGCACCAAGAAGCATAACTAAAACGTCAACATAAAAGACAAAAGAGAATACTAAAGATTATTTGATTTAATCGAAAGGCAGGAAAACATTGAGAAACCAAGAGCAGAAATGGAACAAATGGCAACAACACCAAGATACACTCAAATACAAACAGTAATTAACTGTACATGGGCTGAACATGCCAATAAAAGGTAGATATTATCAGCTTGGATGAAAAAAATTGGGCCAACTATGTGTTGTTTATGAGAAACACGCTATAAAGATAAAGGCAGACAGAATGGGGAAATATATACCACTGCAAACACTAAGCATAAGAAAGTTGTTATGGTCAAAATATGGCAGGCTTGAAGGTATATTTAACAAAAGATATGTGGGACCTCGAAAAACTATAAAACACTGCTGAATGAAATTAAACAATATCTAAACAAATGAAAAGATAGACCATATTCATAGGTGGGAGGAATCAATACTACCTAGATGTCAATTCTCTCCAAATTGATCCCTAGATTTTATGTAATTATAATCAATATCCCAGCAAGGTTTTCTGTAGACATTAAAGGCTTATAAAAGATAAATAAAATTATTTAGAAAAGTAAAGGAGCTAGAATACTCAAAACATCTTGAGAAAGAACAAAGTTGAAGGATTTACTCTTCCTGACTTTAAGACTTTATTAGTTGTTACGTTTTGGTATTAATTGGTGAAAGGGATCAATAAAGCAATGAGAGAGAATAAAAGGTCCAGAAGTAGCCTGATACATATTATAGTTAACTAAGTTATGATAAGGGCATTAAAGCAATCTCCCTGTGCTAGAATAATTTTATATCACATGAAAAAAAAATAAACCCAACACCTCTCTCATAACATACACACAAATTAGTTAAGGATTGATCATTGACCTAAATGTAAAGTTTAAAATTCTAAAACTTTCATAAGGAAATGTAGTAGGATATCTTTATGACCGTGGAATAGGCATGATTTCTTAAAGAAGACACAGCATGAACTTAGTAAAAAAGGAAAAAAATGATAAAATAACACTTCATCAAAATGTAAAACTTCTGTTCATGGAAAGAAAAAAGTAGTGGGATGAAAAAACAACAATAAAAAGATGTTAAGTGATTGCGTAGAAACGTGACCATAAACTGTAAAACCCGCTGCAAAGGGCAAAAAGTTTAAATCAGATCCACACAACTGGAAAACCTAAGGACAGATGTGTCTAATTTTGTATTATATTTTGACCCAACCTAATTATATCTATTTGACCCAGTTCAATTACATTCCATCAGTGACTTCAAAAAGAATATTCAACACTCAAAGTTGAGGTGCCAAAGGCCTTTGAGTTGTTGCCGTATACTGTTCAGCCTTCCTTCCTCCTTCTACTTCTTCCTCCTTAACTCTTTTGTAATCCAGCCTCTGTACTCAAAGTGATAAATCCTGAATCTGTTGGGCAGTTAACTGCCCAATCTGTCATCCCCTTTTCAAGCTTTTTCCTCCTTGACCACTCTTAGCATTTGAATCCATTTACACTCCCTCCTACTTGAATGTCTGTGTCTCCTGGCTGCCTGATCTAGCCTGTTCTATTCTGTTTCTTCACGTGGCCAGCATCTGTTACTCAGGCTCATTCATTGTCCCATAGTCCAGGCTCAATGCGGGCTGAGTGCTGGGTCGCCAAACTGGGTGGGGCCCAAGCCCTGCCATCAGGAATCTCAACTGAGTAAGATGAGGTTCCTCCTCAGTGTGGCCTTTCTCTCCTGGATCCTCTAACTACTCAACCTCCCTTTAAGTATAAGCACACCTGAAGTTCCCATCCCCTCAAGCTCTTGCCTGCTCTAGTTTTCCCTCAGGGATTTCAACTACTCTCTTTGGAAAAGTCTTCTAGATCTGTAGAAAAAACACTCATTGTTTTAAGTCCATTCCAAATGCCACCTTTGCAAGAAGACTTCCCCAATTCCTTCTGTAGTCATCCATTTCCTGAAACTTGATGTATGCTTTCTCCCTCTACTCCCAGGCCACACCGTGCCTCTCCTAAGCCCCTTACTTTACTTTGTCTTGAACTGTGTGCCTGTATTGTCCTCCACACCTGCCTGGGGCTTCATTAGGCAAAGGCTGCTCTTGTCTAGCTCTGTCTCCCTGATGGCACCCTGGCTTACACGAAGGCTCATAACCATTCTCAGTATACTGTTACCGTACTGAGCTGAAATCTATATAGTCAAGGAAAAATCATGCCCACAGCCCATCTTCCCCACGCTTCCAGTCCATCACCCTTTTTTCTTGAAAGCCAACTTTAGGAAATACGATTTGCAGGGTCAAGAAACCAATTTTTTTTTTTCATGAGACATCTTAGTTTGTAGATGATTAAGACTTCTCTCTCTAATCAGGAACAGAATGATGGCTGTGGCACTTCCTGGAAGCTGTCTGTGATGAGCACTTAAGGGAATCAAAGCAGAGGGAGGAAGAAAGCCAAAGACATCTGTGTTCCCATCTCAGTTCCCCAATCATTCCCTGTGAGACTTCAGCCCAGTGATTTATCTTCTCAGTCTCAGTGAAATAATGTTACTCTTCTTAGTACTGAGGGGGAAATAAACAAGATTTTATATATTTCTATAAATTTATTTATTTTCCTTAATTATTTTCCTTAAATACTATAGTTCTAGTCCTAGTAGTGAGCCACCAGACATGGAAACCCATTCCACACTTCCCCCTCTTAGAGAAATTACAGTATATCTACAAATGGAATTTTGGTACCATAAGCTGTTATCAAAATTCAAGATATTTAAATGTTCTTTTCAGCCACCATGACCTTCCCATAAATAGCATATAAAGAAAATGTCCAAAGTACAAGACTGAGCAGATCAGAGTCCTTGGGTTGTAGCAGAGAGGAAGTGAAGCCCCTTTGCTATGGTGGTGGGGAAGGGGATCCCCTGAGATGTGGCCTCAGAACACTGCTGCTCCAGAGGACATCAGTTGAAAACTGCTTTAAATTCCTGTAGATTTTACTTTTATCACTTTAAAGGATTTTGATATTAGACTTGACAAAGGACTCAAGCCTATTCTATGTGGAAGCATGGAAAGCCAAAATTCAAGAACAGCGAAATAGGCCAATGGGGTCCCTCTGGTAGTCGTTGTGAGAAGCACACACACATGCATGTGGACTTTAGGGCTTCCATAAAAGAACAGGCACGTAACTCCCCTAGGTGTTTATATGTCCCTGAAGTTGTGAGTGAATAGGGTGTTTTACCACCATTTGGGCCTCTGTGCATGTTGAATGAAACAGTGTAAAGTGCATTTGACAAGAAGTGGAAGGGGTCAATTAAAAATGCAAGTAGTAAAATTAGGGTGTTGGAATAATGGGTAATTTATTTTGTAACAATTCTTTAAAGTTATTAATAAATCTTCCTGTAACAACAACAAAGATATATGTATATTACAGAGGAGTAGCAAAAGTCACACAAGTAAAAAAAGCCCATTCTTTGTGAAGTATCAAATCAATCTGGCTCTTGAGTTCCCAGCTGTACCTCTTACCAAACCCAACCAAACCCAGCCAAACCCAACCAAATCCAACCAAACCCAACCAAATCCAACCAAGCCCAACCAAAACCAACCACACCCAATCAAGTCCAGCCAAACCCAGTCAAATATCAAGAACAACAGCAAATCGAGTTAAATCAGAAGTGAGATCTCTTTCGTTGAATATAATCTACAGTAAAAATCTTTTTCAGAATGCAAGAGCTTTGGGGACACTTTTCCTTTTCAAGTAGGTATTTTAGACATACCAAAGACTTTAAAAAGATACATCCAAGGAGCTTTCATCATTTGGTTTGCTGTATCTTAGAAGGGTCTTCTAGCATTTACTTAGAAAATCTCTGTCAGAAGGTTTAATGTATATGTAAGGAAGTTCCAACTTATTTTTAATATAAATAAAATACTTGAAATATTACAGTTTAAAGCAGATTAAAGTCTGGAACAGATGACTACTGGACAAAGGACATTTAACTATGCTTAGCATTGTGGAACTGCAATTCAAAAAGAGGAGAACACAGGAGTGAGTGTAGAAATGTGAGCCTAGTTGATTAAACATGAATGTGTCATTCATTTATAAATATAGTCAATCAAAAAATAACAAGATAAGAAAGAATCTCTGTATGTATTTAGTCATGATTCATAAGCCATTTTGCCTTAGGAAAAAATTTAAAGTTTTTGATAAAAGAAAAATAACCTTTCAAATGAAAGTTATATCTTAAACTCCTGGAACAGTTTTGTATTATCAAATAATATAAAAGAACAGAGATGACTCAAAAATACAAAATCTGTAAGCCTCATTTCTTGTATATATCACTTTTTCTTTTACGTCTAGTGATATCTGTTCTATATTAATCTGTGTCAATTACTATGTATACTGTTTTTCTTTGGAATAAGACATAAAAGATCTTGAAAATTATTAGGAAAATACATGTTGATGATTTATGTTAGGCCTACAATAACTGATTGCTTCTAAAATCAAAGAAAAGCCTGGGCGTATTAAAAAGATATTCTTTGGGGTGTTTTTAAAATGCATGAAAAGAAAGAAGGAAATGACCTTTGAAGACTCAGAGAAATGCAGAGTGACATTTGGATGTGGTTTAAGTATCACACACAATCTTTATCTTATAACTTCCCTATCAACAAGCTATAAAGAAAGTGAAACGTTTTCACCATAATCTTTAAATTTTTGGAACTTACTTTCAAAATCCAGGAAAAAATGTGGGTAGTTTTCAATTTCCCTGGTAAGGACTTTGAGCAGGTTTCCCATCCCAGCAAACCTAGGAGAGGCAACACAAAACCAAATACCATTAGCAGTATAAAAAACAAGCTTCTTAAAAGATTGGACATTTTTTAATAACTTGCATAAATACCACTGAACTCCTATAACTACATCAGAAGGCCCAATAGAAAGTATCTTTATACCAGGTGATGAGTGATAACTTAGCAACTATTTTTTATTCAAAGAATTAGGTATTTTAGTCATAGGAGGCAGAGTTTACGTATATTCTACAAATTTCTTCCCTTTCCCCTTCACTAATCCCCTGAATCCTTACGGTTAATATTTCAGCTTCGCTTTGTTTCTGTTCCATTGATGTGGGAACATACCATGTCAATGGACAAGCAGAACAGAGAGGGCATTATTAAAATACCTATCCAAAAAGGTAAGTTTCTTAAAGTTCCTGAGGAAAAGAGTTTAGAAAACAGATTTATACTCCCAGGAACCCTCTTAGCCTGTACAGGAGGTCATGTTTCCCAGGCAAGTCGGAGGCTCTTGCAAGTTGACATTTCAATGGTAACGAAATTAGGTACTTCATGAAGTGTAGAAACGGAAAGGTATAATAACCAAAAAGTTTTCTCAATGAAACTGCAGCCTGAGGCATTTGCAAGGGTGAATCAAGTCTACAGAGAAATACAAATTTGTTACATATCTGCAATCCCAACCTGAAAAAATAGGGGAAATGTAGTTATTATTTAAGTAAATAGCAAAATTTCTACTGCTCTCAGCTCTAGACATTAACCATCTTCTTCAGGAGGCCGTCGTCCATTCATTTATTCTACACATATTTACGGAGCCGTGATTTGATGCTGGGTACTGTGCTCTTTGGAAGGCATTTTTCTAACTCAGTATTCAGACACCTCAGCTTGTGAAGGATCAACTTGAAAAATCACTGGACCAGTAAAAGGGAACTGCAGGGATGTAATTTTCTATCCACATGGCTTCTGACAGTACTTATGTCGCTATAGGCATTTAAAAAGATAAGCCACTCTAAGAAAGATGTGGTGAAAGAGGAATATACGAAAAGGATGATGTTGTGCATGAAAATACATAGCAAGCAGTTCCCTTAAGTGCAGAAGGTGGTATAATCTAGTCTCCATAATCCCCCCTTCTGAGAAAATAACTCATACACTTGCAGACAACATTCACAGTATAAGTCACTAACGTGAAGGTAGAAAAGAGTCTGCTTAGGGAGGGCTGTTTGCAATCCTAGCTCTGTTTCCTGTTAGCTCTGTTATCCAAGGCAAGGTACTTTACTCTCTAAGCCTCAGTTTTCTCATCTGTAAAAAGAATTTTTGAAATGTATCTATTTCATCAATCATGAATATTAATGAATAAAAATAGAAAGTGTTTAGCACCGTACTTATAGGAAGTGCTCAAGGCACATTACATGATAATTACCACCATCATCATCATGATAATTATCTTAACAGCCTTCAAATACTTACTTAGAATTCTCTATGGAAAACGAATGAGGTAGGTTATATGTGGCTCTAGGGAAGAGAACCAGAACCAATGAGGAAATAATGAGGAAGATCTTCATTCAGTGTTGTGAAAAAATTTCTAACCATTAGGGTTGTCGGCATATTGGGTGATTTGCCCTGTGAAATAGTGTTTCCTGTCACTGGTGGTGTTTAAGTAGAAATATGGTATATTACTCCTGAAAAATATTATAAAAATGAGTTGGGCAGAAAGTTGGAAAAGATACCTCTTAGACCTTGCCTATCTTGGAATATATGAATGTGTGGGCATGTATGACATGTACACACACACACACACACACACAATAGGAGGCAAACACCATGCTCCTCTCTTCCAAAAGGATCGTCCCTATTCTTTCTGTCATTTTCTTCCTCCCTTGCCTTTATGCACATTTTCTTTTAAAGTACTTTTGAGCAAAGCCCTGTATGAGACACGTTCTGCCAGATTAAAACTCAGAACTGGTATAGCCCATCCCTGCCACTGGGCAACATTCACAAATCCTCCTGGGTCTCTAGGAAATAATCTGTTTGCAATTTAATGAACAATTCCAACTCAGACCCGGAGGCACTTCTTGTAGGAAGATGATTCTACTGTTTAGTAGCAGCCCTGACTTTCATATAAAATGCCTTAATGGAAGTTAAATATTCTTAATTTCCCTAGCTTTGTGCTATTAACATGTCACAAGAGACGTGAATGGATTTAGCTTCCTCCTAAAAGTCTGACTTGTGTAGGATTTTACTGTCAGAGTGCCTGGGTGGGAAGTACATTAAGCCTTTAAAATTAGTAACAGACTGAAATAAACACACGTGGAAATACATCCAAATACTAGCTGGCTGCAGAGTTCTGTTCAAAACGTTACTTAAGCTGGTTGGCTGATGCAGCCCAATATTTTGAAGCATGATTCTAACAACAACCCAGGTCAACTAACTGGAAATATTCTAGATGTACTCTAGATGTCTCACATCCCAAACAGGAACTGTCTGGAACAATAATTGATAATTATGGGATATTATGTAGTATTAGGGGTCAAGTCCAGTCCCATGGAACCTAGAAAACATGCATTTCAATACAAGCTCCTTGAATAAACACAGAAATAGTTCATCTCCTTCATGGAAGAAAAAAATGATGCTTATCGCTCCCCTCCAATGGGACAAGAATTCATGGAAGTATATTCTGGCTCAAGGTCTGCAAAGTGAGTTAGCATCACACAGATGGGCACTGGGTAGAGACCATGGTTGTTTTGTATTAGACCTCGGGCTCCACTTGGGAAGACCCTCACCCAAAGAGCTTTTACTACACCCCCAGCTACATTCTTCATGACAGAGCCTCTCCAATCTTTTCAAACAGCTCCTAAGTGCATACAAAACACATTTCTATGAACCATGTTACTAATGAGATGGCTTAGTTAATCACTGTGAGGATTATTTTTTAATATTTGATCTTGTTCAATAAAAGAATTTAAGATAGGGCTTCCCTGGTGGCGCAGTGGTTGGGAGTCCGACTGCCGATGCAGGGGACACGGGTTCGTGCCCCGGTCCGGGAGGATCCCACATGCCACGGAACGGCTGGGCCCAATAGCCATGGCCACTAAGCCTGCGCGTCCGGAGCCTGTGCTCCACAGCAAGACAGGCCACAACAGTGAGAGGCCCGCGTACAGCAAAAAAAAAAAAAAAAAAAAGAATTTCAGATAAGTTATTATACACTATTAGAAAATGCAAATGCTTACATAATGAAAGTGAGGGGAAGAGGAAAATAAAAGCAGAATCGTAAGAGGAAGGTAGAGAGGCAAGTAGTACATGAACTACAGGTCATCCAGGCAATAAGATCTTCACATCTGTTGGAGATCAATTAGGGTCTAAGCTTCTGAGTGCCAAAGCAAAGGGGAAAAAAGTCTCTTTCAAGATTTGGTGTTCAGAAAAAAAGACACACTGGTGACACTGGAGAAGCACAGCTTTTTTTTTTTTTTTTTTTTTAAATGAAATAGTGATCTGGCTAAGAGAGAGTTGAGACAGAGAGAAATCTCCTCCAGCTAAGAGCGCACTGACACTTATACCTGAGGATGAGCAGAGCCTTAGAGCTCCCATGGGTACAGCAGTGTTTTCACAGCTAAAAGGCGGGGAGAGAAGCCTGGTTGGCAGTCCAGGACTGTATTTAGGGAAGCCGGGGACTCTGGTTTCCATGTTCTGTCTGGTAACTCCATGCCTACACTCCTAATGTGACCTGCTGCTGGGTCAGTCCCAAGGAACTTGCCAGATCCTTGCCACTCTCCACTATGGATTGGGAGCTCATATCAGAGAGAATAAGGCAATCCGGCAGGTGATGATTCTAGGCAGTTTCTACGGGTAAAGAAGCTGCTTATTAAGTTCAAGGGATAGGAAAGGTCTCCCCAATAATAAAGGAGGAGATGGGGAACCAATATGAAGGGAGAGAGAAGTACAGCAAAAAATCCAGATGTGAAAGTACTAAAATACTAGGAACAGAATTCATAAAGGAGGGTGCTAAGAAGGATTCCAGGCCTAAGGGAGCTCAAGCAATAATTTACAAAGCATGTTTATTATTTAAAACTAGTATGCTGTCTATATTATAAAGTTTAGGCTTATTTTAACACACACACACACACACACAAACACACAATGTCTCCCTTGACATCTTCAGAGATCATCTCAAAGTGAAACCTCCCTGGGACACGACATAGTTTGCAGTGGTGCCCGTGAGTGTGGTGAGATCTGAATTCACTCCCTCCAGGAGGGTCTGGTAGGGGCAGAGCAAGGGAAGATTACGAGATTTGGTCTCTCAGATGAAGACAGAGGGGAGATGCCAGTTGGATAAGTACTCATGAGGCGATGGGCCTTGCAAACATTCTTTCTGGCTCTTACTTGGGATGTTTCCTGCTTTGGAGACTGGCATTGGAAGGTGGTCCTCTTTCCGTCTGTGGCCACTCTGGATGGCCTTTTGCTCTTAGAGACACCTGTCTTCCTCCATGACCGGGTTCTCCAGGACTGTCTCTTCTCTACCAAAGTGAAGGTGTGTGGGCGTCTACCATGATGGCTTTGGCTATTTGCTGGGGTTGTTCTCCCAGAGCGTTGCAGGTTGGGACTTACTGATAAAGATTAAGACACAGTCTTGAGGATCTGTAGCACAGAGTAGGCTAAAATAAAAATGTGGCCTACTGATATTCTCCGAAGATGCTTAGTGTAAGTGGTAAATGATGAGCTCCTAGAGAAGAGTTTGAAAGAGCCGCACAAATATGAAGCACGGTCTCACTCCCCCATTATGCTAGAGCAAGTCATTGTAGCTCTGAGTCTCGGTTCTTCACCTACAACAACAATAGTATAATAATCTCTTCTACATGAGATTCTTGCAAAGACTATTGAAATGAGTGTAAAACCGCTGCGTAAAATACTATAAAATACTGCGCAAATATTAGCTCTAATTATTCAGCATTACAACTCGTTTCATGGTTTAAGTTATTCATGGAATCAAAGAAGTATTACATCCCCAGAATCATGTAAGTTGCATGTTTCTTGATATTTCAGATTTGGTCTCCCAAAATCCATGACTCTTTATGTAAACTGCTTTAACGTCAAGCTATAATCAGGTAAATATTTAAAGGTATTAATAGCTAGCACCGCAAGAGATTTTCCTACATGCCAAAGACTGTATTTTAGATACCTTTTCTTACTTTATCTTCAAAATATATCTAAGAGGAAGATATGTTGTTTAGGAATGAGAAAACTTAAAGGTATTAAAATTAAATACAGAAGCTAATTTTAAAAATATAAATCTTTATGAAAGAAAACTAAATTTTCAAGAGAACAATATTTATATAAGTGTGTGACAGTTAGAGGCTGGGGTCTTCAGATAACTCTATATAAGTTAATTCCTATTTCCAACACGAAAATCCCAAGCAGAAACAAATGCTTTTGAAAATAGCAGTAAGGAGATCACCCTTTTAATAAATACTCAAAAAAATCATCAAAAACTTCAATTTTTAACCAAATGGTTGTGTCTATGTTTACCCCTTTTCATAAATATAGCATATAGCACAAATATCTAATGAAGAAAACCCTGCCAAAGGGACTCATGAAATATCTCTACTGAAAAGGAATGAAATGCTAAAGGGCAAAGGGGCAACACAGATTTTCCAACAGTCAAAAGAAGGGGTCGGTCAGGATCACTGCCCACTCAGGTCCCAGGAGACCTGGTTCATCTTCCTCAACACTGACTCTCTTGGCGACAGTGATCTATCTAAATAAAAGGAAAAATCAAACTCCTATCCTCCCTAAAGGGAATCTGGTAACAGTTTGATGGGAAGTTTCTTCTTTTCCCTTTGGTTTTCTAATAAAAACACCACCTTGGATAATTGCCCCGAGGGAAGTAGTCAATCACTGGTTGAACACCCTGAATACCTGCGGCCTGTGGGAGTGGGGTTTTCAATGACAGAAGCCATGGCTGCAGTGCTCAAGTGATACACATGCTATTTAGGGAGACAGCACAAGTTCAAATTAAGAATGTAATCGATCTGGAAGCACATAACAAGCTTCTGGTAAGTGGCAAGGGCTCAAAAACGTTAACTGAATGCGAAAGTAGTAGTATGTACCCGATACACAGTAAGTACCAACCAGAGTGATGATTGATGACGATATATGAGAGGGACAAGAACATGCACATTTTACTGAGGGTCCACTGTGTGCCTGGCACTGTGCTTGGAGCTTTCACACACTTAAGTTCACTCAAACCTTACAGCAATCCTTCAGGTAGCTATAATTCTCGTCATGTAGAAGAAGAAGAAATTTAGTTGGTTAAGCATCTTTCTGAAGACTACAGGAAAATAAAAGATAGAGCTTGAGCATCTAGGAACTCAAAGTCCATGCTCTTTTCCCCACAGGAGGAGACCTGGGATCCCTAGGAGGAGACCCCTAGGAGGCCCGTTTGGTGACTCTGAGAGTCCGTGGTCTGTGGAAAGTGCGTGCTAGATAATGTATTATTGTACGTATATGCTCCTTTCTCTAGGGAGAGGGTCTATAGTTTCTGTTAGATTCCGAAGTGGCCTGCTCTACGCTAGTAGTCCCCCAAGGCATGGACAGTGAAAGACATATTTCTCTAGGAATTTAGAGAAGACAGAAAACCATGTGGGGTGGAATCTTCCAGAAAAATTAGCGTCATAGAAGAAGTGAACTCCACCCAGGAATGAAGGACCCTGGGAATCTGTATTGGCAGAAAGGACGCCTCCAGCTGGGGGATCTAGAGTGAGAAGGGAACAAAAGACACTAGTCATGTGACTGGTGAAGCCTTCCCAATACAGAAGGCTTATTCCTCAAGGTTCATGTACAGCAATACAATTTTGAAATGGATTCTTTCACATTTTTTTCCAAATTGTCTAGAAAGAGGGTATTTCTCTAGTCACTGCAGGAGTGTTAATAGTGCTTTTAAAGACTGCCCGCATGTCCCTGCCAAGGGAGGCTCTCATCTCCCAGGGGTGACGATTTGGGATGTATGCATGGTATTTTCTATGACTACTTTCTTGGCTCTGAGCTCAAAACCACTTCCATGGGAGCTGGCTCTAAGGCTGCTCAGTAGAAAATGATGACCCTCCTGCAGGAATCATCCTCTGCTAACATTTCAGTTCCAAAAAAGAGAAGGGGATAAAAGTGTGCTGCACACACACACACACACACACACACAGGCACGCACATGCACATTTTTTTTTTTCCTATTTAGAACTTGGCTCTTGTTTGGAAGAAAAAAAATAATAAGATTAGTTGTATTCCCAGAGTGTAAAACCAAATAAAATCAACTAGAAGTGACTTTGAAAAGATGTGACCATAGTTGGTGAGGAAATTTATTTGTTTACTATAAGCAAGACATAACAAAGGACTCAGGCCCAGGGTGTGGGCATTGTGAATTCTGACCTTTGCCTGTGTACATGCCCAATTTTCATGATTAGAGAACAAGCACTTAGAAATTTTCTTTTGTAGCTATAACTATCGGAAAGGGGACTTTCTAAGCCAATACCACCTTTTATCAATACAGAACAGAAAGTGAGAAAAAATAGAACAGCAGCCCTACATGGTTCTATTTGCTAATATTTTTCTTAAGGTCTAAGATGATAAATACTCAATGCCTTTACCAGAAGGGATGGGTTTTCTTAGCACTCTGAATGAGACAATACCTTTCGGAATCTAAAATGTTTAGCATCCCTGGTACAAAGACTTTAGAAATCAAAGACTTAAGTCCTGGTTGAGCCTAATATTTTTCTGCAACATAGTTAGCATATAAGCCCCAGACCAATCACGAATACAACAATGATGTATATTTATATAACATCATATCTTTGTCAAAGATGTGTCTGGCCTCATTTATCCTCAACATGATCATGTGTCAAAGGTAGGGAAGGTGATACTGGACCCATTTTACAGATCAGAACATGTGGGTCAGATATAATCAGTGTCCTTCCCAGGGTCTTCCAGACGGAAGTCCCAAATGTCCTCAGAATACATTCCATATTAGAACTGGGGTCATCTTTTTAAAGCTCTTATTTACAAAAAAGCACTTGTCCAAGGACCCAAAATACATTAGGGCCAAAGAAGGAGCCAGAAGGAAGGTGTCCTGGTTGTCAATCTCTTGCTCTGTCCATTAACACAAAAAGTAAATGGGACAAATTCAATTTTTTAAAGACATTAAAACATAAGGTTGGGGCTTCCCTGTGGCACAGTGGTTGAGAATCTGCCTGCCGATGCAGGGGACATGGGTTTGAGCCCTGGTCCGGGAAGATCCCACGTGCCGCCGAGCAACTAAGCCCGTGTGCCACAACTACTGAGCCCGCACTCTAGAGCCCGCGAGCCACAACTACCAAGCCCGTGTGCCACACTACTTAAGCCCGCGTGCCTACAGCCCATGCTCTGCAACGAGAAGCCACTGCAATGAGAAGCCTGTGCACCACAACGAAGAGTACCCCCGCTTGCCGCAGCTAGAGAAAGCCCGCGCACAGCAATGAAGACCCAACGCAGCCAAAAATAAATAAATAAAATACATAAATTAAAAAAAAACATAAGATGCATATGGTAGTTCTATTTTTAGTTTTTTAAGGACCCTCCATACTGTTCTCCATAGTGGCTGTATCAATTTACATTCCCACCAACAGGGCAAGAGGGTTCCCTTTTCTCCACACCCTCTCCAGCATTTGTTGTTTGTAGATTTTCTGATGATGCCCATTCTAACTGGTGTGAGGTGACACCTCATTGTACTTTTTATTTGCATTTCTCTAATAATTAGTAATGTTGAGCATCTTTTCATGTGCCTCTTGGCCTCCTGTATGTCTTTCTTGGGGAAATGTCTATTTAGGTCTTCCACCCATTTTTTAACTGGATTGTTTGGTTTTTTGATATTGAGCTCCATGAGCCGTTTATATATTTTGGAGATTAATCCTTTGTCTGTTGTTTCATTTGCAAATATTTTCTCCCATTCTGAGGGCCATTTTTTTGTCTTGTTTATGGTTTACTTTGCTGTGCAGAAGCGTTTAAGTTTAATTAAGTCCCATTTGTTTATTTTTGTTTTTATTTCTGTTACTCTAGGAAGTGGGTCAAAAAAGATCTTGCTGTGGTTTATGTCAAAGAGTGTTTTTCCTATGTTTTCCTCTAAAAGTTTTATAGTGTCTGGTCTTACATTTAAGTCTTTAATCCATTTGGAGTTCATTTTTGTGTATGGTGTTAGGTAGTGCTCTAATTTCATTCCTTTACATGTAGCTGTCCAGTTTTCCTAGCAATCCCACTACTGGGCATATACCCTGAGAAAACCATAGTTCAGAAAGAGACATGCACCACAATGTTCATTGCAGCACTATTTATAACAGCCAGGACATGGAACCAACCTAAATGTCCATCGACAGATGAATGGATAAAGAAGATGTGGCACATATATACAATGGAATATTACTCAGCCATAAAAAGAAACGAAATTGCGATATTTGTAGTGAGGTGCATGGACTTAGAGTCTGTCATACAGAGTGAAGTAGGTCAGAAAGAGAAAAACAAATACCGTATGTTAACGCATATATATGGAATCTAAAAAAAGAAAAATGGTACTGATGAACCTAGCTGCAGGGCAATAATAAAGAGGTAGACATAGAGAATGGACTTGATGACATGGGGAGGGAGGGCGAAGGTGGGGCGAAGTGAGAGTAGCATCAACATATACACACTACCGAATGTAAAATAGTTGGCTGGTGGGAAGCAGCCGCATAGCACAGGGAGATCGGCTAGGAGCTTTGCGATGACCCAGAGGGGTGGGACAGGGAGGGTGGGAGGCAGGCTCAAGAGGGAGGGGACATGGGGACATATGTATGCACATGGCTGATTTGCTTTGTTGTGCAACAGAAACTAACACGGTATTGTGAAGCAATTATACTCCAATAAAGATTTATTAAGTAATAATAATAAAAAACCCATAAAGTGTGATGTATCACTGCCAGTGGAGGGTTTCTGCTCTATGGTAGTAGGGTCTCCCTAGAACATGCTAAACAGCATGTTAAACAGGACATCCTCACTGGTGGTTCATAACATTGTGTGCACTTCTCTCCTTCCCTACCATGATTATCCTAATTCAGACCCTCAGCAGAGCTTCCGGCACCCTGCAAAGAGCCCCCAAACTGATTCTCCTGATTCCAGTTTTGTCTCCTGCCCATTCGTTTCCAGCTTTCCAAACACAAATCATTGTTACAAAAGTAACAATGTGACTTCCTTGCTTAATATGCTTCCATGACTCTCCAGGGCCCACAGGAGGTAGCACGTACCAGTGTGTGCACTGGATCCAGAAAACCTGGCCTCCAGCCCCTGCCCGTCTCCTCTGTCCCCTCTCTTCCTCCGCACCCCTGGGCCCTCCACTCATCACACCCTACACTTCTCTAAAGCAGCCTGCTCTTTGTTGCCTCAGGGCCCTTGCACATGTTGCTCCTTCTGTTTACAATTATAATGACAGCTAACATTTTGTAATGATCTGCAGGCCATAGGGATGAGAGCTTTTCATGTATTATCATATTTTAATTTTCACAACCGCCTTATGAGGTAGGAACTCTTATTATCCCAACTTCAGAGATAAAGAAATAATCTTAGAGGTTTTAAAAGTTTCTCAAGCCCACAAGTGGCAGAGCTGGGTCTGGACGTCAATTCCATCTGACCTCTAAGCACTGGCTCTCGGCCATCGCCTCCCCAGAATCCCCTTTCAAGTATGAGTTTGGAAATCAGGACCTTCAGAAGAACCCCCCTAAATCTTCCCTCCTCTTCGACTCTACCTCAAATAAAACAAAACCCACTCCCTTGGGTAAGTTTGGCTTCTCTTTGCTCACCTAACTTTGTGTGTTTACTGTGTGTTAGTGCCTACAGTGTGGACCATAATTACACACTTTCCCCCCATCTCTGAATATAAGGTCTTCTTGGGCAGGGCTGTTTTTATACCTCCTTGTATTCCCAGCACTTAGCACAGGGCCTGGTACCCAGTTAGCACTGGCAAAGAAATCCTTAAGATTGTTTTGTCCAGTGGTACCAAAGCATCAACCAGTCCAAGGCAAAATGAGAAATTAAGGCTATGGCATGAGCCTTGCATTTCTGCTAAAGTTATGCAAACATCTCGATGCTACAGTGTTTTTTATTTATTTTACAAAATGATAGTGATAGCTACATCTTAAGTCCCCAAAGTTTATTTTGAAATTTTATGGTTTTATGAAATTCCAAAGTCTAGGAGTCACTAACCTGGTCAGTTACTAGGCCCAGCTTGGGAGCAGAGCTGCTGGCCTCTGCTCTGAAGCTGGTGCCTCCAGCTGCACACCGTGACCTGTCTCATTTAGTTTTATGATAAGTCTGATCTCCTAACTACAATGGAGCCCTGAGATTTCCCCAGCAGAGTGGAGGAAAGAAGTCCAGGTCTGGCTTCAGGAGTGTTTCTGGCGACTGGATGTGATTGTAGGAGGGCTATTCGGACAATCTGCCCTTCAACCTGATCAACAAGGTTCAGATTTGGAGAAATCCTGATGGCAGCCAGGCTGGCAGCTGCTGTCAGCGACGAAAGAGGCTTGCAGGCTCCCCACACCGTCCCCCAAAAGCAAGTGACCCCTCCGGCTTGCCTCCCATGAACCAACCAGGGAGCCGTCCGAGCAGGGAGAGTACAACCCTGATACGTCTGGTATTCACACTACCCAGAGACACTTTCTCCTAGTAATCATACAACCCATCATACCTCATTTATACTCCTTGCTTGTTTTGAACGATAAGCAAAACCGGTTGACCATCAGCCTGTAATGTATCAGATGCAAAATAGGTGGCTTAAAAAAATACTTCTCAACAAAAGGAAGGGTACCTTCCTTAAGTGACAGAAGCACCTGCTCTTCTTTGGAGGGGGGGACGGGAAATGCATGGATGGAATGAAGTAGCTCAGCCTATAAATTCCGGGAGCAAAACCAGGTGAGCGATTTTGGATAGTTGGGCTGGGCTGGAATTCCCTGCCCCAGCTGCCGCTTCTGCAATGAAGTCATAAGGTTCTCTGTTCCGTTGCCGAAAGTCGTGCCAAGAATCCAACAGATGATTTCATTCCAAGACGAAGGAGGGGAACTAGAGTGAGTCTATTAAGCACTTTCATCTGACAATAAAAATGAGTTAATGGCTAAAATGTGTTTTCAAAACGTTTTAACACTACAAGTAATGGCACTCAAATGGGAAAATGCCTTGAATACCCTCATCCATCATTAATACCACGGTGTCCCTCAAAAGGGCTGGGTGTTCCCGGTGGAATACAAGCTGCTAGAGTCGAGGTGTAAGGCAATCCATGGGAATTCTCAAAAACATACCGAGAGACCATTACAGAGCTGAACGATTAAGTGCAGGTTTAAAATAGTCCTTTCAATATCTGAGTTCAGTTTTCTAAAATAGACTATTACCTCATCACAGCTAATTTCCCCATAAACATCAATATTACAGCAGCAAAAAGTCTCCAAGAAATGAGAGTGAAATTAGATTCTTTTTTAGGGAATGCAAGTCAATGTGCCCCCCGCCCCAATTTCCAATACCAGTGAATATGGAAACCATCAAACTGGGACTTTGTTCTGGACCAGCCCACCGCTGGGAAATCATTAGTGAATTTGTCCCCTTCCACTTGTGACATCAAGAACACGGTGAGGAGGAAACTGCTTGATAAGCTTGCCCCTTCTCTAGAAGGAGGGCTGACAGTCACAGCCCACCCAGGCCACTTCTGCCCGATTTCAAAGAGAGAGTGACCCCTGCAGGGCAGCAGTCTTGGAAATGCCTTCCGCTTACGGAGCAGTGTTGGGAAAGCTGTTTATTCCACCTGTCTCCGATGGCTTCGTTTCAGTCTAGAACCTGAAAGGGAACACGGGTAAGTCGCCCAAAGTTTGGGCTGTTCTGACCATCAGTGATTTAGATTAAACAGACTCTCATTTCTCTTGGATTACAGATCTCCTTTTTCCAGAATTGATTCTCAGGTATTTCAACCGACAGAAGCCAGGGTCCTCTTTGCTCTGAGTGGGGGCTGCAGAGGAATATTGCCCTGCGTGCTGTTGGCCAAGCCCTCCCCCGCCGAGATGCTGGAGCGCCTCCTTGCTGCCCCCTCATCTCTGTGAATGGTCCTTCTTAAGTCTCCGCTTCCTCCATCTAACCTTTAAGTGTCTGTCTCCAATGCTCGTTCTTCACACCTTGTCCCCCGTCCCGCTCTAGCCCCAAACTGGACCTCCCTCCTCAACTCCTGGCCGGTAACTCTAAGTGAATTTCCTGCAAGCATAGCAATTTGGGGAAGATCTTAATAGCCTTAAGTTCTGCCCTTCCCAAATGTCCTCCTCCTTCTTTGTTCACAGAAAAGCATCATCGTCCATTAAATTATGAGCCAGAAACCTGAGTGTCCCCCGAAATTTCTGCACCTGCTGCCCCCCCCCTTAGACCTGGTGTCTCACTCTATCCAGGTACCTTCCACGTCTCCCCTGGCCGTGACTTCTCTCTAAGCCCTTCTCCTGGCCGCAGTCTCTCCCCATCATCTCCAGCCATTATCTTGGGCTCTCTCTCGCCTCCCCCAATCCAACACCAGATACCCCAAGCACCTCGGATCACACAGGAGACTCTGAGCGCACGTTACAGGAAATGTCCTGTGTAAAGTGAATGCTGGTGAATTAAATCTCTTCTATATGTTATCTCACAATATAACCTAAAAAAAAAAAGAGAGAGGAAAAAAAAGAAAAAGGCTTTCCCCCCGTCCCTGCCTGGCTCTCGGTCCCTGGCAGCTGCTCCACACATCTGTGCCTGAGGTCTCTCTGCCTCCAGAGGTCACTGTCAAGTGGTGAAATATGACCTCGCAGGTCAAGGCACCGGAAGGCACGGTGCCCGCAGATGCAGTACTTCTGGGAAGCGAAAGCCCCCTGAAGAACCCCACCTGCCCCAGTGCCAGGGACTGACTTGATTTGTAAGTCTAGGTTTTCAGACACTGAGTTTTCTTAAACGGAGGGCCACCTGTGCAAAAAAGAAGCCTTTGGAATTGATGGAGGTGTCAAAGCATTAGGTATATTACTTCCCAGTTCAAATTTATTTGGGGGGGTTATGTCAAAATTATAGAAGTACCAAAAAGACCACCAAAAGCCATTTCACATACTGAAAGACTAAAGAATTTGAAGCCAAGGGAGGTTGGCGTGGTCCATTACATCTCAAGTGTCAAGGTCGGCCAAAGGGCGGAAAACATCCCTTGAAATCTCAGAGGCAGGAGGGGCTTTGCTTTGGTCTCCAGTTTCTGAAAGGAGCAAATGCCTTGATTTCAAAGTACGCTTAATCGCAAACCAAAGGAACGCTTTAAAATAAAACCCCTAGCTTGAACCCCAAGCAAGCACTGAAGACCGTCACTGTAAGATGGGACAGGAAAGGCGGGGGGAGGTGGGAGTGTGCTGAGTGCCCGGGAGGCCGGCTCTCCTGCAGGGAGCTGCTTTCTGAGGCAACTCCCCGGCCCAGTGCGATGTGGAGCTGCTGGGTGGAAGGAAAAAGGCATGTTTCAGTGTAAACGCTCCCCAAGCTGGCTGTCAAATTAAGATGGGTGCAATTTTTCACAAGGTATTCAGATCCTAAAACCTGACCCAAAGCTCTCTTTCAAGTTTCAGCTCCTGTGAACACTCTGCGCTTTGGTCACACCAGCGTATGGAGAGTGCCAACAGCTCTGGCCTGGTTCTTGCTTCTGTTTTTGTGCTCATATGCTGCTCCCTTTGCTTGGAATGCCCTCCCCCTCTCCTCTGCCTCTGGATGGCCTATCTTTCAAGGCCCAAATCAGATTGCACTTCCTCCCAGAAACCTCCTCCCTGACCCCCAGGCTGAATGAGCAACCTCTCTTCCTTACTGTGGATTCTTTAAAGGGCTATGTCTTCTTCATTTCCAGAATGTTACCCATTTCAACTACCCCCCACCCCTCCCCAGCCAAGCTCCAAGCACAGGTCCAGCACGCAGCCTCTTCACTGATGGCCACTGAAATGGAATGGAAGATTCGGTAAGCAGTCACTGCATAGCAATGACAGTTAGATTGTCAACTGCAAACAAGCCGAACAGAGGAAGGGTCGTTGGGAAGAGAAATAGGTTGGAGAAAATAAACATTTCCCAAAATAGAGATATTCTTGTTGTTTTATGATCATAGATGACCTTGAGAATCTGATGAATATCGGCCTTCTTAGAAAAACGCACCCATGAACAGACCCACATGTTTTTGCATGTAATTCCAGGAGGTACAATACACACACTGACACCCAAGAATGGAAATCCCTCATTTATTTTAAAATCGCTAATTGAGTGTATGGACAGCCAGGCAGGATGAGGGAGGCATTTCCAAGTGTGTGGACCGTGGACCACGCTGAAGGAGAAAAGTTCTTTAGTGGCAGCAGCACAGGCTGAGGAGACCTTGGGTAAGTCTACTCTTCTGAATTTGGGTTTTCCTCGTCTGTGAAATGCGAATCATAATACTTCCTTAGCAGTGTCGTTAGTGAGTAAATAAAATAATTCAGGGAAAGCACCTAGTATAATATCTGGCATGCAGTCAGCCTCCAGCAACAAATGCTAGTTTTCTGCACCTCCTGTCTCGCATATAAAAAACTGCAACCACAATGCAAACAAGTCATTTCCCTTTTAGCAATAAATTCTGCACGGCCGCTTTGGAGCGAGGGAAGAAAGCGACTGAGTCGGCGAAGAGGTGAAGCCGGTGCCGCGCGGCTACTGCGGGCGCGTTCGCGTGGCTATTAATCATACAAGAGCCCATTTATGACAAACACAGGTCACTCCCTTTTGCATGACAAGCCCTATGGGTCCACAGAGGCCCATTATCCAAAAAAAACAGAGCATTGTGGGCGACGCGGGCGAAGCCGAGTGCACACACACAAGCGGACATTGTGAGGCTGTTTGCACAACCCCGCGGTGCTCCTCGCGGATTTCCTGCCAGGGAGACATTTCCATCTCGCGGAGGCGGCTGCAGACATTTGCTCATTCAACATGGCTTCGGGCCGCGCGCTGCGAGAGCCAGGGGCGCGGCGCCCTCTGCCGGCCGTCTCCAGACCGCAGGCGGGGATGGGCGGAGGATAACGCCAGCCGCTCTCAGCACCCCAGCCTCCTCTCTCCTTCCCCTTCTAAAGGAAAGCGGTGCAACAGGCTTGAGCTCTGGGGTCTGGAAAGCCTGTAACGTGTGTTGGCCGCAGGTCCTTGGACGAGCCATGTCACCCCTCAGGTCTTACTTTCCTAGGTGGAACCCCCAGCACTCATTTGTTTGCGGCAAGCCCTGAAGGAGATGACAGCTACACCGCCCAGGGCCTGCCCCTCGGCCAGTGTGGAATAAATCCCTGTATTCCCCTTCTCCACCTGTCTCCAGTAGGGTAGGGATTGTCATCTGCCCTCTGAAACTAGGAAAGGAAATCAGCCAGCACCTATGGGTAATGTCTTGGCTTAAACTGTAGCCAGTGTTCAGAGCGGATGTATGACTTTTATCTTCCTGTGTCATCTCCTTTTTTCAAATTGTTCTCTCTTGCTTTACAGTGTGTGTTCTGCGTTGGCAAGGGCAGCCCCGACATGCAGTATTCCACCCAGCATCTGAAACGCCCGACCTTCAGGACAGGCTCAGCTGAAGGTGGAGGGTGAGCTCGCAGAAATTCTCAGCTAAGTTGTCTTTCTCAGAGATAAAAGAAAGACCACCCTATTGAACTTCTTAAACTGAGCTGTGATGTTTAGCGTAGCAACAAGAACGTGAACTTGGGTTTGGATCACAGCTTAGCTATTTATTAGCTGGGTGGTCTCAATCAACGTATTTAACAACATTTACTTAACCTCCCAGAGTCTGAGTTTCAATATGAGTAAAACAGAGATGAATTCAGCCTCTTCAAGGCTGGTTTGTAGAGACAATGACACCACATACGTAAGGAGCCAGATGCATAAATGGTAGTTGCCATAATCACGATCACTACTGTCATTTTTCTTGTTCCACTCACTGGTCTTAGTTCTGTCCTCCTGGCCATGAAGAAGGTGGAGGTGCTCTGTGGCATTCCAGAAGCAACTGAGAAGCCGCCGCAGTCCCAGCCCTCCCTTTCTTTTTTTTGAAAATTAACTTTTTATCTCTAACATGGCCAAGAAGATACATGGAAACTCAAAACCATCAACAGGAGATGCACACAGAAATATACAGACATGACTTGACTGCAGAGAGTATTTTTTTTTAACGGCTTTATTGGAGTATAATTGCTTTACAATGGTGTGTTAGTTTCTGCTGTATAACAAAGTGAATCAGCTATACACACACATGTATCCCCATATCCCCTCCCTCTTGCATCTCCCTCCCTCCCACCCTCCCTATCCCACCCCTCTAGGTGGACACAAAGCTATGCGCCTGCTTCCCACTAGCTAGCTATTTTACGTTTGGTAGTGTATATATGTCCATGCCACTCTCTCACTTTGTCCCAGCTTATCCTTCCCCCTCCCCGAGTCCCCTTTC
The DNA here is from genome assembly GCF_005190385.1 of Monodon monoceros. Classification (NCBI taxonomy): domain Eukaryota; kingdom Metazoa; phylum Chordata; class Mammalia; order Artiodactyla; family Monodontidae; genus Monodon; species Monodon monoceros. The sequence continues at coordinate 76,195,916 of NW_021703775.1, read as the reverse complement.
TGACACAACTATTAATATCTATTAAATACCATCTTAGAGGATGTATGCTGATGACTTCCAAATTTATAACTGTCTCCTTGATCCCCTCGCTTGAACTCCAGACTCATTTATCCCACTGACTGCTTGACTTCTAATAGACACCTCACACTTCACATATCCAAAATTCAAGTTTTGTTCTTTTTTCCTAGACATCTGCCCCTTCTTCAGTCTTCCTTCTCTCTGCAAATGGCAATTCCATGTTTCCAGACACTCAGACTAAAAACGTCAGTGTCATCCTCGGCTTTCCTTTCTCTCACACCCCATATCTAAGCTAACAAACCCTTCAGCTCTCCTTTCAGGACACAGCTTGAATTTGATCGTTTTTCGGACATGGAGGCCTAGACAGCCCACAAGGCATCCCATCTCTTGCCAAGACTATCATACTCACTTCCTAAACAGATTCCCCAGTTCCCAATCACTCAGTCAATTACCTATCTGGCAGTTCTAATGATGTTTCAAAAGTTTCAGCATGTCACTCCTCTGGTTAAACCCCTTCAATGGTTTCCTGTGTCACTTAGAGTAAAATACAAGATTCTTATCACAGTCAACAAGGCCCGAGGTGATGTTACCCTAAGGTAGTTCATCTCGTACAACTCCCCTCCATCGCTGGGCTACTCACGGCTTCTGGCCTCTCCCCCTTCTTCATTCTTGAACTTATCACATGTGTTTCTGCCACAGGACCGTTGCTAGTCCTTAGTCCTAGAATGCTTTCCCCCAATATATCTGCATGGTTTTTCTTTAGGCCTCTGTCCAGGGTTTACTTTTCAGTGGAGCCCAACCTAACCACCCTCTCCAACATCATACTTCACCCTACTCCCCACTCACTGTCTTTATTTTTCTTTTTAATCTCTATCGCCATTAACATATATACCCCCAGATCCCAGACTAGGGCCTGACACACAGTAGGAACTCCATACATACAGGTGGAATGAATGAAGTCATCTGTTCATAAACATGACTCCCATGATCCCCTGGAGCTTCTCTTCCATCCAAACATAAGATTCTTCCTCCAGGCCCGTGGGAGGAGAGGCTCTCAGGCCATCTGTTATTTTGGTCAGACACTCTTATTTGGGTAAGAAAAGGGGAGAAGTAGTCCTTTCACGGGATGGGAAAGTGCATGGTCAGTGAGCCTGGTCCTAATGAGGTACAGCATGAACCTCTAAAATAGAAAGTGTGTTTTGGGGGGAAAGTAGAGGGAGAGACGGTCAGGAGAATCTACTGAAGACTAATTATATAGGAACTTTGAATTCAGAAAGCAGAAGCAAGGAAACTCCAGGGCAGAAATGCAGCTCAGTGCCTTGGGCGGGTCAGGCAGTTGTTATGTAACCCTGGGGCCTGAAGGTCATGGAAGCTACCGCGACTGTAACGCCTCTGTAATGCCACCAAATGCACAGGAGTCACTGTCTCTTGTCCTAATCTGTTTTCAGCCGCTTGTTTGCTACAAGACCTTGGAGAAGGTCACCCCCTCCGTCTGAGTCTCATCCTTATCACATCTGTAACCCACCAGGACTGGCTAGATGACCTGGGAAACTCCTCTTCGTTCCAACATCCTGAGGTTTTAATGCAATGAGAATGCCCAACAATTTCCAGAAATGTATTCAGGCAACCTAAAGCCACACCAGGAGCTAAGGTAATTAGAGATGGGATGAGATTTCCATTTAAGAAACAGAACTGCGCCTTGACAGCACTTCCACAGAGCATCCCTGGCTTGTTCCTTGAAGCCCTTTGGATTTCCAGCTATTTGGGAAGGATGGTGGTGATAGATTCCCAGCACCATGCTATCTCAAAATTGGCCACTGCTGCACTCAGGGAGTACTCCAGAGTTTACCTCTGTGAAAAAGCAGTAATTCAGAAATCAGGTAGAACACTTAAACTACTAAAGAGAAATTGTTCTCAAGCCCTTTTGTACTTCCAAAGCATCAAACATCATGAAATACGCAGACAGGCTAACTACAACTTTCATATATTTGATAAAGCGGGTCCCAAAGTACCTGTATTAGGCAATGCTTGGGCAGCCAGCTTTCATCTATCACGTGTATTCAGAGGTCTAATATGACATTCTCTAATTCAGACTCTTTTCCTTTGGAATTCCAGAAGCAATTGAAAAGCCGCCACAGTCCCAGCCCTCAGAGCCCAAATCAGATCTCACTGCAGTTAGGATAATAATATAATTGTAACATTAAGGCACTAGGTTAGGGATAATTGGCAAACACCAAAGCTACGTCCACTGGCTTTCAAAACAATTCCAAGAGATGGTGAAATGATGCTGTTAATTCCCAAGGCTTTGGAAGTCTACTTACTGTGCCCAGGAAATAGCAGCATTCAGTTGAAATAAGTAATAAATTCTTTCAACATTTCTAGAAATTACCTAACACTGAAGATTCTGTTTAGTTGGCAAAACTCTGTTGGCTCTGCCGGGTGATCTACCCACCTACATTTCACTTTATGTGTGATTTGATTCAGTTGATCCCCACCTCCACCCAAATCCAACACCCCTCCTCTCCCTTGCCACTAGCTCCCAAGTTAGAACTGGCCTCTTCCTTCTTATGGCCCTAATATATACACCCCGTGTATACTGTATATATTTCTAACAAAAATATAATATTTATATGTGTCTGCTCAGCTTCCTGAACGCAGGTCTTAATCATTGGTCCAGCCTCCACACCCAGCACAGTCCTTGACAGAGTCCAGGAAAGTGGGTGCATGGTCAAAGGAGCAACTGCATGAACATTTGCTCTTTTTAGAAACTAGAGCCACGGTCCCTGCACCATCCAGTGAGGGTGAGAGGCTATGTTTAAAGACAGCTGTAACGAGTGGAAGATTCTAGTGAGGACTGGTATCTGGGAAGAGGGTGGAAGAGAGGAGAGGAATCCTCCGGCTGGAAGGATCTGGGAGGGTTTCATGCAGGAGGGGGCTGTGGAGTGGGAGGGAGGCCAGGGAGAAACTGTCAGTGAGGCCTGGGGCTGGAACGAAGGGAACCCCAGGTCCCCCACGGCTGAGATCACACTCTCGGTGGCTGGAGTTGAGAGGCCTTTGGAGGGACAGCTGTCACAGGCCTGGCCCTGAGACCTGTTGGCAGATCCCAGTCTCCTGGTTATGATGAAGTGGTGGGACCCGGTTTTCCTAGGTGGCTTTTTTTTTTTTGCGGTACGCGGGCCTCTCACTGTTGTGGCCTCTCCTGTTGCGGAGCACAGGCTCCGGACGCGCAGGCTCAGCGGGGATGGCTCACGGGCCCAGCTGCTCCACGGCATGTGGGATCCTCCCAGACCAGGGCACAAACCCATGTCCCCTGCATCGGCAGGCGGACTCTCAACCACTGCACCACCAGGGAAGCCCCTCCTAGGTGGCTTTTAAACCCACTATAAAGGTGGTTCTCTGCCAGGCAAACTTACATCCACCACCAGCCTGGGGCCTGCCGTGCTCCCGGTGCCAGTCCTGGGGGGACGCGCTGCCCTCCGCTCCTCTCCCCACGGCCCCGGGAGCCCTCTCCCAGCACCTCCCCATGGTCCTGTCACCCCTGCTTACCTGCCTGCCTCTCCTCTTAAAGGATGAATACCCCCAGCACCGGAACTGGGACTGGATTATGTTTGAATCCAGAGTAGGCTGTTCAGGGAATATGTTTCCAAATAAATGAAAAAGTGAGTGGACCAGAGATGGCGTGGATGCCAAAATCTATACCCAAGGACCTCTTGTCAATCATCCACTTAGAGCAAGAGGGAAGGAAAGAGGAGGGGCTGGTGGGAGAGGAGGAAAAAGTGAGAGAGAAGGAGGAATGAAAGGAAGGAAGAAAGGGATGAAGGAAGAAAGAAAGGAGAGAGGGAAGGCAAATCGTTTCCCCACTTTCACATCCCGTTTGATAAAGATGTAACCAGCTTCAGGCACATGAAGAAACAGACTCATAGGGGTCTCATCTTATGCTTGACAATTAAAAGAAAGAAAACTTGAGTCGTCAGAAAGGCAAACTACGGCCTCAACGATGCCCACGTTAACTTCTGAAAAAGACATCTCCCGCCACTAGGAGTCATTTTCACAGAGGGTGGCCTGTGGAGACTTCTGAGCGTCCGGAGGCTGAGCCGGGAGAAGTCCAAGGTCAGGGACAGGCGTGGCAAAGGAACAGTGCCTCCTCTTCAAGTGCAGGTGGAGTCGCATTGCGTGGATGCTCTTTTCAATCCAAATCCCTGCACGGTGGGGAGGCCTGTATTCTGAAGTGGCCGGCACTGCTTTCCGCCTCGGGGCAGTGGGTCCTGCCCCAGGTAAATCCTGTCCACTACTCTTCACTCACCTTTCCTAATACGTAACAGTGTGGGCACAGAGGGCCCTGAAGCTGAAATCCTGAAGACTCCAAAAATGACGTCACTCAACCCCCTGCTTCCCAAATCCTCATTCTCGGATAAGCGTGATAATAGCAGTTGATTGTCATTCCTGCACTCAGTGCCATTTAAAGTGCTGCCCACAAATTATCGCATTTAATTCTCACGATAACCCTCCAACGTAGACAAGTAGTTTGGCTTTAAGAGTTACTAAAGCGATATATTTCTGTAAAAACCGAGAGCTTTTCTTTGGGCAAATGTTAAGAGCTTGCAGTTAAGTACTTTCTCCACTAAGGGGCGTGCTCATCTCACGTTAAAAATGCCAGACCTGGTCAGGGTAGGTGCTTAGTACAAAAGCAGAAGTTTGGAAAAGGGACAAAGCAGGGGGATCAGTTTCAATGCCCTGAATATATTTATTCTTAGCAGTAAAAAGGGTTCAAATTCGCAGCTGTGGTACCCAGCGCTTACTTAACACACAAACTCACTTCATTCCTGTTCAAGGTCATTTCAAAAGCATTGATCTTGACCACTTTGCTGGAAACGGAGCCATGACATTTGGGAAAGAAAAATTAATAGATTCAGCCACTTGGCTTAGTAATCACCTTCCCCTGCCTCTTCCCCTAATGTCTTAAATCACGTGTTCCAACCAGGGAAACATCTGTCTGGTGGCTGAATCAACCCGACTCCAGTTGCAAAATGTAAAGAGTAAAAGAAAGAAAGAAAATGCTGAAATCTTATCCAAGCTTATCAAAATGAATTACGACAGCTCATTTTGGTGAAATGTCCACTTAAAATTATATTTTGGATCTGGAAAACACTCTGGAAGTGTAAATTAGGAGAGCGGGGGATCCTCCGTTAGCGATCGGTAACCCCGCCCTGTATTTATAGACAGAGAGGCGTGCAGAAGTACAGCATTGCTTTCGCAGATGATGCCCCTGCAGGAAACTCAACACACACAGAGAAGGCAGCACAGTCACAGTGGAACTTCCCTGTTTGGATGGATCCAGCAAGACCACAGTTAAACCAAACGAACAACCTTCCCAAGTTTAGCTCCAGATTTATGTTCAAACCCGGCCGTGCTCTTGATGACTCAACCATGCACTACCCTGGTTTGAACTTTACCCTGCAGCCGGGTTTCCCCGGCTGGTGTCTGTGGCCACAAATGACTAAATTTGAAAGCTGTGCCGTGCATCTGCTAGAGGGCTCTCAGTCCTCACAGACAGATCAAGTATTGTTTAGGCTATTTCTAAATTCCACTTGAAGACAGCAACTTGTTACTCAAGCACCAGGTCTGGGACTGCTCCGCAGTTCCTACCAGCTGAGAACCCAGCTAAATAAAGCAATCCCAGGTCATTTGATGAAGTGGAGTATGGAGTGTGGGAAACGCACTGAAGAGACAGTGGAGACACGGGCTCCCCTTTCACTTACTAGCCTATGGCCTTGGCCATGAGCTTGAGAACCACTGCACTGGACCAAGGATGTGAAGTTCCGGTGTCAAATCCCCTTTTCTTCCTGAATCTCACAAGTAAACGGTTGTTTTAGGATTGATTATTTTAAGATAAATGAAACTAGCGGTTCCCCTTGGACTGGTTTCATATTCATTTTGTTTTACGAGTGAGTTCATTTATTGACCCCATCTGGCACAAGTCAAAGCTCAAAAAGTAAGCAGGGATAGCAGAGTAAGCCCTCACTAGGGGTCTTATGCTGAGTACTTGTCACACAGGGTCCGAATCCTGGGTGCCTATAAAAGCTTTACTCCTGTCTCCCATTCTCCCGGGTTCCGTTCACTCATCTGAAAAGAGGGTCAGACAGACTCAAGAGCAGGTGATCTCACAGATCCCGCTAAATAGTAAGCTTTTATGAAATTTCCAAGGCAGAACTCACTATAAATCTTTGTTAAAATAGAAAACCCAGGTGTTTAAATGCAATACTTAAGCTAAAACACACAAACACACACACACACACACACACACACACACACACACACAGAAAACAATCCACCCATTGTATGCAGCCATTAAGTAATGTGACTCACTAATATTTTGTCCGTCACTGACCAGGCAGCTAGCATCTCTCGGAACCAATACAAGCAGCTCCCGTTCGGCTCCAACCAGAACGCCCGCAGCTCAGGGCTGTCCCTGCCGGGGTGTGACCTGGAAGATGCGCAGGGCACACGCGGCAGGCGCCCTCTTCCTACCCTCAGCCAGGGGAGCGGGTTGGCATGGTGACGCCTGAGACAGCTTTCACTTGATTCCTCCCTCTTCCCGTTCACTCTATTATCACTGTGTGAGATCTTGCCCCAGAAGAACAGAGAAATCCTGAGGGCGAGGTCTGATGTCAGGGGAGAACAAGCCAGTCTTTGTCAGGCCCTTCAAGGAGGAGGCCCGGCCAGGGCTCTCGGGCCGCACACAGAGGGGCCTGTGCTCGCTCTGCCGGGAGCAGAGGGGCCTGCTCCATCCTGTGCGATGGGGGCCCTTTGCTGGCGCATCCCGAGCCCTCTTCCTCGACTGACACCGGAGCTGGGCAAAGGGGATGGATCTCCACCTGGTGGCCCCAGGCACTTCACACCAAAAAGGCTTAAAGCAGAGCCTACCGCCCACACCAACACCAGAAAACCACTCTCAAGAATTGCACCCTCTTTAGCTCTTCTCCCAGTCTCCCACTCAGAATGGCACCCCTCCCTAATCATCCTTAGTCAACTCCTCCCTCCTTCTCTCAACCCACTGTCCAGCCTTCGGCTCAGGCCTCCATCTCCCCCGCCTTCAATCCAGGCCCCCCAGCTCCTCTGAGAAGCCACCTGGCTCAGGGGACTCTCCAGCCTCTGGTCTCCTACAAGGCTTCACTTGTCCCAATGGCAAAGAAGGAGTGATGTCTCACTGTGTTTATCATGTTGCCGACTCCGGCTTTGAAACGCCATCATCTAGGACGAGTTCTGCACCCACGAGATGCTTAATAAACAAACAGTAAACGATTGAACCCACAGCACAGCCCAGAAACGGAATAGAATATTCGATTCTAGAGGCTTTAGATCAAAATAAAATCGGCGAACACTCACTGAGCCCTGACTATGGGCCAGGTACCACTCTGCACCCTTATGTGCACGAACTCACATCCCTGATCACAGCAGCCTCGTGCGGCAGGTCCTGTGGGCTCTCGTTCTGCAGATGAGGACAAGCTGGATGAGACGTCCGGTCAGCCCGAGCTCACCAGCTGGAAGCGGCAGAGGAAGGTCCCAGCCCAGGCTGTCCAGCTGCAGTCTGTGCTATAACCACGGCAGGACACAGCATCTCACGACAACCCCAGTGAAAGCAAATCTCACCCAAAGCCCGCTCTGATGTACACCGTGCCATGTGGCCTCCCTTAGAACTAGGGACATGGGCCTTTGCAAATGTCATCACATGTCCAGCTCCTTGTATCCACATTACGGTAACTGAAGAAAACTGGTAGACTGCCGTTGCCCTACTTGCTTGGCTAGCAGCCGGGTCAGGGCGGAAAGAGCCGATACGTGGGGAAAGGGGTCCTGCGGGGCACTGATGGCCAGGCCTGCGATCACATGAATGACTCTGCAGGACTCTTCTCTCTGCCAGTGTGCAGCGTGCTCCTGACCCCTGGCTTCCTTCCTGCTTTCCAGGTCAGGTGCAGTCTCCCTCCTGGGACTCCTGGACTGGCAGCTTACAGGTCCCCAGGAGAGAAAGGAAGCTTGCCATCAGGGCGGAGCCCAACACTCCAAGCTGATTCTCCTCTTTTCCAGCCCTTCTCTGGGTTGGAAGACAGAGCTGCAAGGAGGCCGGAGGGCTGGAAGAGGGGACTGAGCAAGGGCAGCAGCTACACCGGGGGCTCCCAGCAGAAGGCTGGGAGGATGAGGTACAGCCGAGCCATCCTTCTACTCTGTACCTGCTCAGCTGTTCTGTTTCCAGGGCTGGTGGAGGCCCGGCCGTCCATGAGGAGGTGAGGGCCTTGGTTTCTCACCTTCGAGAGCTTCCTGGTGGTGATGATGCGAATTCGAGTCCTACACTGGGGTCCCCCGGCACGACGTGGGGAGTCAGCAGGATTCGAGGACTCTCCTTGGGGACGAGTTCAGAAATGGAAGTTGGACAATCAAGCCCAACACCCTCCTAGTGATGACGGGAAGGGAAGGGGTGTCCAAGGTCAAAGGTGAGTCAGTGCCAGGCCTGGACTAGAACCCAAGTTAACCCTGATGCCTGTCATTCCGTCCCTCCCTCCCTCCCTTCCTTCTTTCCTCCCTTCTCCCTCCCCTGCAGGCCGAGGTGTAGAGTGCTTGCCAGCGCTGGAGGGATCCACAGAGCATTTCCGGACACGTGCATCCCTGACTCTGGTGAGTTGCCACTGGTCGTCCCAGCTCTGCAGTTTGAAGCCCTAATTGAGGGACCCTTCCAAGGGCAAGTCTTAGTTGTAGAATCTCCTCCTTGGTTTACTGGAAGCTTCACCCATTTATAGATAGGGTGACGCATAGCATATACAGTGGAAGAGGGACAGTTAGAAGAGGGTTTGAATCCTGACCACCTAATAGCTGTGGGCCTTGGGCAAGATGCTTCGTCATTCTGAGCTGCAGTCTCCTCTTCTGTAGCCGACACCAAGACTCCCTTCTGCTGTGCCTGTGAGCATCCAATGTCATGACCTTTAGAGACTTTGGCACATCTGGGGACGTGTGCAGGTCAGCAAGGTCAGTTCTAAACCACACATCCATCTCCAACCAGCAAGTGTGACTGCAGGTCATGGGCACCAGGCTCTGTGCTAGGTTAGAATAAATTCTATATAATATAAATGCGCATATACATGTATATACGCACTTACATATATATCATGCACATATACACGAGAATGTGCATATACATAACACATACACACACACACACACACACACACACACATATATATATATACACACACACCTATATATATTTTTTCTAAGAGAAAGGTAGAAGGACAGATACAGTTTTAAAAATCTCTTGCAGTTTTCACTGCGAAGAAGCAGACCCAGGTCTCTGTAAAGTTGAATTTTGCCACCAGACAGCTATGCTGTTCAATCAGTGTTTCTGGATGATGGAAATGGATTCCTCCTTCTCCTCTTTCTACTTCCTTTTCTGGCCCCCCAACCCTTATCCTATTCTGCTCACTAACACCTCCATAGCGTCGGAGAAGAGATGAACTCAAATTAGTCAATTTGATTATTTTCAGTCACCGCTGGGAACGAGGTGGGAGGATGGCGACTGGCGGAGTTTTAAAAGCAGAGCTGAGGCATTATCCGTGCATGACGATGCCCTGGCTATTTCCTCCCCACCACCATCACAGAGAACTGAGTTGATGACAGTGTTGTTCTGTACTCTCTCCCAGATCCCAACTCCTACTCATCCTTTAGTGCCCAGCTCACATGGCCCCTGTTGGAAGCCTTCCCTGACTTGCCTGGGCAGAGGGCAGGCTCCCTCTCTGCACCCACATCACTTTGTTCATGCCGGGGCTCTTGCCCACCACCTGCTCCCATGACTGTTGGTTCCTCTGTCTTCGTCATGAGCTTATGAACTCCTGGAGGGGCTGACTGGGCTTGATTTGTCTTGACGCTTCCAGGCCTAGCACAGTGTCTGGGGCATGGTGAGGGCTCAGGTATTATCTGTTTAATGAATGTGCACATTTTAAAGAGAACACTCTTATTTTAGTGTTCAGCAGAGAGAGGGTTTCAGAAATGGGTATTTGTTTTCTGACCAGAAAAAAAAGCAGATCAAGATCTAAATGCCATCATTTCTACTAGAATAGCATGGACTGTTGCCAGCCACTTTCTCTCATCAGAAAAAAGGCTCCTGTTCTAACCATTCACCAGCAATTTGTGCAACACGTTGCACATGAAGTGCTGTCAGCACTTACCACTCCCCAGGGCCCTGGGGGTGGAAAGGCCATGTATCTACCCTCACAACCTCCCATTCGGCTGATCTGTGTGAACCCATTTTACAGCTGAGGAAACTGTTACAATATTACAAGGAGCAGATATAAAATATGCACTTTAGAGAACAGAGGGTCAAATAAAATTCGGCCCTTTGCTTTGTAAGACTGCAACTGCCATCCATCTTTGCTTAAAGCCCTGTTACCAGCTCTGAGCTGTCCTCAGAATGGACTCAACTCTCTCAGCTCGACATTCAAGGTCCCTGGTTAATCCTCCCAGCTTCCATCTCTGAGTGAGTCCCTCTCTGACTCACCTCACCTCACCTGCACGGCCACAGCGAGTCCCTCCAAGAGGCAGCCCTCGTGTATGCTTCTCCTCTACCTGGAGACCTTCCCTGAAGTTTCTCACCCTCCCCGATATTCACCTAGCAGACCACCCCTCATCTCTAGGACGGAGTGGAGACAGCGTGTCCCCAGGAAGCTTCTCCGGCTCTGCCCCTCACTCTGCTCACATGCTTCCAAGGACGGGGAGCTCACTACCTCAAGCACCCCACCTCTTGGTCCCTCACACCCACTCTGATCAGAACACTGACAACTGGGGTGCTGTCTAGCAGGCCCTCCTAGTGAAACCATAAACAACTTGAGGGCAGGAGCTGAATCTCAGCATCCTTTTCCCCGGTGTCTAGCACTGGCGCTGATACAGAATAGGCACTCACATGTTTGTTGAATGGATTGGTCCTCCCTCTACCCAGAAGGCCAGACTTGGCAATAGTCTAGGTGGATGAATTCCAAGAGAATTGGTACCAGTGACCTGTGGGAGGTCCCAGGGGAAATTCCTACTCTAGCAAATTGGTACCACAATGACCAAATTAGGACAACTGCTCACTTGGACCTGATTTATCGATGCATCTTCTCCAAGCAGCCTTGAACCAGTGCCGGGCCACAGGCTCCTAGGACAGGGCGGCCAAGTCTCATTTACCTCCAGAGTGTCGGTACCTAGTAACCAATACGGGTTTTGGAATGAATGGCAAATACTCTACTGGTCAAGAACATCCATCTTTATTTCTATTTCAGGATGTTTTAGGGATGAAGGCTTTGAGACTCTCTGGGGAAGAGGGAGGAAGGGTACAGGATTCTCTGGAAAAGCCAACCAGAACATACAAGCCCAAGTCTTCACGGTGGCTCATGAGGCCTGCACCATCTGACCACTTCTCTCTGTCCTCACCTCCTTCCACTGTCCCTCGTTCCTTCCACTCCAATCTTCTTGCAGTTCCTTGAAGCCCAAGAACATTCCCACCTGAGAGCCTTTGTTCCCTTTTTCCTTCAAGCCTCCCTCCCTCGCTTTGTTCGGGTCCTGCTCCAATGACACCTAATCAGGGGGGCCTTCCCTGGTATCCTGCCTAAAACAGCAATGCCTGTTCCCCCAACTTCCTCTCACTCTGACTTGGCTTTATTATCATTATTTCTGCTTTATTTTTTCCATAACACTTAATACTACCTGGTATAGTATACGCTTATTTATTTATTGACACTCCCCTGATCCCACTAGAATGCAAGCTTGAAGAGAACAGGAATTTTGTTTTTTGCTTTGTTTTGTTTCGTGTGGATCCCTAACACCAAGAATACCCCTGCTGCGTAGGACATGCTCCATACATATTTGTGGAATGCACGGATGGCTGGATAAATGAATGCCCCACAATAGCTAACAGTCCACAGTCAAGGAAGAAAGCCAGTGCTGTGGGCCTGGATGAACATGTGCTTGAAACTTAACTGTCTCGCTGAGGGGCCAGGACACCTGCTCCCGAGCCAGGACACCTGGCTCCAACTGTGAGGACATTCCTCTGGGTCTTGGAAGTACACTGGTTTGAAGTGAAAAAGCTGCTGGGGGTGAGTTAGTTTTCAGCTACTATCCGATAGGACAAAGGATGGACTCAACAGGCCGGGAGGGTGGTGAGACCTGAGGTTGGATGTAACAGGGCAAACCTTCAAATGGCCGAACCACAGAGGGCGATCTGGCCAAGGCGAGGTGAGAACGGGCCGGTATTGAAGAGGAACTCTGAAATCAAGATTAACAGCTCTGGGCTTCCCTGGTGGCGCAGTGGTTGAGAGTCCGCCTGCCGATGCAGGGGACACGGGTCCGTGCCCCGGTCCGGGAAGATCCCACATGCCACAGAGCGGCTGGGCCCGTGAGCCATGGCCACTGAGCCTGCGCGTCCGGAGCCTGTGCTCCGCAACGGGAGAGGCCACGACAGTGAGAGGCCCGCGTACCGCAAAAAGAAAAAAAAAAGATTAACAGCTCTGGGCTTCCTTAACTGCGTGTGTAGACAAGGTCTGTCCCTAGACTCTAGGCACAGGTTCAAATGCAACCCAACGAGGGCTCAAAGCTGTACTGAAATACCTCTGATTAAGCTGACATTTTTTGAGGTTTACTATAAGCAAGAAACTATGCTAATGCATTACCGTCTCCTTTGCGCCTCACCACAAGCCTGCCACACAGGGAGGACTGTCCCCATCTTGCGGATGGGGAAACAGAAGCTCAGGAATTTACAACGATCTAGGCAAAATCACTCAACCGATAAATAGCAGAACTGAGATTTGAAGTCAGGTCTGTCTAATTTCAAAAGCTCTTCTCCTTCCTCTGAAGTACGCTACAGCTCAGGGACCCCTCTGGGGAAAGAAACCACAAGAGGAAGAAGGGAAGGGAGCACAAGATAAATCTGTTCCCCTCAAGAATGAGAATCTGGTATAAGGACCAAGCCTGGGATAAAATAATCCCAGGAACTCAGAATTGGAAAATACCTGAGAAGTCACCTGGTCTTACAGGTGATTCTCAGCTTCATGAAATGCTTCTGGTTTTAGTTTTGAGGGACAATCAGGATATCTAAATGCAAAAGAAGAGCTTTAGGAGAGGAGAGCAGATGGTCACAGCAGCAACCGCTGAAAGAGTAACAGGTGTGAGATCATCTCAGTGTACGGTCACTTCCTTCGTGACTCCTGACCTTGGATGTGTGGGTGCCCTGGGCCAGCTTAGAGGAGATGTGCTAATACAACAAAGTCCAAGGAGCTGAAATCAGCAGACCTTGAGTCATTGGAGAGGGATGTCAGCCCGTGTCAGGTCCAAGTTCAATGATGTTCAAGTAGGTGTGGCCCTCTCCTTCCTGATAAGAAGAAAAGTGCCCGTAACTGGGAGAAGGTGAAAGAGGGAGAGAACCAACATGCTGGCAGTGAGGGAAGGGGGCAAGGGGAGTGGTGATCTGAGGCTGGTGCACCGCAGTGCCGAATTTACCTCTAAATTCAGCCGCATTTACCTCTAAAAATGTTACAGCAAGTGAGATGCCAGCCAGACTTCCGGCATGAGACCTAAATTCCATGCCAGGTGGGCTACTTCTCTCCCTGCTGGTCTCAGTCTGGATGGCCAGAAAGAAGCCCTCAGATGCATTCTGCAGGGACAAAGCGACCTCCAGCAACAGCTCTAATCTGCTCTCCCCCTGCATGTAGTTGCAAGCGACTGTTTCCTGCCTAAACACTAAAAAGACTAAAGATAGCAACAGCTCCCACTCAGAATGCAGTTATAGAACCCAGGGACATTTAAGCACTTCGAAATTACAGCTACTTTGAAGTGCACATCGATTCTTCATTATGTCCTTGTTTTTTTTGCTTTTCGGTTTTTTTCCTTGTACATGTATGCGGTGTTAGGAAGGATGGCTTCCAATCAGAGATGACAAATCTGGTGGAAGGACCATCCTCAATACTTGCAGGTATCCCGTAAGCCTGCATATCGCAGATTCTCTGCACTACGACGTTGGTCATCACCGTGATGCTGGCCATAAGCAGAGACAGTTGATTCTTACCTGGAGATCTCCCTTGTGACTCAGATTCACCAATCCAGGCTGATGGAACGAACCAGATGAGCAGCTGTTTGGCCAAGACAAGTCTGGCTCCCTAAATCAGGGCTGTGGTCCCCGAGAGTCCTGTGGTTTCTCTGTCCTTGGTGAGTGATAACCTGCAGAAAGGGAATGCAAGTGATGTTACCAGGAGAGGCCGTTTCCTCTTCTCCTCTCATCATAATACATTCTTTTAAGGAGAGCAGAGAGAGTCCCAGAATCACAGATTCCTAGGGCTGGAAGAAATGCAATAACCTGGTCTAATGCTTCTGTAGTTGAGGAAACTGAGGCTCAGAGAAGAAAAGAGCTTCCTTCAAGGGTTTAGCCGCTCGGCATGAGATTCCAGATTAGAATGTGTCTCTGACTCTCTGGTCTCTGGAATTTTTTAAAAAAGCAGCCACATGATTGGGCTGGCTTCTCAAACAAGTGGTCACTGACCCTGAATAGAAGTCTTTTATTTAACGGATTTTCAAGACGGGAGGTGGCACTTTGCTCCGCATTTTGCTCTTTCTGTAGTTTTACTCCTGGGGGTTGAGTAAAACAGTCCAGCTCAGGCACGGGGTTGGGAGGATTCTCCCTTTATCTCATTAGAAAAATACTGTTATGGAATAGTGGGACCTGTGGGCACAGCGGTGGGTGGACTTGGTTTTTTAATGATAGATGTATGTGCACCCAGCCTCTAGGTCTCCTGGTCTCTCTCTGTCTCTATCTCTCTGTCTCTTTCTGTCTGTCTGTCTCTCTCTCCATGTTTCATGAAAACACAGGAACAGACATGGGTTTTCCTCCCATGAGTATCATTTATTATGTGATTTTTCTTGTTTTTTTTATTAAAGTCTAGTTGATTTACAATGTTGTATTACTTTCTGGTGTACAGCAAAGTGATTCAGTTATACATGCACACACACACACACACACACACATATATGTTCTTTTTCAGATTCTTTTCCATTATGGTTTATTACAGGATACTGAATATAGTTCCCTGTGCTACACAGTAGGACCTTGTTGTTTTATTATGTGATTTTTCTGAACACCAAACATTTGAACAGCCACTCCTCTGGGCCAAAAACCAAAACCAAAGAAGGGATCTCACATTTGTTAAGCAAATAATACCTAACAGGCACATCGGTGAACCTTACATTTTCCTAATTTGTCCTCAAAAATTCTGCTAAAGGTACCAGGAACTCCATTTTTCTGGTTAGGGAACCGAGCTAGAGAGAACTAGAGTGCCCTGAAGAGTCATAAAGAGAGTTCGGTGCAGAACCACGCATGAACTCATATCTAACTCCCAAATCGATGTTTTGTCCATCTAAACTGGACTAGAGCTATTAGGCCAAAACACTAGGAGTTGTCTTATTTTTCCAGTGTGTTAGCTGGAAGGCAGGAGAAAGTTCTTTGGCAGCTGTTAACGTTGCAAGGACGTGAAGGGTTATTCTCGTTAGGTTCTCATTCAGACAGGAGGCTCTAAAGGCCCTGGCTTCCTGTATACTGCCAGCCAGGGCTCATGTGCCCCAGAGAAGCCAGGCCGGCCCTGGCTCTGAGCAACCAGAGGGCCCATCAGGAAATCGTGATGATCAACGCTCGGTCTCTGTTCCTGTTCTGGGACAGGGCTGGAGAGATGGGGTGGGGATGGAGAAAAGAGGAAGAGAAAACAGGAAGTTGGGGGGAAGGGAAGGATATGATAGAGAAAACACAGCGACTTTAGCCTGATGAGAAAGTGATTTCTGAGCCCTGCATTTTGGGAAACCAGGTCACAGTGGTAGTGGCGGAGAGGAGTTTGTTTCCTCTGAATTTGGGGTTGTGCCTGTGAATTTCCATCAGAGCACAGCCTGAGGAAAAGGGTGCCTGCCACAGGTGCTGTTTCCCAGGGGCACCTGAGTGTAGATACTGGAGAAGGTGAATTTCTAAAAAAGAATCCCCAGGTGAGACCACCTCTCTGACCTCTTGACTGTAGCTGAGGCCAGATGAGTCATAGAAGGACCTGGAAACATGAAAAGCTTTCGAGGTGATCAGGCATCAGGGGCGCTATCCCATCCCCACCACTTTCCTTCTCAAATGGCCCTCAAAATTATAACCCATTTTCAGTGTATTTGATTAGGACTTGATTCCCCCAGTGGGCCAGGAAGAATCCCGCTTTCTTCTACTGCAAAACTAAGAGGGTCAGGCCAGCAGAACGCTGAGTCTCCTCCAGATCATGACTCTAATAAGATACTTCCAGAATCTTTCCCTACCATTTTGTCCACTCTACTTAATTATAGACACTACACAAGTTCCCCAGCTCCCAATGCTCATCACGAAGGCTGGCAGTCACCTGGTAAGTTGAACAACACACAAACAGACAACCCTAATAATAATCCAATCACACTGTAACACCAATAGTAGTAATACTCTACAGTTTCCCGATGGGTACTAGAAGGTGGGCAGGGAACACAGAGCCCCCTAACAGGCAAGCCCTCAGATACCAATTCCACCCACTCCAGTGGTTCCCCAAACTGGCTGTGCAACTGGAGAAGCTAAAAAGGAAAAAGTACCATCCCAACCTGGAGTAGGGGCCAAGCTTCTGGAGAGTTACGTCACCAACTGGCTCTGGTCCACGGACCAGCATTTAGATACCTTGGATCCTAACCCAACCCTCACCAGGTCCCACCTCCTCCCATCTTACTGATTCAATCACGGAGACCCTACCATGGAGGAGCTCGCTCCAGGGATCTGTCCTTGACTCTCTAAACCACTCCCCCCCACCATCCAAATAAACACAGAGCAATAAAAAGTAAGCCTATCCTTGAGAGGATTCCAAGCTTTTTGAAGAGCTGGCTGGTGGTTTCCTGTGTGAGTCACTCACAGGCCAGAGGTCCCTCAGGGTGAACAGAGATTGAGTAGGGAAAGACACTTACAACCCCCGTCTAGGTCCTCACCAGAAGCCCAACCTCACACGACATCCACAAGTCCGCTTCCGTCGCCAGTGGTTATGAACGACCAGAGATGCTGCCAGCGAGCGTCCCTCTGCTCCGTGAAGGAGACTGACACCACCTGGGACCGTCAGGAGGTGGCACACCTAGCAGCCAGAAACACTTTTCAGCATCTTGTCTTCTTTGGTCATTTTCAGAGAGGGACAAAGCATGGGGTCATTAGCACACTTTAAAAATGGGGAAGCTGAAATCTAGAGACATAAAATGACTTCTCCCAGGTCACACAACAGAACCAAAACTAGAACAGCCATCTGCTGACCTCCAGTCCAGTGACCTGTGACCTTACCACTACATCCTGTGCTCCCCTTACCCCCCACGCCCCCATTCACGGGAGGGGCTGACAACAGCTGTGTGTCTTCCGCTTTTGCATGGTTCTGGAAGTGACAGGGCTGGGCAGGGGGCAAACTGAGAGAAGGCGATGCAAACAGATGGTGAGGGGACTGGAGGGCCTGGAAGACCACCCTCCTGCCCTCCAGGCTGAGCAGACACGGAATCTAAAGGCAGGGTGGGAGCCTGCTTGTTCAAGCCCCAAGTTAACCAGCAGCGGAGCCTATCCCGAGTCAGGGAACCTCATTATGGCCTCTCCCACAGCACCAGGAGTCCTGGCCAATGAGAAGAATTACAAACGGGTAGGTTTTTTGTTTGTTTTTTAATATCTTTATTAGAATATAATTGCTTTACAATGGTGTGTTAGTTTCTGCTTCATAACAAAGTGAATCAGCTATACATATAAATACATCCCCATATCTCCTCCCTCTTGCGTCTCCCTCCCACCCTCCCTATCCCACCCCTCTAGGTGGACAGAAAGCACTGAGCTGATTTCCCAGTACTATACAGCTGCTTCTCACTAGCTATCCATTTTACATTTGGTAGTGTATATATGTCCATGCCGCTCTCTCACTTCTTCCCAGCTTACCCTTCCCCCTCCCCATGTTGTCAAGTCCATTCTCTATGTCTGCGTCTTTATTCCTGCCCTGCCCCAAGGCTCTTCAGAACCATCTTTTTTTTTTTTAGATTCCATATACATGTGTTAGCATACGGTATTTATTTTTCTCTTCTGACTTACTTCACTCTGTATGACAGACTCTAGGTCCATCCACCTCAGTACAAATAACTCAATTTCGTTTCTTTTTATGGCTGAGTAATATTCCATTGTATATATGTGCCACATCTTCTTTATCCATTCCTCTGTCAACAGACACTTAGGTTGCTTCCATGTCCTGGCTATTGTAAATAGAGCCACAGTGAACATTGTGGTACATGACTCTTCTTGAATTACGGTTTTCTCAGGGTATATGCCCAGTAGTGGGATTGCTGGGTTGTATGGTAGTTCTATTTTTATTTTTTTAAGGACCCTCCATACTGTTCTCCATAGTGGCTGTATCAGTTTACATTCCCACCAACAGTGCAAGAGGGTTCCCTTCTCTCCACACGCTCTCCAGCATTTATTGTTTGTATATTTTTTGATGATGGCCATTCTGACTGGTGTGAGGTGATGTCTCATTGTGGTTTTGATTTGCATTTCTCTAATGATTAGTGATGCTGAGCATCCTTTCATGTGTTTGTTTGCAATCTGTATACCTTCTTTGGAGAAATGTCTATTTAGGTCTTCTGCCCATTTCTGGGTTGGGTCGTTTGTTTTCTTGATATTGAGCTGCATGAGCTGCTTGTAAATTTTGGAGATTAATCCTCTGTCAGTTGCTTCACTTGCAAATATTTTCTCCCATTCTTTTTATGGTTTCCTTTGCTGTGCAAAGCCTTTTAAGTTTCATTAGGTCCAATTTGTTTATTTTATTACTTCCATTTCTCTAGGAGGTGGGTCAAAAAGGATCTTGCTGTGATTTATGTCATAGACTGTTCTGCCTATGTTCTCTCCTTTAAGAGTTTTATAGTGTTTGGCCTTACATTTAGGTCTTTAATCCATTTTAGTTTATTTTTGTGTATGGTGTCAGGGAGTGTTCTAATTTCATTCTTTTACATGTAGCTGTTCAGTTTTGCCAGCACAACTTATTGAAGAGGCTGTCTTTTCTCCATTGTATATTCTTGCCTCCTTAATCAAAAATAAGATGGCCATATGTGCGTGGGTTTATCTCTGGGCTTTCTATCTTGTTCCATTGATCTATATTTCTGTTTTTGTGCCAGTACCATACTGTCTTGATTACTGTAGGTTTGTAGTATAGTCTGAAGTCTGGTAGCCTGATCCCTCTAGCTCTGTTTTTCTTTCTCAAGACTGATTTGGCTATTCGGGGTCTTTTGTGTTTCCATACAAGTTGTGAAATTTTTTGTTCTAGTTCTGTGAAAAATGCCATTGGTAGTTTAAAAGGGACTGCACTGAATCTGTAGATTGCTTTGGGTAGTATAGTCATTTTCACAATGTTGATTCTTCCAGTCCAAGAACATGGTATATCTCACCATCTGTTTGTATCATCTTTAATTTCTTTCATCAGTATCTTATAGTTTTCTGCATACAGGTCTTTTGTCTCCTTAGGTAGGCTTATTCCTAGGTATTTTATTCTTTTGGTTGCAGTGGTAAATGGGAGTGTTTCCTTAATTTCTCTTTCAGATTTTTCATCATTAGTGTATAGAAATGCAAGAGATTACTGTGCATTAATTTTGTATCCTGCTACTTTACCAACTTCATTGATTAGCTCTAGTAGTTTTCTGGTAGCATCTTTAGGATTCTCTATGTATAGTATCATGTCATCTGCAAACAGTGACAGCTTTACTTCTTTTCTGATTCAGATTCCTTTTATTTATCTTTTCTGATTGCTGTGGCTAAAACTTCCAAAACTATGTTGAGTAATAATGGTGAGAGTGGACAACCTTGTCTTGTTCCTGATCTTAGAGGAAATGGTTTCAGTTTTTCACCATTGAGAATAATGTTGGCTGTGGGTTTGTCATATATGGCCTTCATTATGTTGAGGTAAGTTCCCTCTATGCCTACTTTCTGGAGGGTTTTTACCATAAAAGGGTGTTGAATTTTGTAGAAAGCTTTTTCTGCATCTTTTGAGATGATCATACGGTTTTTCTCCTTCAATGTGTTAATATGGTTTATCACATTGATAGATTTGTGTATACTGAAGAATCCTTGCATTCCTGGGATAAACCCACTTGATCATGGTGTATGATCCTTTTAATGTGCTGTTGGATTCTGTTTGCTAGTATTTTGTTGAGGATTTTTGCATCTATGTTCATCAATGATATTGGCCTGTAGTTTTCTTTCTTTGTGACATCTTTGTCTGGTTTTGGTATCAGGGTGATGGTGGCCTCATAGAATGAGTTTGGGAGTGTTCCTCCCTCTGCTATAGTTTGGAAGAGTTTGAGAAGGATAGGTGTTAGCTCTTCTCTAAATGTTTGATAGGATTTGCCTGTGAAACCATCTGGTCCTGGGCTTTTGTTTGCAGAAGACTTTTAATCACAGTCTCAATTTCAGTGCTTGTGATTGGTTTGTTTATATTTTCTATTTCTTCCTGGTTCAATCTCTGAAGGTTGTGCTTTTCTAAGAATTTGTCCATTTCTTCCTGGTTGTCCATTTTATTTGCATATAGTTGCTTGTAATAATCTCTCATGATCCTTTGTATTTCTGCATGTCAGTTGCTACTTCTCCTTTTTCATTTCTAATTCTATTGATTTGAGTCTTTTCTCTTTTTTTCTTGATGAGTCTGGCTAATAGTTTATCAATTTTGTTTATCTTCTCAAAGAACCACCTTATACTTTTATTGATCTTTGCTGTCGTTTCCTTCATTTCTTTTTCATTTACTTCTGATCTGATCTTTATGATTTCTTTCCTTCTGCTAACTTTGGCATTTTTTTGTTCTTCTTTCTCTAATTGCTTTAGGTGTAAGGTTAGGTTGTTTATTTGAGATGTTTCTTGTTTCTTGAGGTAGGACTGTATTGCTATAATCTTCCCTCTTAGAACTGCTTTTCCTGCATCCCATAGGTTTTGGGTCGTCGTGTTTTCATTGTCATTTGTTTCTAGGTATTTTTTGATTTCCCCTTTGATTTCTTCAGTGATCTCTTGGTTATTTAGTAGTGTATTGTTTAGCCTCCATGTGTTTGTATTTATTACAGATTTTTTCCTGTAATTCATATCTAGTCTCATAGCGTCGTGGTCAGAAAGGATACTTGATACAATTTCAATTTTCTTAAATTTATCAAGGCTTGATTTGTGACCCAAGATATGATCTCTCCTGGAGAATGTTCCATGAGCACTTGAGAAGAAAGTGTATTCTGTTGTTTTTGGATGGAATTTCCTATAAATATCAATTAAGTCCATCTTGTTTAATGTATCATTTAAAGCCTGTGTTTCCAGGGCTTCCCTGATGGCACAGTGGTTGAGAGTCCGCCTGCCGATGCAGGGGACAGGGGTTCGTGCCCCGGTCCGGGAGGACCTCACATGCCACGGAGCAGCTGGGCCCGTGAGCCATGGCCGCTGAGCCTGAGTGTCCGGAGCCTGTGCTCCGCAACAGGAGAGGCCACAACAGTGAGAGGCCCACGTACCACCAAAAAAAAAAAAAAAAAGCCTGTGCTTCCTTATTTACTTTCATTTTGGACGATCTATCCATTGGTGAAAGTGGGGTGTTAAAAATCCCCTACTATGATTGTGTTACTGTTGATTTCCCTTTTTATGGCTGTTAGCATTTGTGTTATGTATTGAGGTGCTCCTCTGTTGGGTGCATAAATATTTACAATTGTTATATCTTCTTCTTGGATTGATCCCTTGATCATTATGTAGTGTCCTTGTCTCTTGTAATAGTCTTTATTTTAAAGTCTATTTTGTCTGATATGGGAATTGCTACTCCAGCTTTCTTCTGATTTCCATTTGCATGGAATATCTTTTTCCATCCCCTCTCTTTCAGTCTGTATGTGTCCCTAGGTCTGAAGTGGGTCTCTTGTAGACAGCATATTCATGGGTCTTCTTTTTGTATCCATTCAGCCAGTCTGTCTTTTGGTTGGAGCATTTAATCCTACCTTAAAGTAGCTATCGATATGTATGTTCCTATTACCATTTTCTTAATTGTTTTGAGTTTGTTATCGTAGGCCTTTTCCTTCTCTTGTGTTTCCTTTAGCTGTTGTTGTAAAGCTGGTTTGGCGGTGCTGAATTTTGTTAACTTTTGCTTGTCTGTAAAGGTTTTAATTTCTCCGTAGAATCTGAATGAGATCCTTGCTGGGTAAAGTAATATTGGCTGTAGGTTTTTTCCCTTTCATTACTTTAAATATGTCCTGCCACTCCCTTCTGTCTTGCAGAATTTCTGCTGAAAGATCAGCAGTTCACATTATGGGGATTCCATTGTATGTTATTTGTTTTTCTTCCCTTGATGCTTTTAATATTTTTTCTTTGTGTTTAAATTTTGATAGCTTGATTAATATATGTCTTGGTGTGCTTCTCCTTGGATTTATCCTGTATGGGACTCTCTGTGCTATCTGGACTTGATTGACTATTTCCTTTCCCATATTAGGGAAGTTTTCAACTATAATCTCTTCAAATATTTTCTCAGTCCCTTTCTTTTTCTCTTCTTCTTCTGGGACCCTTATAATTCGAATGTTGGTGCATTTAATGTTGTTCCAGAGGTCTATAAGACTGTCCTCAGTTCTTTTCATTCTTCTTTCTTTATTCTGCTCTGCAGTAGTTATTTCCACTATTTTATCTTCCAGGTCATTTATCCGTTCTTCTGCTATTGATTCCTTATAGAGAACTTTTAATTTCATTTATTGTGTTGTTCATCATTGTTTGTTTGCTCTTTATTTCTTCTAGGTCCTTGTTAAACGTTTCTTGTATTTTCTCCATTCTATTTCCAAGATTTTGGATATCTTTCCTATCATTACTCTGAATTCTTTTTCAGGTAGACTGCCTATTTCCTCTTCATTTGTTTGGTCTAGTGGGTTTTTACCTTGCTCCTTCATCTGCTGTGTACTTCTCTGTCTTCTCATTTTGCTTTACTTACTGTGTTTGGGGTCTTCTTTTTGCAGGCTGCAGGTTCGTAGTTCCCATTGTTTTTGGTGTCTGCCCCCAGTGGCTAAGGTTGGTTCAGTGGGTTGTGTAGGCTTCCTGGTGGAGGGGACTGGTGCCTGTGTTCTGGTGGATGAAGCTGGATCTTGTCTTTCTGGTGGGCAGGGCCACATCCGATGGTGTGTTTTGGGGTGTCTTTGACCTTATTATGATTTTGGGCAGCCTCTCTGCTAATGGGTGGGGTTGTGTTCCTGTCTTGCTAGTTGTTGGCATAGGGTGTCCAGCACTGTAGCTTGCTGGTTGTTGAGTGGAGCTGGGTCTTAGCATTGAGATGGAGAGCTCTGGGAGAGCTTTTGCCATTTGAATATTACATGGGGCCAGGAGGTCTCTGGTGGACCAATGTCCTAACTTCGGCTCTCCCACCTCAGAGGCACAGGCCTGACACCTGGCTGGAGCACCAAGATCCCGTCAGCCACATGGCTCAGAAGAAAAGGGAGAAAAAAAGAAAGAACAAATGAAAGAAAGATAGTGAGAGAGAGAGAGAGAGAGAGAAAGAGAGAGAGAGAGAGAGAGAGAGAGAGAGAGAAAGAAAGAAAATTTTAAAGTTGTTAAAATAAAAAATTTTTTAAAATTCTTAAAAATAAAAAAATTTAAAAGTAATAAAAAAAAAAGAAAGAAAGAAGAGAGCAACCAAACCAAAAAACAAATCCACCAATGATAACAAGTGCTAAAAACTATACTAAAAAAAACAAAAAGGGATAGACAGAACGCTAGGACAAATGGTAAAAGCAAAGCTATACAGACAAAACCACACAAAGAAGCATACGCATTCACACTCACAAAAAGAGAAAAAGGAAAAAAAAATATATATCTTTTGGGAAGTTTGAAGTCTTCTGCCAGCACTCAATAGGTGTTCTGTAGGAGTTGTTCCACATATAGATGTATTTCTGATGTATTTGTGGGGAGGAAGGTGATCTCCACGTCTCGGTCCTCTACCATCTTGAAGGTCTCTCCCAAACGGGTAGGGTTTTAGATAACAAATATGACTCCTGTTCTTTAGGGACCTGTGGTGCATCAGGCATCATTTAATGCTGGACACCTGGTGACTCCCTGAAACCTCTCAGCAGCCACACTAGACAGATAGGCGTTATTCTTGCCCACTTTTACAGACGAGGAAACTGAGGCACTTGCCCAAGGGACCTGGCTTTTGAGTGGCAGAGCCAAGATTTGAATTCCTGCAGTCTGGCTCCAGTTCCTGCTCTTAACTGCTATGTGGTTAACACTCCATCTCAAAGCAGTTACATTAAAAAAAAGAAAAAAGGAAAGAACGGGAGAGTCATGCACAACAGTCTATCAGTGGAAAGAAACAGGGATAAAGGAAGGGCACTAGGAACAGATAACACCTTCATTCCAAAGGCAGAGGAAAGGAGGAAACTCTCCAGGCGGGAAATATTGATTGAAAAGTGCTGAACAGGCAGGACTGGGATTCTGGTCCCCAGCCCTTTTTTGGTGGCAGCCCCCCGGTGTCAGCCAGCACCAGTAAATGACTTCCTGGCCTTGGTGCTGACACAGCATCACCCGTGGGAGGGGTAAGTGGAGTGGGCTGGGGAGGGGATGGAGGGAGGGCCCAAGATGGGAGAGTCATCAGGGTGGGTGGAAGGGATGATGTTTTGGGAACCCAGCTCCCATGTCACAGAGGGTGGGACCCACTGGGCAGGCTGGCTAGCAAGATCCTGCCGAGAGTCCCCACATCAAACGGTGAGTGCACATACTCCCAGGGCCACCCGGTTCTGGGGATGCTGGGTGAGTTCAGCCTCACAGAGGCCCAGAGAGCAGGGCAGGACAGGGATCACCCCTCAGCATTTCACAGACGGGGAGACTAGAGCCGCAATAATAACTGTCATGACATCATCGTCGTCAGCATCATTATCACCAGCGTCATCGTCATGGCAACCACCATTTGTTGGAGCCTGTGATGCATCAGGAAATGAACTAGATGCTTTACATGGGTTACTCAGTAAACATCAACTCTGTGAGGGCCGTAACATTATTGCTAATTTATGGTTGAGATAAGCTAAATAATATCCTAAAGGTCAAAAAGCTAGTTGGCTAGGAGGAAGGATTTGAACTGCTGTCTGACATTTTGGCCCATGGTGTCACCTCTAAGCCACATGTGCCGTGACATGGTGACAGGCTCTGCCCATGACTGATGGTGCTAACCCACAGCCAACTTCTGAGCTGTTAAAGCACGTAGGTCCAGGTCTTTAAACTTAAATATATTATCCACACTCCAACTATACTAAGTGCACATACATGGTTACATACAATTAAGGGGACCGTGTGATTTATCATCCAAACCTGGGTACTCCTGAGGGTGAAAAGGGTCTATTAATAATGCTGCCGGGACAAGGCATAAACCAGGCCTGTCCCAGGCACACGAGGACATAGGGTCATCCTGCTATAACCCACAGTCCCGGGGTGAGTTCCTTTACGTCTCGCTATGTTGGTGGGAAAATCTCCTGAACGATCCCCTGCTTTTCAATCCACCCAAACACTCCTTGGCAACAACTCACTCTCCCTCTGCTCACCAGAACGTCTTCTAAGTCCACTGGACCGGCAGGCCTCATGCGAGCTGATCTTAAAGCAGGCATGCTATGACTCGGGAAGCAAGGGTGTGACTAGTTCGGCAATATATTTTGAAAGGACTGCTGGGTGTCCTGTGCCCTTGCGCCCAAAACCTGAACGTGTGGCTGCTCTGATCATCAGCCAGTCCCCCAAACCTGAGGGCCTGGCGGCTCCCCCATCTCCTGTGGCCTAAGGTAATGGGACGGGCAACCAGTGTGAGCTGGGCTGCCCAGCCCTCTGCGGAAACTGTCGTCCACTGGCAGGACGCAAGACCCCGCTTCCTCGGGGGGCAGCGCGCGGCTGGGACAGGTGGCCTGTCTCCATTCCCAGCAGGCACTGACCTCCCCCACCCCCGGAGGGTGTGGGGCTGTAGCCCTCTGGCCAGGGATCTCCCCTTTGATCCCACAGGCCTGGGGAGGATGGAGGCTGCACTTAAAGCTTGCTGTTTGTTTCTTAAGAATCTGCCTTCTTAAGAATCTCTGGTAGAGAGGAAGAAGAATCTGCTCTTCTTTTGAAACCAGGAAATCAGTCTTGAATCAAACTCACACATCAATACAAGTAAAGTGAAATGCTAACAAGAAAGCAACAGGCGTTGGTCCACTCTCTGAAGAGTGTTTCCTGCATTTATTTAATCAGTGGCATCCCAGGACTTCTGCTCCTGTGATTTTCTGACAGCTCAGGGAAGCTTCATCATGCTGGCGAGCCCAGAGACCCCTGAAGGGGCTCAGGGCTCTGACCCTGCAATAACACAGCCAGCCAGCCTCTTTACTTCTTTTGCATAGAAGATTTTGCCAGTGATAGCTTTTCGTAATGAGGAAGACCTTTTTTTTTTTTTTTTTCCAAATTAGGCCACATTCACAGGTTGTTGGGGGTTAGGGCATGGACTTATCTTTTTGGGGACCACTATTCAACCCACTACTGCTGTCATTATTATTGTTACTACTATTATTAATATTATTATGAATGCTATTCGGGGGACACCTGAAACCTGGGGGTGGTAAGGCACCGCCACCCAGCAAGTAGGTGGAAAAGCCAGGACTAGAACATACTTCTCCCAACGGACTCCTGTTTCTTCTTCCTCAGCATGTAGCCTCTCATGCTAGCGGCCCAGGGTGCGAAGCCAAGAACGGAGCAGGAAGCAGCCTACAGACAGACAGTGAGTGAGCCTGGGCTCAGGCGATCCTAGACTGTCGGGGGGCAACAGAGGATGAGGGTGATGGGACCATCACAACTACAGGAGTGTCGCTTTTCTGGAGGGAAAAGGGCACAACTTAACAGGTTTGCATGCGTGACCATCACAGGTGACACAAGCCTGGATGCCTTGATGTAGCACGAATGCTTTATGGTGGGTCAAGGAAACCTTGGTGTATGCTGAACTTGGCCTTGGCTGGGCTGTGTGACCTTTAGTCCCTCACTACTTCTCTCTGATCTTCAGATGCAAAGTCTGCTCAATGCAGACTTACAGCCATATGCACCAGCAAGCCTCTGTGGGCTACTCTGAAGATCAAACGAGCCTTTGCTTCTACAGTACCATAGCTATTTATGCTCATGCATTATCTCTGCCATTGGATGGAAAGGTCCTTAAGAGGAGGGGCCCACCTCTTACTGATTTTCACAAGCTATTGTAATAGGCCCGAAGCCCTGCACAAATGACAAATACTGGCGGTTGAATTGGTATGAGTCAGCTTCCCTGAGGGCAGCGAACGGCTCGGTGTGGCTGGGGAGGGAGGAAGAGGCAGCAGAGATACAGCAGAAATAGGCTGGTGTCAGGCTATGGTGGACTTTCCCCGCGTCCATGCTTTTTGTGACGTCAGACAGCAAGCTAGCCTATCAGATGCTTTTGTAAGTGTCAGTAGGAGGATGGGGCTGTGGAAAGAGCCTGGGGTCTCATGCCCAACAGTCCTGAACTGTAACTTCTTGGAGACTTGGCTGCCCTGTCTGTACAATGGGAACGATCACTCCCTTGCAGACATCTGGGTCACCCAAGATTAAAAGTGACCAGTGCAGTACCTTGCACCTAACTGAACTTCAGCAAATACAACTGGCCCCCTAAATAAGTGGGACAAAACTGACTTGGGCTGTCAGAGTCAATGATTGTTATGGAAGTTCAAGGTCAGTGCTGCCTGGAAGTAACTAAGAAACGGTACCATGGCCATATTGCACTGAGCACAGCCTGAGAGGCAGTCTGGCTGGAGGGATTTGTTGTCCAAGTTCCCAACGACTCTGGTGCACTCCAGCACCTCGTGCAAATAGTGGCGGCACTCATGCACCCCAAAGCCATGAGGGTCTCACACGGCAAATACCACCCAAGGACCACAAACCACCTGTGAACTCCCAGCAGCCCCTGGCTATCGGCTTGTGCTGGGTGTTAAGTGGCTTGTGTTGGGTGTTCTAGAGACCCTGCTCACGCCACAAGGCTCGGTGGGAGGCGAGGCACTGGAGGTCAAGAAGCAGGAGATCTGGGCTCCAGTTTCTGCTCTGACCCTAAATCTCTCTCAGACCCGGGGCACATCACTCACCGCCCCCTGTATCATGAATGAAATGGTCTTTGGAACTTAGGGCTCTCAACGTCTAGAACAGCCCTTCAGTGGAGCGTTTCTGGAAGAGCTCAGCCTGTGATATATACTGCCCTTTGAGAGAGTGATTTTCCGACAAGCCAGGCCTCTGCTAAAAGCACCGTGCAAGTGGAGGCCCTCCTGCAGACACCCCAGGTCAAATCCAGCAGGTTCTAGTTTTCACCCCACCGATTCCTGCTGTGCAACCTTGGGTGAGTCACTTTACCCCTCTGAGCCTCAATCTCCTCATGTGAGCCTCAGAGATAATGATATTTAGCTCATGCCACTTCCCAGCAAACTCTGTTTTCTAAAACGTCACAGAAAGTACAAATCTCATTTCTCTCGGACGCGACAAGGCTAGTCAGCCTTTACCTTCCAGGACAGAGCCAGACATACCTTCACAAAGCAGCGATGGGAGAAAACAAGCGCCTTCCATTATTCGCAGTAAGAGGAGAGGGGCCCAGTCAACGTGGGGAAGAGCGACTGAGAACTACCTGTGGTGACAGCTGGCAGCCGGCTTATCTGCACTGATGACAAGACGAGGGTCACTCTGGCCCAGGCAGACAAACACTGGGGATCCTCAGACAATAGCACAGCTGCTCCGGTTCCTGGGCCCCCTGCTGCCAGGCAAATTAGGAGTCATTTGATCAACATTCATCGTCAAGATGCAAAGGGATTCTGCCTTTTCCAGTGGCACAGGGATGCAGGGGGCAAATGCACACACACACCCCCATCAGGGTCCTGGGGTCCCTATACCTTGCGATGGGGAAAAGAGAAGTGGGAACTGCGGACAGAAAAATGCCTGGGATGAGATCCTCATAGAAACCGACTACAGAAAAATGCACTTTCTCTGTGAGACCCACTAATATCCAACAAAACCCATATTCCTAAGCCTAGTGTTCAGGTCTCTCCACAAACACATCCATACTGATTGAGAACCATCCTTATATAAGCTCTCAATTTAAGCCCAGTGTGATTTACTGCAGCTCTGTGTTTTCTTGCTCTGTTCCGCAGCCTAGACTTACCCCTTCATATACCTCCATCCTTTCTACGATCCATCCAAGCAGCAGTGGCCTCACCTCCTCCATGAAGTCTTCTCTGATACTCTTCTGATACCCAGTCCTCCACACTGATCTCTCTTTTGTCTGAACTCTCATAGCACTTTCTGTCTGCACCACTCAGCATTTAGTGCCAGTGGGTTGCTTCATCACTTTTTGACTGGACTCTTACATCAGCCTCTTAACTGGCTTCATCCTGCCTGGACTCTGTCCCCATGCTCTGCAGGAAGAGCTCTCTAAAGCACATCTGATGATGTGTCTTCCCTGCTTAAAACTCTGCAAGCACTTCCCACCACTTCTAAGGTCAAATCCAAATGCCACAGCATACTCCCACCCCTCCCCTGAGGCTGCCCACACTCAAGTCACACCACAGTACTCCTGAGGTTATATAATGCGGTGGTACCAAAAGTGGGACAAGAACTCAGCTGAGGGTTCTTCCCACAGTCCCAGGTTCTCCCAGGTCTAACGCTGGACCACAGGGAAGATGGCTAGGAGCAAACGGCACTGAACCATGGCCAAGGTGAAAGAAATCAAGACCAACTAAGCCCTTAGTCTTGATAAGCTTACAATATTATGGCAGTCAGCCAATCCACCAACCAACCAAGTGGGAGAGTAGGCATCTGAGACTCAGACATAAGATAGCTCATTTGTTCTTTACAACAACAGTGATGAGGACATTTTCAAAGCTGTGGAAACTGAGGCTAACAGAAGTCGCAGCTCATATCTGGACTAAAACGCCAGCCAAGATCCGACTTTGATGTTCCAGAATGCTATATCCCATAGCCCAGTGGCCATTACTACATTGTACCTCTAAGCACCTTACACTCAACACGTCTGATGCCGAACAGCAGCACTTAGCTCCAAAGAGTTCATTCTGTCCAGGCGACCCTACTGATGAGCTCCTGCAACTCCTTAGATGGAAAGATTGTGAAAACTGGATGTTCCTTTAACAGAAGAGGGAGAAAATTCCACTCTAACTGTTCTATACTTATCCAAAGACGTGATCAAAAACCCTGACCAGGCTAATGCTTCCTCCATCACACTTCCTAGCAATAATTGTGTGTGTTTATGGGGGAAAGGGTAGAAGAACAAGGTCCAGAAGAGAGCAAGACTGATATTTGGACAGAAGCACGCATGGAAACAATGGGAGCCTGGAGCCAGCTGGCACCAGCCCACCAGAGCCAATTATACGTATGTCTTCCCAACTTCATATTCAGTGAGGTCTTGTAATTAGAAACCAGCCACGTGGGAATGTTTACACCATGGAAATTGGCAAACACTCCTAGTCAGGTTTGTTTTGTTTTTGTTTTTCCCAGAGAATCAGTTATTAAACATTTACCAGCCACCACTCAATGGATCCATGAGAAGCCGCAGTTGGGATGATGGGGGATTTAAACTGTAGCCATAGCTGTACCCCCAACTCACTGTCTGACCTGGGCAAGTATCTTCCCTTCCTGGCCCTCAATGACCTTAACTGTAAAAGGGGAGCAAAAAATCCTTGCTTTCCTGACACACAATTTTATAAAGTAGGACAGTGGACCTAAGGGCATTTTGGTAAATGTAAAGCTATGAGGACATATTTGGCAATGTCTGCGGACATTTTTGGTTGTCACAACTGAAGTGTGTGTGGTGCTACTAGCATCTCATGTGTAGAGGCCAGGGATGCTGCTAAACATCCTACAATGCACAGGAGAAGCCCCACAACAAAGACTTATTCTGCCCCAAATGTCAGCAGTGCCAAGGTTGAGAAGCCCTGATCCAAAGATATTGCAACACGGTGGCCCGTTCAAGTTCCCTGAACACAACAGCATCCAGGAGAGAAATAAAGGCAACTTGGGTCAATTCGCAGGAACCCTGGACGGTCAGTGGGTGCAGAACACTGTGATATGTGCTGCAGGGCGACAGCACAAGGATGCAACAGAGTTCCCGCACTAACACGGTGCCTGGCACACAGTAGGTGCTCAATAATGGTTTGTGGGAAAAGCAATGAGTCTAGCTGGAACCACAGTGTACTCTCTCTAGCAGATCCACACTCCGGTGTGGGCACACTTCCCCTCACAGTGACTCCAGGTAGAAGAAACTGACAAGAGGGATTTCACCTCCTCTGGGAGGGAGATGTGAAGAAATGGTGTGAAATCCCAGCCCTGGGGACTCGGGTCAGACAAATAATCACTGGCCTGGCAATCACAGCAGCAGCGGTCAGAGAGCAATTTTATTTAAGTCACTTTCTAATATGAGTTGAAAAATCTTGAAAGGTGAGGTTTTCAAACCCTCTCTGGGGAGTCAATTGTTAAAAACACACAGCAGGCAGTCTTGCTTTCCACACATTCCGAAACCACTTTTTTTTTAGACAATCCTTTTCTCCCTGTACCACTTGGGACTGCAAATGCATTTAGCACAAACCACCCGAAGTGGAAATGGTGTTGGTTAAGAAACACTCCAGGCACTGCGGCAACCACAGGGAACCAGGTTGGCACGGCCCAGACACGAGGAAAAAGCAATGACACGCCACCCAACGACTGTCCCACGCCTCTGGGGCCTGGAGTCAGCAGGGCTGTGGGGCGAAGCTTTGCCACAAGCCTTTCCTGGAAGACCCCCCGTGAGACTCTCAGCCCCCCGGCCCTGTGCTGGACTGGGAGAGGCAGTCCATTTCTCAGGGAGTAGATGACAGGACAGGACCTCCCTCCGTGTCTCCCTGACCGTAAACCATCTGACTCACAAAGCCCTTTAGTTAAAAGCCCAAGGGTTCAGAGCTAATTCTAGATGTAGCAGAAGCCAGCAGCTTCTCTGGCACCAGACCTGTGAGCAGACTAATGAGGGTAATTTTGCCCCTCCTGGTCTATGAATGATGACAACTCACTCAACTACAAATCAGACTCACAGGATGCCGGAGCTGGAGGCCACCTGAGCGCCTGCCTCTCCTCCCCTACTCCACTTCAGGGATGTGGGCCCCTGGGCCAGGGGAGGGGGCACACTGCCCAGACCTGCTGTGGAGTTTCTTACTGACTCTTAGTCGAGTGTAGTTTTCTGAGCGCTCAGTGACTCTTTTTTGTTCAGGTCTCTGAACTCTAAACCTTAAGGCTTATTTGGAGCTCAGGAATAAGCTAATTACAATACAGGTAGGACCTGGGGCCACAGGTTATGGAAGTAAGACAGCTTCAGGGGAAGAAATTTCTAAAGTAACTACTTGGTGAGAACTTGGCTCCATCATTGGATGAACTTGGCCCCTTCCATCCTCATCTCTCATTCATTCTTCATGTCCATTACCCGGAAACATGGGTCTTATTCTGCCCACAATGGAGGTAAGGGGACCCAGAGGCTAAGAGAAGTAAAGGAAGTGCTGAAGCCCAAGCAGCTAGCGAATCCCTCTGATTCTGAGGCTCTTGCCTTAAACAAATTCTTTTCTTTTTCATTATAGAGTCCTAATATTGAAAGCGACAATACGATAACTTCTTCAGGAATGGCAAAATCATTCTGCTACATTATTTATAGAATTATGTTTTAATAATAATAATATAAATATATTTTATTTTATACTAATAATATTATTAATAATCTCCAGAATTATTGGATGGCAAGCTTGACTTTTTCTCATACTAAAATGGTCAATATTTCTAGATGTGGTGTCAAGGGCCTGGGTCAGTGGAGGTGATAAGTAAGATGGCCATCGTGACCTCATCTTGGGGTCTGAATGCAGCCACACACCTGAATGACACACAGGACAAAACCAGGTAGGATAAAACCCTACCTGGCGAGTTGAACCCTTGTTTGGGGTGCATCCAGACAGACGGACAGCAATAAGGAGGAAGGACCCCACTGAGGCCCACCCTGCAGCCTATCACTAGCTTCCTGTATTTCTTCCATTTCGGGGACGACGATTCTGAGAACATGGTGCGGCACCTCCCTTGTGTTATGAGCTGGTAGCTCATGAGCTACCAGAAAAGATAAACACGTGCAACAACAATTAGAATACAGTTTGGCAGGTGCCGTAACGGGAAGCATAGGCTGAGGTGGAAGCACCGACGATGGGCATCGAACTCCACCCACGTGGTGGGGATCTGGTCGGTTAAGGCTTCGTGGAGGGGTCAATGTCTGAGCTAAGTCTGGAATCCACACAGGACTCAGCCAGGCTAATGGGGGATATGAGAAGGAGAGTGTAGGGAAGGAGGGCAGAGGTCACAAGGCAATAAAAATGGACAGGAGTGATGGCATTCCTGATGTAAGGAACTATGTTAGCTGGGTATGGCCGGACTGTGAGAAAATGATGGGTCAGGTGGGAGGGAAGCCTGGACTGAACCTGGAGGCCGGGGCTGAGCTGGACCACAGGCGGCCAGCAAAGCCTCGTAAACGAATCCATCCTCCAAATGGGAGCTGGATCACAGTGTTCACCCTTCACTATGTGGCAGGGACAGGGTGCTGTTGTCAGGTTTATATCTTATGTCATATCTCTGTGTGTGTGTGTGTGTGTGTGTGTGTGTGTGTGTGTGTGAGCATACATACTATTCCAACCTGGCTGTCAATTATTTTATCTCTAAAATGGGGAAAACATGATGTGCTCCACATCCCAAAAGTGTTATATGAATGAGATATTTAATAAAAGGTCTATTAAAGATTAAAAAAAGATGAGAAGCCTATATGAAGAATGACCGCTGGCTTCTCTAATATGAAAACATGCACCCCAGAAGAATGGCCTGGGAGGAGATCACGGCACACAGAGCAGAGGAGGTCACTTCCTGCAGCCGCAGGTATTCTCATCTGGAAGGCCCTGCCCCATGCCGCATCCAGGGAGCAGCTTGCACTGGGCGCCTGTGTTCAGGACTCACTTTCCAATTCGCAGGACAGATATAAGGAGGCAAAAAACTAAACACCAAACACCCACCTGTCTTATTTATCCAGTTAATGTTCCCATTTTGAGATAAAATAATTATCTTCACAAAGCCCTGCTTGAATCCTAGAGAATACATAGGTGGGTAGAGCATATTTGCTATTCAGATGAAATGGCAAGTCCTTGCCATAAAAGGTGGGCAGAGAACCGCCCAGTTGATTTGTTTCTCCTCTCCATCAGCCCTGGCTCTTGGGATGTCTGACTCCTGATGAAATCAGGCAAGACAAAGACAAAGCAGACTGCCCGCCCCAGTACCTGGAGCCAGGGCCAGTGCGTAGGGGGAGAAAAGCTTCCTTCAGAGGGCAGTCGTTTCCAACCGGTCCACAATTACCTTTATTAGCATAACGTCGTGTCCTGAGTTTTGTAAAACACTTTCTTTTTCCATCTCAGGAGGAATGCAGCAGGAGAAATCGCTGCTACTGGGGGAAAAGTCTATAAAATTTAAACCATGGGGCATTTGTTCAAGACTCCTGGGTAATGATGTCTCTTGATATATAATTCATGATAGCCTTAAAGCTTGGCCTACTTCTGACACAGAGATCATATATTTTGGATCCGTCAGGTGGAGGGCAGGGAGAAAGAGAAAAATCACTTTTAAATGGTTCAGCTGTGCTTCGCCTTTTGAGTAAAGCCAGAGCATATTTTGGACGACTCTTTTCTACCATAAGGGCTTCCCTTAAAGAGCTTTTTTTTTTTTCTCTCTCTTAAATAGAAGAGGCAGCATATCATCCAGTTTCAGTTTTATCTTCTGTAACACTAGATAAAGATGAGGCTGAATCCATCTGTTAACACATACAGACAGGCTGCAAACTGTGTGAAAGAGCACACACACACACACACACACACACACACACACAATCCTTGCAAAAAGGGAGAAAGAATCCACACTTTAAAAAAATTTATCATCAGCAATGCTACCCAGTGCCGACTAGATAGCAGCACTTTTATCCTTTTATGGGCAGATTCAGGAGGAAGCCAGCCTTGCCACAAAGGCTGCTCCCCCTACGCTGCCACATGAATTGGGATCCTGGGACTGGCTGCGGGCCAGGCCCTTCCCCTATAGCCTGGGGTTCCAACCTCATCAAACTCAGCGACGATCCCCCTGGGCACCATTACCTGCCATGTCTCAGTGCACTCGAGCTGATGCTAAAAGAATCGCAGGGCAGAGGGAGGGCTTCCACCCGCTGGTGCAAAGGCCATGCTCCCGTGGCTGGATTTTCCGGGGAAAAGGAGCAGGCAGGCTGCCTGGACCCCATCTGGTCACTTGGCATTTCCTAGGGCACTGCTGGTGAGGGTGGCACTGTGGATTACCCTCTCTAGGCTTTTCTTTTTTAATCTTGATTTTTTGGTTGCGCTGCACTGTATGTGGGGATCTTAGTTCCCAGACCAGGGATCGAACCCCCGCCTGCCCCCTGCAGTGCTTAACCACTGGACTGCCAGGGAAGCCCCATCCTCTCGAGGCTTTGAAAACTGCTTCTGCTCAACAATTCCTGAAAACGCTGTATGCATCTGATCAGATCAGATGCAATAGATCAGAGATTGGAGGCTGGAGGTGACCTGGATGGGCCCTCGCCAGAGCTCGCATTGCTCATACGTCCACAATGACCTCTTTCAAGTGGGCACCGTGGAGAGTCCTGAAATGCACAGAGTTCATTTGTTTCTTCAGAAACCGTGTGAATCACAGAGTTCCAAAAATAAGCAAGCTTCATCTCATTAATGAGGTGGAGCTTGAGCACCGCACAGCTCGGAAGAGGATGGGGGTTGGAGGTGATAAGCACCAGTGATCGCCGAGGCCACTGCACTTGCAGAGGCTTAGTGGTCTCTAGGGAGGGCCCAGAGCCCAAGCCACAGTCCATGCACCCTGCAGTCTCCAACGCTAGGTCCTGGGGATTCCGCTTCTGTGGTGTCTCACATCGCCCCCTGCCCCCTCTTCCCACTGCTGCTGCCCTAATTTAGGTGCTTATTATCTTTCTGCTGGATGGTTTTGCACATGCAGCCAGATGACTCTTCCTGAAGCAGCACAGCTATCATTGCGTCACTCCATGGCTCAAAAACCTTTAACGATTTCTCCATTGACTAAGAAACAAAGCCAAGCTTCTAATTCTTAAGGCCTTCTTCAGTAGGTCCCGGCCAAAATTCTAGCCTCACCTGCTTTTTCTCCTTCCCATACCCTACCCTCCAGCTCAGTGTCACCTTTCCAGCTGTCCCACCTGCATGCTCTTGCTCTTACATTTCCCTCTGTCTAAAATAGTTTTCTCTCTATTCCATCTCCTGAATCCTATTCATCCTTCAAGACCAAATTCAAAGGCTACTTTCACCATGGTCTCAAACTTGACCCCCAGGGAAAATTTCTCTGTCCTCTGACCTCCCATAATTTTACCATCTCAATCGCATTCTTTTGCGAAGAAAACAGATTCTGTAAGTGTTGCTTCACTCCTTAGGCTGTAAGATGAGGGCAGAGGACTGCTCGATTGACTTAGCAGGTTTATCCTATCTCGATCGGTCCTGGCACATAGGAGGTGCTCATTTATGTTAAATAAGTGACTCACATATGGTGAGGAAGTCCCCAAGATTGCAGACGTCTGGCTCTTTTGTGGGAGCACAGCTATCTAAAGAGATCAAATGAGTGCAGTGTAGACACGCATCATTAAAGGACCCTAAGGTATGCAGGGGAGGCAAGCTGGGTGGGCTGGGGTCAGAGGTGGATGATGTTAATGACCTCCATCATGATAAATCCAATGGTCAATTCTCAGTCTCCGTCTTCACTGGACCATCAGCAACTCTGCAGAATTGAGTCCTCATCCCTTCTAGAGAGTCTTAGGAGAGCACAGTCTCTTATTTTTCCTCCTAGTTAACGTCTGCTCCCTCCCAGTCTCCTTAGCTGGTTCCTTTTCTTTTTTTCCAAAACTCTTGACATTGGCATTCCTTAGGGCTCAGATCTTCAGTCTCTCTCTTCCCTATCAGGACTTAACACCTTTGGTGATCTCACCCGGTTTCATGGCTGTAATATCACCTATATTTTCATAAATCTCAAATGCCTATTTCCAGCTTTGAACTCTCCCTTGCTTGCACTAATCACAGCCTGCTCAAAACCCACACTTGGATGCCAAACTCAAACTTAAAGTGGCCCCAAGCTGAACTCCTCCCTCGTCTCTGCTGCCAATCCTACTTCATCCACAGTGTTTCTCATCTCAGCTAATGACAATTCCATCCTTCCAGTTTCTTAGCACAAAATATTGAGTCATCTTAGCCTCCTCTTTATTTCATATCCCACATCAAATCCTTCAGGAAATTCTTTTGGCCTTACCCTTAAAATATATCCAGCACACATCCAAATGTATCCCCTTACTCTGCTTCATTTTGTCCCATGCTCTTTTGACCTCCTAGTAAACTAGAAAGCAATAAACATTATTTTATTACCTTTGCCTGAGTTATAATAACTTTATTATCTGCTTTTTCTCACTAATGTCTCATATGCCTGGTGCCTAGAGCAATGCATGGCACAAAGTAGGCATTCAACAAATATTTGTCAAATGCATGAACGAATGACTTTAGCTGATGACCTCTGAACTGTAGCTTAAACAATAAGTAGCATTTAGCCTCAAAGAAAGGCAACCACAGCTGAAAGGCATCTGTAGGTAGGGCGACTGGAGGAGCAAGGCCCTAGAGATAAGAGAACCTTCTTCAACCTCTTCAGATGCAACGGTGTCGCGAAAGACTGCCTGCGGGATACAAAACCATGAAAGAAGCCGGACTAGAGCGGTTTTCAGCTTGTCTGTACCAGCCAAGAACGTTTTCAAGGGACTTCAATGGACAGCTATGTTTTCTTTGTGAAAAAGACATACAATCAAAATGGAAATGAAAGACACAAAAGTTGGTAAATAATTGTGTAGAAACACCCCCTGTACAATTTTATTTACATTACACATTATTTCTCACATTTTTCCCCCCTATTACAAAGACATTAGCCCTGGTTCTATCCATTTCCACCCACAATTACACATCCTGTAAGTACATGTTCAGGGCCAGGCCCATGTCAATTCTGCTCCCTGTCATACCCTCTGTGCCCACCCAGGCACAGTAAGTGTTTTAAAATTATTTGTTCAATGAATGAAGACATGAATAAACGCCTTCTGACTGTCTCCTGCCAGGACCAGTTCCACGATGTAAGAATATATTCTGAGAAAGAATGGAATGCGCCTTGAGACTTGTCCTCAAGGCAGAAAACACACCAGCCCTCACTTCCACCCAGCGCCTTACCCAGGGCCTGGTTTCCAGCAGACATTCGAGAAGGATTCAGCGCCTAGAAGTCAAGTTCATCTACAGTAAGTCCTCTACATATGAACCTTCCAGTTTTAAACTTTCAAAGATGCGAAAGAGCGTTCACATGTCCAATCACGTAAGTACATCCTCGACAAGTGGTTGTGCTTTCGTGTGCTTTACTGTACAGGACTGTATAGAGTACAGTATCTTTATTTCAAGCCCAGGATGTCTGGAAACAAGCTTAGTAACAGCATGATGTAGCTGGTACTACTGTACTTTTCAAGGTATGTACCGTGAGATTAGAACTGCTTTCTTTCTTTTTTGTGTTTGTTTGTTTTTATGTATTATTTGTGTGAAAAGTGTTATAAACCTATTAGAGTACGGTACTCTCTAGCCGATTGTGTGAGTTGGGTACCTAGGCTAACTCTGTTGGACTTACGAACAAATTGGACTTACGAAAGTGTTCTCAGAACGGAATTCCTTTGCATGTAGGGGACTCACTGTACGTGCAGACCTGGAAGTGTGAAAGGGCGCTAATGTACATCCATCTTCTTGACCCTGTGCTAGCATCTCAGCATCTCTACTCTGTTGCTGGGATTTGATCCAGGGTAGAGAGCTGGTGTGAAGCACTTGGGCGTGGTGTCCACCCTGCCATCCAGGGAGGTTATGGCTGGAATCAGAAAGGCTCTACTCTACAAGGAGTCCTTTCAGTGGATGGGCTGAGTCACAGAAGCCTCAATGTTTGCATCTGTAAAAAGGGAATTACCACACCAGCAGGTCACGTGAGGACTGGTAAGCCCCGTGGAAGATTGACCTCACTGAGTTGTAGCCTTGGATGACCACTTCTTCTCCGGGGGCTCCCTGCCACGTCCCCCAGGGAGATGGGGCTTTTCCTGCTATTCAAGATGCCTCTGTCCAGCACATGCTGTGGCTTAACTACTGTTGTCCAACAGAAGGCTTCCTCGAGGCATGTTTTCTTCACAGATGTTTGTGAAGACACTTGCCATTACCAAACTCAGAAGCATGATGAGGGGCTTCTGGGCTCTGAACAGAGTCAGGAATTAATGGGGCTGAAGAAGTGACTTCCTTGGAGACCACACTTAGATAATCCCATGGAAGATGAATCTGGCATTGCTGTGCAAGCTTTCTTCTACTTTGGGGGGGTCTTTAACATGGAAGGGGGTCAATGATTGCCATGGGAAATATGGGGAAAGTAGAGCAGGAAAATTAAAGCAGGATGTTCACAGCCCTGCTACCCGTGTACACACACACACACACACACACACACACACACACACAGCCACTAAGCCTCCTGGAGGTCGCAGCTGACCAGATTCACCTCATCTGTCAAAGAAACTGATTATCAAGGAAACCGATTAACCGCAAAATGAAAAAGTATAAATTCCCGTTTTCATTGTGGTAGAAATCAAGGGAGAAAGACCTGGGTCAGAACATTCTTTCATCTGAAAGTCATATTTTAACTGAACTTGCAAATGTTCTGGGGGCCACTGGCAGGAGAGTGGAACACATTCATGAGAACCAACATTCCTTTCATTTGTTTTCCAATATGAGGGTACTCTTACGGCCACTAAGAAAAATCACACAAGCCTTATGCCCGGCATTTATGAGCCTCTAAACTAATGAACTTCCCTCTTCTTGGCTTGTATATCTATTCAACAAACATTAGCTGAGGTGAGCAAGGACATGTTCTGGGTGGTGCAAAGGGTGTGGGATTTGGAGCCCAGGG
The DNA here is from genome assembly GCF_005190385.1 of Monodon monoceros. NCBI lineage: Eukaryota > Metazoa > Chordata > Mammalia > Artiodactyla > Monodontidae > Monodon > Monodon monoceros. The sequence continues at coordinate 76,155,736 of NW_021703775.1, read as the reverse complement.
GCCTTGGCTTCAACTTAAACAGTCTTAAAACAGGCACCTCCTCTCTTGGAGTCTCAGTTTCTTCATATAGTAAAATGAAGCTAAGCGCCACCCCCACGTCACATGGCTGCTGAAATTTACACGAGCTCCTGTCTTACAGACGTAGCACAGCATCTGATATGTCACAGGCCCTGGAGCAACACTGAATCTGAATTGAATGCCTGTTAAGTAAATGCTACTCTGTTACTTGAACCACATGTACTTCTGACTTCAAAGTGGTCATATTATTGGAAAGGGAGACTGGAATACACGCACTGACAACTCTAACGGGAGAAACTAGTGAAAGCTCTAAGACATCACAAAGAAAATGCTCTGGAGGGTCAGAGAAGGCAGACGTCATTTACAGCCAGGGACATTCGGGAATGCTTTCTGGAAGAATGGATACTCGACGGAACAGGATGTCACAGTTTATTTTAAAGGATAAGGATGGAGGACGGTTTATTTATACTTTAATACATAGAAAAGTCCAAGCCATTATGCTTGGTTATTTGGAGGGTATAAGAAAAGAAAGAGAACGGGACAAAAACCCTGTCTCTAGATAATTAATAACCCAGTTGGGAAGAAGTCGTGTATATACACATACACACATACACAAGTCAGCTGTCCCTGACAATTTGTAACAAATGGCTGATGGATAATTCAGAAATCTGGAGTGACTGAAATGGCAAGGAAGGCCATGGAGTGCAGTCACTAGTGTGCAAGAAGGTCTCAAGTAGTAACGGGGGAGCTCTGGTTTCTCCCTTCCTGGGTGCCAGTATTCCCATCTGTAAAACAGATCCAACCATGTGGCAAACATGTGCTAATTTACGTCCTTAGTCTAGGGGGACCCAGCTGATGGGGTCAGGGTGGCCAGGCCACGCCCCTGGGGCCACAAGCAGCTTCATCCCTTTCCTCTGTGTGCTGTACAAATATTACCATTTCCCATGTGGCTATAAAACAGAACATTTTGAAAATCCCTAGTCTAGATGATGTCAAAGAATCCTGCTTGTTTGGTCAACCTATCACGCAGAGCTTGAGTATGGCCCTGAAAATGGAGAGGTTTTGAAATGGCTAAAAGCAGAAGCCAAACTGGTCTATGCAAGGGGAGCTAGGGCTCTGGGCATAGCCCTGGCAGGTGAGCTCTGGCCTCCCTTCAAGACCAAGTAAGGCACATAAAGTGCTGAAGCCTCCTCATTGTAATGTTCCGTTTTCTTTCATTGGTTTTATATTTTTAAAAATGGTCTCTGTGATGGTTAATATTGTGTGTCAACGTGCTGGATGACAGAGTGCCCAAATATTTGGTTAAACATTATCCTGGGTGTGTCTTTGAGGGCATTTCTGGCTGAGATGCGCATCTGAACCTGTAGGCTGAGTAAAGCAGATTGCAGCTCTCCAGTGTGGGTGCGCCTCATCCAATCCATTAAAGGCCTGGATAGAGCAGGAGACAGAGCAGAGGAGAATTCACTGTCTCTGAGCTGTACATTGCTTTCCTCCTGCCTTCTGACTTGCATCATCAACTCCCCTGGTTCTCAGGCCTTTGGACTCAGGCTAAAACGATACCATCGGCTCTTCTGGGTCTCCAGCCTTTAGACTGCAGGTCTCGGACTTCTTGGAGATATATATTATACATTTATATATAATATACATCTATTGGTCCTGTTTTTCTGGAGAACTCACGCTAACACATACCAGGTAACAGGGCATGCTAATTTGCTCAAGAAATGAAATCACATCTGGTGCAATTTCCCTTCCAAGAAGATGTTTTATAGTTATTAAATGTATTAACGTAAACGAGTGACTAGACGTTGAGCCTTCCTGTGTCATCACAGTTGATATGAAGCAGAGAAATGAACACATATATTCAAATACATTCACAAATGTCTAAATAAATGTCAAATGTCATAAATCATTAACAAATGGCTAAATCTGAAGTAGGTCTGGGATGTGCTCTGAAATCCAAAAGACCTTGTCTAAACGCTGGTTTTGACATTTGTGAGCTGCCTGATTGCAGAGAAGTAAGCATCTCAGTTTTCTCACCTGTAACACCAGAACCAGATACTCTTGTCACGTTATTATGAAGCTTAGAGGCAGCTCAGAGGTTAGTGCGCAATGGGTGTTCAGTAAATGTCAGCTTCCTGTCTCCCGTTAAGAACCCATCATCCTACAAGACCCTACGGATGCAGTCTGGCCTCCACCTCACCCCTCCCTGCTGCCCGCGTCACTTATTCTCCCGGACAGACCGCAGGCTCTCTTCTCTGATTCGGCAAAGCACACTCTCACCTCGGGGTGGCCCCCCTTTCCCCTTCTTCTGCCGGTACAATCCACGCTCTTCCTGCAGGTGTGGATGTGCCTCCCCTCCCACTTCTCTCAGGCATCTGCTAATCAGACTGCCTTCTCTGAACCACCCATATCAACATGAACCTCTTCACTCTCTACCCCCTTTACCCGGATTTACTTCTCCTCGTAACTCTCACCACCGCCTAACAGTGTGTGTGTGTGTGTGTGTGTGTGTGTGTGTGTGTGTGTGTGTGTG